>NW_021680363.1:1201167-1207648 GCF_001412515.2 Diachasma alloeum
GGGGGGGGGGGCGATGGGGAGGTTGAAGGGGTAGCGATGCGTAAAGTTACACGAAATTTTGCCACATTCCGGTTGCGCACGTAACCTAAAGGCCTGGAGTTGTGCCAGGGGGTGGAATCGATCGGTTAAGTTGTACATTGTGCTGTTCCTTGGTTATTTATTCACAGACTTACGTATTTATTGGACGGCTGCTATACAATTTCGATCCAAGAATAAATTTATCAGTACTTGCGTTGTTGGGGGGACTGGGAAAAGGAAACTATTGTTGTTCGCTCTTTTTACTTCCGAGGGAAAGCTTTGTAATCGATCGAATTGAGATTTTTAATTTTTTTGTTATACACGGAGAGAAATATTCAATAAAAATGACGTATCTTTTTCGTAATTCCGGAGCGAAATGTGGTTGTAGGAAATTTTACGGAACTGTCACGGAATTTTTCCAGAGCGTTTCGTAATTTTTATCTGAATCTCCTGTGAAAAATTACGATAACGTCACTTAAATTTTGTAAGTCGATTCCGTAATCGGTGAGCGAACTGTGAGTTCCGTAATTTTTAGAGAACATTTCTCTCCGTGTATGCGAGATTAATTGAAATTTAAATCAGTAGCGAAGTGGTAAAACGGTACAAGTCATATCCGAGATATATTTCTTGGAAAAAATGTTTCCCCAAAAATTTCTCGTGTGTAATTCCTCTTCGAAAATATCATAGAGTCGAAATTTTGATTTGAAAAATTTATTTCCGAAAATTTTTCACAAAAAATAGTGATAAAAAAATTATACAAATGGATTATGTTCTATAGTTAGACTGCCTGAATTTTCACTCGCGATGTATGTAAATATTCGAATGAAAATAGGGGGAAGGCATTAGAAGTGAAATCAGCATTCCCAACTATTTTTATTTTAGTTCGTTCGAAATTAGAATCAGCTGGTTCGTTAGAATCCACATCATCGATGAAGTTGCCACACATACTGATAGAATTTTTCACTGATTTCATGGCTCGTATGGTAATTTTCTCTGCTGTTAACGAGAATTGGCTGTAAAATAGAATTGTTCATGAAATTTATAATTTGCATTGATGAAAATGGGGTTTTTTCGCAGTTGATGATGATGAAGTCTTCAATGAAGAATGGATTTTCTAACAATCTCATCAACTTTAGTGTGAAAATACAACATCGCAGCATCCAATTCGCACTGAAAAAGCTATTTTTCTTCAATGAAAAAAAATAGTGAATTTATGGTATCTTGTCTTTATTTCGAGCCAATTATTGAAACAATATTGAAATACATCAGTGACATGGCAAAAAAATTTCAATCCTTTTCAAAACAATTTTTTTCATTAATCATGAATAATTGTCTGTAAAAATGTGATAAATCATTATGCTCCCTTCCGAAGAGGCATATTTACCTGTCGGCAATATCCACTCGACGTAAACGTAATAAATTCGCTCGTGAAGGCTGCGGTAACGATAGACAATCCAGTGCTGTTCTTTACGAGCTAGCTATCCACCTCAAACACGATAAAAAAGAGTGGAAGTTGACCAGCTGTATAATCCACGCCATTAAATGTGATCGCCCCCCATTAATTGCCGAGTAAAAATCATCCAGTCTTTCATGAGCCACAAAAGTCCTCTATTTTCCCGTACATACACACGCTTGACACGAATTTTCACAGCTAATAACTGTTGGGTTGAATACTCGGGCGATTCATCAATGTAATTGAAGCAAGGATATATATACATTTATTTCCTTTAATTTCATTAAATAAAAAACAATTGAATAATATAATATAATAATATAATTTGATTAATTTAATTAGCACAGTCAATATATTTCTGATAATAAATTAACGATTTGCGTCCCAATGGAATTTCTATGATGATGTATTATATTTTAAATTGAATTCAGTGCTTCATTGAATTTAATGTTGCCCCAATATTGGTAGCCAACATTGCCCCGAGGTTGGCGGTCAACATTACCTTAACCCGTGAGTGGTCGCACAATGGGGGAATCGCGTTTTTTTTCTCACACGAAAATTCCGTAAGCAAAAAATTTTGAAAAATTTGTATTCCTATTTTCAACTAAATCGCACGCATTGCCCAGTTTTTTTGTTCCATACTCGCACCAATCAATTACTAAAATCTTTTGAAAACTCGACTCACAGAAAATCTCTGTTTAACCTCTAAATGTCAACAAATTGAATGAAATCGAATTCTGGGATTATCGGTCGACTATTCTTCTTTAATATCCCCACTTCCTGTTGATTGAAGGTTCGAAATTATCCGTAAACTACAAATAAATGATTTTTTACAACTTTGGCATTCGCATGAGTATCGGAGTNGTATCTTGTCTTTATTTCGAGCCAATTATTGAAACAATATTGAAATACATCAGTGACATGGCAAAAAAATTTCAATCCTTTTCAAAACAATTTTTTTCATTAATCATGAATAATTGTCTGTAAAAATGTGATAAATCATTATGCTCCCTTCCGAAGAGGCATATTTACCTGTCGGCAATATCCACTCGACGTAAACGTAATAAATTCGCTCGTGAAGGCTGCGGTAACGATAGACAATCCAGTGCTGTTCTTTACGAGCTAGCTATCCACCTCAAACACGATAAAAAAGAGTGGAAGTTGACCAGCTGTATAATCCACGCCATTAAATGTGATCGCCCCCCATTAATTGCCGAGTAAAAATCATCCAGTCTTTCATGAGCCACAAAAGTCCTCTATTTTCCCGTACATACACACGCTTGACACGAATTTTCACAGCTAATAACTGTTGGGTTGAATACTCGGGCGATTCATCAATGTAATTGAAGCAAGGATATATATACATTTATTTCCTTTAATTTCATTAAATAAAAAACAATTGAATAATATAATATAATAATATAATTTGATTAATTTAATTAGCACAGTCAATATATTTCTGATAATAAATTAACGATTTGCGTCCCAATGGAATTTCTATGATGATGTATTATATTTTAAATTGAATTCAGTGCTTCATTGAATTTAATGTTGCCCCAATATTGGTAGCCAACATTGCCCCGAGGTTGGCGGTCAACATTACCTTAACCCGTGAGTGGTCGCACAATGGGGGAATCGCGTTTTTTTTCTCACACGAAAATTCCGTAAGCAAAAAATTTTGAAAAATTTGTATTCCTATTTTCAACTAAATCGCACGCATTGCCCAGTTTTTTTGTTCCATACTCGCACCAATCAATTACTAAAATCTTTTGAAAACTCGACTCACAGAAAATCTCTGTTTAACCTCTAAATGTCAACAAATTGAATGAAATCGAATTCTGGGATTATCGGTCGACTATTCTTCTTTAATATCCCCACTTCCTGTTGATTGAAGGTTCGAAATTATCCGTAAACTACAAATAAATGATTTTTTACAACTTTGGCATTCGCATGAGTATCGGAGTAACCTGGCCCTGATGATGCAGACTGAAATGTTTGCGAAACGTCGGCAAAAAGCTGAATCTAGACGCGGCATCCATCCGGAACCCATCATAATGAATAATAATATTGACCGCGAAAGCCTCAAAACTCAACTTTCGCATTTTTTACAAAAATCGCAAGTTTCCCGATGATTCCACACTGATAGAACGGCTTAGTTATTGTTAACGAATGGATTTTGGTTGCAGGTTAGGGTCTATTCGGTCCCACCAAATGTTCATTCGTTAATAGTTAACGAATGTATATTTGAGGAGCCTTGTTTGACTTGACTTTCGCCATTCAAGTGAACCATTCGTTAATTATTAACGAATATTCATTTATATTCAACTCTACCATTCGTTAATAGTTAACGAATCTCGTTTGGAATAAATGAATCATTCTATCAGTGCGATAAGTACTTCATATTCCTCCAAATTGAGCCATAAATAAAAGAAATACTAAATCAAATGTTTGAGTCATCAAGTTGTCAACTCCAAAATTATTCTTGGTTTTAATTCGCAAAGCTGAAGCAACAAACGAATAGAAACAAATGCATATGCTTACCTACTGAATATCCATTAGCTACACATTGATAAAATCTTTTGTAGTAAGCTTTCTGTCTCCCCGGTACACATACTGTACAGTTTGACGGAGCCAACACGAGGCGTGTACTTTATTTATAATCACCGGCGTTGGTCTAAAGACCAACGCTCAGTCGCCAAGAATGCCTTTAAAACCAAAGTGCTTGAGTATCTTCTATCTTCCTCGCATTGCTGTATTATCCGTCACACATCTCCCTTGTGCTTTCTCCTGGTTACAACAGGAGTCGACGAGCTCTTAAGGTGTATCCATGGAAAACACGTTTTTCTTGAGATTGTCCTCATGTTTTTCATCGACAATGTTTATAATAGTCCCCAGGTATTGAAAAAAATTCTAACTAGCTGTACAATACAGTTTAGGAGGTAATAAATAATGAAATGCGGGCTTCTAGCACACGAAGCACAGCCCAAACGGGGGTTATTAGTCCCTCCAACTCGATTTTTCCATCTTATGAGAAAATGGTTCTTGCGATGTTCTTAAGGATGTTTAGCCAAAACCCACATTATTCACAATAATTTTAATATTGTCTCATATGCCGGGTTCACCATAAAATGCTACAATTTAATAATTCCGTAATTCCGCCTGACATTTCTCACATTCCAACTACACATTTACCTTCAATTCTTATTTCTCCATTGAAATAAAAGGTAAATTTTCCTCGTATTTTTTTACCTGAGCAAATTCTCAGGTGTGCAGTGAAGCAGTGAATGTATATCGCAGGAATTTTCTTATGGAAAAAAAAATCTTTTTTTTTAATTTTGTTTATTTCCCACGAAATTTCTCCTACTTTCATCCTGTTTACGCCAGATAACGAAGACACCCTTTGTGTTAACCAAAGACCTCCAGTTATACTCCCGTTTGATCTGAGAGTTATGAAATATCGGAATAGTGGGTTGGGTTCGCGATGCATCCTCCAGACACTCCTCTCTCTCTCTCCATTTTTCTGGGATTTTCAGTGACACTGAGGGAGGCACGGCAACGAGCTGATCATTTTTCCTACTTTTAATATTCGAGTAGAGTAGCTGAAAGAGCTTCATTGATCTTCAAAGATCAGAGGTCGTCTTCCAATTTATTCTGGCGGATATCGTATTGAAAACGAGATGAAGTTGAAAAAATTAATCATGTCGTATTATAGAGAAGTGAGGATGCTTTGCCGCGGATAATTACGAGGGGCTACACTGAGAGAAAACATTATTTTTACCAAGAGAATTTTATTTGAACCAATTATCATTTGGTTGTAAATTTTCAAATAAACATGATTTCATAGGGAATACCAGTTGTCTCTATTTGAGATACATTTGATTGGAAGAAATCGAACTAAACAATCAAGGTTACGGTCGACAGATAGATAATCCACCCGGGCCTTAAATGAATAGTTCAAATTTCTTAAAATGGGGATTTTCGATTACACAAATAATCACCGATCTTCCTACCTCAATTATTGATTAATAAAATAGTTAAAAATTTGAATATTCGAATTGATGATACTCGAATAGTCAAAAAATTTAAGAGTGATGTTGACTAATTGATGGCTACAATATTGAACGGTAATTGTATTTTATGGATTTGGCTACCCCCGCATACTATCACCAGGACCTGTTTGAAATTTCCTCATTAATTCTAGAGGAATTGCTTGTCTACCTGGACTGTAAGCCTGCAACCCCATAAAATATAATCTGGGTTCATACAATTCAGACCACAAGGGCAATTTGCCTGCATTATAATATTCTTTCGTTTTGATTCTCCTCCACCCGAGGCAGAGACTTCTGACCCACTCGCCTGGTGGCCCACCAACCCTCATTCCGAATTCTCAGATAATGCTGAAGCACAAAGGAGCCCCCCTCCGACACTCTGCGCAGGCGCCTCTCCTTTACCATCTCCGTAACTCGCCCCTCCGGCGCTTCTCGCCCTTCCGTTCACCACGCCAATTTTCGCATTTCCCCCGAAACGAAGAAAAAAACAATTTCAATATACTTCTGTCCCTCTTCCATCCATTATTACTGCTATCTCAATTTCAAATTCAGGGCGAGCACTCTTAATCGATACTGACACTATAGCCTTACACTGTGAGAATTTCTAGTGTTTATTTTGCGAGTCTCTGTTTGTTTTTTCCAGCATTTCGGTATTGGCTGGGACTAACTGGCAAACGCCAGTGAGTGAAATATACTGGGAAAATACCGCGAGTATCAATATTTTCCATCCCCGTGACTTCAATGTAGATTGAATGAATTGATTGATTCAGCATTTAGTCGAAGAAATAAACGGCGTGATTAAAAATTTGATAATTTATGCCCAGAGAAATGATTTATTTTGATTAGGTAAAGTTTAATTTTATCATAAAGACTGCATTCGTTGGATATTTATCGAATTTAACACTCCGTTAACAGGCCTAATGCCACTGAGATCCCCCCCCTGAGCCGCAGAAATGCAGAA
>NW_021680363.1:1217802-1326389 GCF_001412515.2 Diachasma alloeum
CCTGAGACCCTCACTTGCCCCAGAAAGGCAGAAATAAAAAATTTTTTTTTCCACCCCGAGCCATAGTGTCGTATTTAGGCTTTTTTCGGGGGGAAAGTCGACTTTCGCCAAAATCGAATTTTTTAAAGAAAACCAGAGAGTTCTCTCGAATTAACAATAAGCCGTAGAATTTCTTCGAATTTTATAAAACCTGAGATTTTTGTCAAATTGTCTAAAAAACCGTGGTTTTCCAATAGAATCGGCCAAAAACTAATAGAAACTTAAACAGAAATCCAATATAATGTGCTAGGGAAGTCTCTTGTTTTTTCTATAAAATTCCTACGTACGTGCAGACATGTACGATTTTCATAGTTGACTATAAAAGAATAATACAACTAGTGCCCTCGTGCTACCATTTCTCATCGCACACTGCAGGATAACGATTATTTCCGAGGCGTGCGGCGTTATTGATCTGAACTTGACGCACACGCATAATAGCTCAGGGTCAGGCAGCATTCGATCACACTGGATTATTGAGTGAATACTGCAGAAACAATTGGCTCCATTAATGTCCTTATAAGGTGTTGTAATATCAATGAACGTTAGGCGCACGTAAGCTGTAATCTCTCATGTGTCGTTAACGCTGCAGTTGGCCTATAAACACTTGGAGGGAATCCCAAGGAGTCTCGATGGTACCTGAGAGGTTGAGATTATGGGATAATTGGTTGATGTTGGGGGTGTAAAATGAGCCTTCAATTGAAAGCCCGAGTTGAAGACCCGAGTTTGTAGCAAAGATGTCAGACAAGATTGGACAACAGTGTTAATTGATTCATTTACCCCCGCTTCCGATTGATCATTGAAACGCGATCGTCAGAAATTGATATGTGGACGCGGATGAGTATTTTTTTCGTTTTCAAGTAACGGTGTGGAGTTGTACAGATCGATCATTCGCTCGCTTCACCCTCATTTCATTGAATTTTGACTTCTATGTAGGATTATCTTCTTTGAATTACTCCTTCAATTGTTGCATCCATGACGAAAGCATCAAAATGATGTGAAAATGGGTGCGTACGCGACACGGAAGAGGTTCGAGCGGACTGCGCTATCTTTATCAAATACGAAAATTATGAAATTCAATTTTTTTTAGATATGAGCCATCCTAGGCCATATGGTGTCAAAAAAATACTCATTTGGCCGTCGTCTGAAGTGGGGCACACATTGTTGGACTTGAGCCCTGGGTCGAGATGGCCATTACCATTTGAATACTTAATGCTCTCAAATAGCGGTCATAAAATAGAATTTATCGTATCTAGAATTTGAATAGTATCACCCCACCTTATCTCCCATAATAGTTCACATCGTGTGAGAAATTCCGTTAATACTTGTCTCCATTTCTCTTTCCTCAGACCGCCCAAAAATTTGTATTCAGCTTGCGCCTTGGGAGTAGACACTCGGCCATATTGTACACCATCTTTGGTTACTCACAGCCATCTAGGCCCTTCGAGCCACTTTGGCACAAACCCAAAGACTTCCGGAACTCCAACAGCTCGCAGTTACTCGTGCACTTTCGCGCATACTTATATGAGAGGCTTTCCCCTCAGACGACGATTTTGCGGTTTCGTGTCGAAAAACGATTAGCCGAGAGATCTTCGAGTCTAGCATTTAGATAGACCTCTCGCGTACATAACTTCCGGTTTCAGAATTTAGTGCGGCTCATGGAGAATCCGGAAGCAATTGTTTGGTCGCCCATTACATGTCACTGATGGGTTAATTCATATTTTTAGTTGGATGTCGTGAGGATATTCCTTTGAGGATATCCAAGTATCTTTTAGCGGTTGATGCAGACCATACTATAGAATCAAACAATTTCAATCACACGGAGAGAAATGTTGAGTGAAAATTACGGAACTCACAGTTCGCTCACAGATCACGGAATCGACTCCGAAAATTTCAGTGACGGTATCGTAATTTTTCGCGGGAGATTCAGATAAAAATTACGCACGGAGAGAAATATTCAATAAAAATTACCAGAAAAAAAAGTAAAAATTACGTTTCGAAACGTAATCTGGAAGCGATGTAAAATTCAATAAAAAGTGTCAATAGTCACGTAAATTCTACGATCTGTTCCGTAAAAATTACTCATCGGTCCGACGCCTCACGGCTAGCCATGAGTCACCGTGAGGGGGAGATTTTAACAACACGTTCCGTAATTTTTCCGGAACTTTTCGTAAAAATTCTTAAACATCCAAGAATTTTCATGTTCTGAGGCATAATAAGTCTTGAAGTTTCTGTTAGATTTTACAACTTCCAGAAAAATTACGTGACTTTTTCGTATTTTTTCGGTGACAGACCCGAAAATTTACTGAACGTTTCAGATTTATTCTCTTATATTTCTACAGAAATTCACTGAAAACGATTCTCGCTTGCGGATTACGTGAAATGTTCCGTAATTTTTCTCGAATATTTCTCTCCGTGCAGAACACCCTAGAAAAATTCCACTTTTTTGAACTGTATTTTAATTTTGTCTTCTTTTTTCATGTTTCAGGTGGTACTGGTCTTTATCCTCAGTATAGCATCGCTCATAATATATTTCATCGATGCCTCCAAGTAAGTGGATGAACAGAATAACGAATTTTTTTTTATGTTGGAGAGTAACGAACTTTAGTTCTAATTTCGAATTTTTTCTCTCCCCGACCGGAAAACGAACTCGCAAACTCTCGCACATGAGTCGGCTTGTCAATTTGTCATGCAAATGAGAACTTTTGACATATCAGTCCACTCTCCCTGGCTCTCCACTTTCGAGGCTCGAGATTAGAAGTATCCGTTTTAACGGAGAGCTACACTGAGAGAAAAAAGGACAGAGTTTTCTAACGAGTCTTGCTTGTGTCCAGAAAATCGTTTGTTGAAATTATCAAAAAAGGATTTTTTGGTATCAAACAGGCGAATTGTGCGCCGAGATTGAAAATTTTGATTGCAAAAATGGATTTAGTCTTTTCAAAAAAAATTTATTCTCTGCGCAAGGAAGAAATGTAATTTTGTATGCAGGGAGGGATGGTAGTTTGTGGTTTCGGCTATTCAATAATCTCAGACAAAAATGAATTCTCAAGTGAAATAATAGTAATGATATGACAGCAATCTTGTAGCTTAGGGACTAAATATCTCGTTGTTGTTGAAAGCAGAGCAATTATTCATGTTTCAGACTTTCAAATTCAAATCGAACAGTTTCTTTTTTGGTAATTTTCAACGAACGATTTTGTCAGCCCCCGCAAGACTTTTTTGAGAATTTATTTGTTTTTGAATTTGTTTGTTTTTGAATTTGTTTTTTAATTTATTTGTTTCTCTCAGTGTAGTAAAATCACTGATTTAGAAAAAATCGGTCAATTTTGTATCGCGTGGATATTTCACTGGAAAAAAAATCAAACAGTTGATCGGAACCTCCAATACAAACAGGGAAATTCGAATGAACTTTCGACTCATTGAAAATTTGGGACACGTGATACGCCATTTTCGGGTTTAACTAAAAAACTCGAATTCACTTCGGAATTATTCAAGTGTAGTTAACGAATAATCCATATGTTTGAACAGCCAAAATTTTATAATTAGTCATGCGGACAGTTATTACAACGAATCATTGTAATAGAGCTGGGGGACACCCCCAAAAAAGCGCTTCTACATTGACCGACTGACCACTCGCGTTCTAATGCGTAATTCTTTTTTTGAACAATGAACTATGATCACAGAACGTCAAGTAAACAATTTCCAATCAATTTTAGGCATTGCAACCATTTATTATCAACAATTTAATTGTTCAAATCACCCTAGCGCCCAAACTATGAAAGATATGCGAAAATTTTCGAATCACGAATCATTTAGAATTTGATAAGGAATAATGTTTGTTTTTTGTCAATTTCACATATCTCCTTTAGATTTCGAAATATGAACAAGAAAAGAGTTGCGTGACCCAACAGAGCGCTGTGTCGGGTCGCGTAACTAGTTTATTGCTCATATCTCAGAATCTACGAGAGATAGGTAAAATTGATAATTGACAAAAATGATTCCTTATTAAATTCTAGATGATTAATGATTTGAAAATTTTCGTCTATACTTCATAGTTTGGGTGCTAGGGCGATTTGAACAATTTAATTCTTAATAATAAATCATTCCAATGCCTAACATTAATTGAAAATTGTTTACTTGACGTTTAGTGACGATATTTTATTGTTTAAAATACGAATTACGCATTAGAACGCGAGTGGTCAGTACATGTCTGAAAATCGAGGGTGTCCCGCAGCTCTATAAGGGCGAACCGAGGAGGGAGAAAATTCTCAGTGTGATAGGTGTCACGTGACCCCGAGTACTGCACTCTGATTGGTCGAAATCAGAATCAGGAAATGATCAATGGAATTCCGAGCTATGTCCACCTGTGTAGAAAAATGCCGGGAAAAAACGAATTTATTGAAAGCAATATAGTCTGGAATTTGACGGTTGAAAGCACAACGATTGCTCCGGCACTCGGCCAAAGTCGATATCCGGTAAAGTGGCGTGCCGTCATCCATTGGCTGTATTTGTTTCTCCTTTCAATCCCTTGGAAAGATCAATCGAACAGAAGACGTTGTGTATCATTTTAACAATTTTTTATCAATTTATTTTTCTGTATTACAGCGAAGAAGTCGAGCGTTGCCAGAAGTGGAGCAACAACACTACTCAGCAGATAGACTTAGCTTTCAATATATTTTTTATGGTCTACTTTTTTATACGCGTGAGTACAAACCGAGATATCTCCGTCAGTTTCCATCAATTCAGCAGCGAAGTGGTAAATCGGGTGAAGTCGATTTTAACAGTTGGGCAGTTTTTGACGAATATCTCGGAATGTAAAAGAGATAGAAAGACTTTCCTCATGACCTTTTTTGTAGAGCCGATTGAGGGCTATGAAAAAGCTTTCGAGAAAAATTTTGCTATCTCTCTTAGACTCTGAGATATTCATCAAAAACTGGCCAAAAGTCAAAATTGACTTGAACGGTTTGCGTTTCGCTCCTGAATTGTTTTTTTCGTAATTATTTATTGTGTGGAATGTGAGGGGCTGTTCACATTCGAGTTGAGAGACACCATGATTACAAAATAAAATCCATTACGAACCTCATTATAATCGATTACACGATTACAAGTGATTTCATTGGTTACAAGTATTGATTACCAAATCTTTGTAATCATTCAAATTATGAAACAAGAAAATTTTGTGTTGTATATTTTTTTTCTCTTTATTATAAAAATCCAAATCGACTTCTGGTGATAAAAATTTGAAACGATTTCAAATGATTTCAATTGATAACAATCACTTCACCGATTTCACTGTGACTACGGTTTAATTAAATTACGACTGTTAATAGCCCCTACCACCACCCCGTGCCCGCAATAAATAACGTTGATTATCTATCAAGCGCAGCAGTTTAATTTAGAGAATAAGAATTAATATTGAAATATGAAACAGTTTATCGCCGCCAGTGACAAGCTGTGGTTCATGCTGGAGATGTACTCGTTCGTGGATTATTTTACGATACCACCGTCTTTCGTATCGATCTATCTTGATCGTACGTGGATCGGGCTGAGATTTCTCAGAGCCCTACGACTGATGACGGTCCCTGACATCCTCCAGTACCTTAACATTCTAAAAACATCGAGCTCCATTCGTCTCGCCCAACTCGTCTCCATATTCATCTCAGTCTGGTTGACAGCTGCTGGTATCATTCATCTGGTAAGACAACATGAAACCAAAATTAAGTGAATGCCATGTCGCATTCATTAAAAATGTCACCGGTATTTCATGGATTGTTTCGTTGGATTCAGTCTCGTTGAATATTTTGAAAAAATGTCCAGGAAAATTCTCATACCTGGAAAAATGACGCATTTGAATGGAACAAAACTTTTATTTCATTTTTTTAAATTCATTTCAATAATGTTCTTATTGGAAATGGAGAAAATCATTATTTAGATCGAGGAAATATTCGTTTATGTTTTTAAAACTATTTCTTTAATGGGAATAAAGCTCATTTTGCTCTCCTTAATTCAAATAACCAATTCTTTAGGTGCATGACGTCTCTAACTTTCGCCCCCATAAACTCTTCTGATGAATCATTAATCATTAATCAATTTTCATTCAGCAATTCAGAACAATTGTCGAAATAACAATTTTTTTTCATGATAAATCAATGAACATGTGAATTAACAGTTGAATTTTTTAGCTTGAAAACTCAGGGGACCCATTCGAGTTCGTGAATCCACAACCGCTCTCTTATTGGACATGCGTGTACTTCCTAATTGTTACAATGTCAACGGTAGGATACGGCGATGTTTACTGCCAGACTATTCTCGGCCGCACATTCCTAGTATTTTTTCTACTCGTCGGTTTGGTAAGCCAACCCATCATTTACCTTTACCTTTCAACTACATAATTCAATACTTTAGATTAAAATAATAATGAGAAAAAGAAACTAATGCAATCATACGTGCGCTGTGATAATCTTCTATTTGTCTCTATCGACTCTATCTTCTATCTCTTATCTTTCACTTAATTTTTTTTCTGTTTTTTTTTTCCTTTTTATCAGTGCCATATGCCCATTGAGTAGCTAAATAAGCTCTGGTTATTTTTTCCATGGATTGTGAAAAATGAGAAATAAATTGTTTTTCCAACGATTCAATTGAATTCATCGACTCGTGAATTTTCTTCGTCTTATTTTCATGAAAAGGTAACCACAGCTTTCTCAGGGAGTCTCTCGTGAGCTTGCGGAACGAACGATCCTTTTTTTGTTCTCTTCTGTTCCTGTGTACAACTTTTTTTAATACTTCTCTTTTTTTTCCTAATTCTTTCCGTAATGTTTTTTTTTTTCAACGTTCTTCAACTCGGTTCACAACCAAAACTCGGTATTTCGAGAGGAATGAAATGTTCTCCTTGCCTCTGTGAAAGAAAAAAAATAATGGGAAAAAAAGTTCTTGAGAACTCGCGTTACCAAATACTTCCGGTCTGAAAATTTTTCACGTACTCAAAAAAAAAAAAAATACCGCGGTCGTTCGTTTTACATGCTCTGCTACGCGCGTAGAACGTACTTGTCTGTTGACACGATGAAAAATGATAGAGTTGTTTACATCGTCAGTAACTTGAATGTTTATGTGATAAAAATTGTAGATTAGTTTTACAGTGACTTCGTAAAAAGCTGAGAAAACATGAATCATCTCGTGAATTTTTCATCTCTGTGGAACAGACATTTACAAAATTATTGCAATACAAGATATAAAAAATAATTCATCGTCTGGAATGTCCTCTGGCGATAAACAACATGATTACATTAAATAACTACATCAAAATAATCGTAGTGAATCACAAAGTTCTTAGGCAATTTAATTTATCAATTATTATCACACATAGCTTCGATTTCAAATGTAATATATTTCCATAGTTTATAATCGATACATGACAGTAGTAAATTCAGCTGTACTGCAAGCCACAGGACATTTTTTTCGAATAAAAGTGAGAAATGAATGCTTTGTTTGGATGGTGATGCATGGTGTATGGCACGAAATGCAAAAACAAATATAATAATGATTCGAAATTTATTTAGCAGCAGTCGCGTATTGTTTCGTGATTAATTCTACTGAGGAATCTTTTTTATCTAGCCAAAATTATCGAATTGTTTTCTAATTGGGCTCGTATCACCGTTCAAATGAGGGATTTATTTCGTGCGAGACAATGTTCCTCAACCTGACATAAATTTATTCGAAAAGAACAAGTGAATCGCAGTTTATATTTATCAATAAAAATATTTATTTTGCATCGAGCGAGAAAATTTATCACTGTTGATGAACATTGTGTCCTAAATGAGAAAAAAAAAAATTAAAGTAAAGACTCATTTCGTTTCGTTTGCATATGAATCGCACGGTGACAATGAAGTAATAATTATCAAACGTCCAGACAAAAGAAATTGATGGGGAATATATGCTCTTCCGGGCTCGCTGATGTACATTGACTAGAGATGAATTAATTAACAGTTTAATATTTTTTCAATACATTTCTTTATTATGATTAGATCAACACAAATTAGCTCACGTGTTCCGCCCGAATTGTTCGAATATATGTCCACTCCTGATCACTCTCTTACTTATGGACCAACCGGTTAAAACGAACATGACCTGCACCTCGAGCAGAGCAAGGCAGCACGGTTATAATCAATATATGGCAGGATCTAATGCAAGAATCCAATCGTCGATTAATTTTTTTTTTAGTTGAGAAAGGAAATATAAAAAATAAGACAGGACGATGACCTGTTTTCCCTCTGTAAATTAAGCCCTCGGAGTCAATAAAATAATAATTGTAACAGTGTACTAACAAATTCAGAGAGCTTTTAGGAATTAACGAGCCAGCTTTTAGATAGAAGCTAACATTTGTCGTCGATACCGATGTGAATATTTCCTTATGAATTAACTGTCAGATCCCAAACTAAATATTGAATAGGGGAAAATACGATAAAGTGAGATCTAATCACTGCGATTAGCGGAATATTCCGATGTGAGGGAGAAGAGATCTCAAGTGGAAAATATTGTTCTTGATTTGAGAAGAGAATCCTGTCGATTGAGAAATCAATGGGATTGAGAATTGTGGGTGGTACTGTTTCAAGAACAGGAAAATTTCGGAATAAATTTAGAAAAGAAACGGATTTTTCTGGGTCAGTGGCTCTTGACGCACCATTTTCCATTCGATTACGTTTATTTTTGTGGGAAACTGGGCAGAACGGATTCTTTTTCCTGTTTTTTAAAATGTTGAGTTGCATTATTTCGAGGATTATTTCGTTTTTTTTTATTTGAAACTGTTTCGTTTTGTATTTAGATATCTGTGGAAACACTTGAGATTCAAATTTTATAATTCAATCCGAGCGAATTTTGAACCCGGATCGACTCGACGTTGTGCCAGGTCATGCTCGTGCGAATTTGGAATTAAATTTTCGTGGCACGAAGAATTAGTATAACCCGTCGGCTTTTGAGATGCGAAGGACAGACTTTTTATTTGATGAAATTCAGTTTGTGACATTTTTGGAAAATATTTTATGGCAAAATGGGCTCTTTTGTTATATTGTTTTTATTAAATTTGCGGGTTGTGTTGACAAATTTGATCTAAACTGTGAACATTTATTGCGTCAGGAGGTGTTTTCTAAATGTGGAATCCTGTTTGAGTGTCGATAATTAGAATGAGTCAATTTGTATTCACAAATTTGATCAATACCCTCAAGATTTGAATTTCATAATTGTATCCGAGCGGGATTTGAACTCGGAACCTCTCGCACGTGAGGACATGAGCTTTTTCATTGCGTCAAGGTCTTTTTCTGAAACTAGAATCATATATTCATGTCAAAAATTATAATAAGTCAGAAGCTTTCGAGACATAGAGGAAAGAATTTCAATTTAATGAAATTCATTTTGCGATATTTTGGAAAATATTGGGGCAAGAGGGGTTTCTTTGTTGTATTGTTTTAAATAACTATACGGTTTGTATTCACAAATTTCATCAAGACTTTCAAGGTGTGTATTTCATAATTGTATCCGAGCGAGATTTGAACTCGGAACCTTTCGCACGTGAAGCAACAAACGTTCTCACTGCACCAGGTCACCTTTCATAATTCTATAATTGAATTTATCTGTTGTTGTAGTAACACCACTCACAACTTACCTTTGAGTCAAGAACAATGTTCTCAATATGAGAAAAAAAATCGCTGCAAGTGAATTAGTGTTTAGGTGATGAAGGCAATTTTCAATCGAGACTAGTGGAAAATATTGGAAAAAAATCAGTTCAGATATTCTGAGAATCCGAAAAACCGACGTACCAGGCGATAGAATGATGGGTTTGAGTGTTGTTGAGGTAAAAATACGGAAGAAATAATGAATTTGAAAAAAGTGAAAAATACTATTGAGGGTTGAAAACGCATCGATAACGTGAAACGTTGAGAAATCTTGGCCCCGCTCCAGGCGTGATTCTCGTTGTACCAGGTGGCTGGTAAAAATGCACACCCGGGGCTTGGCTCGTCCGGGTTGTTCATGGTCAGCATATATACATATATCTGAAAACAGTAGGGTGGTGAAATGCGAGGCGGGGAATATTTTTCACTGCGAAATATGTCGGCATCAAATTCTTCGCTGCATATTTACTGAATTGCCAAAGAAAAGAATATTTTTTTCAATCACGTACGTAATAATGATCGGCGCAACTCGCTTGTTCAATAACGCAAATATTTTTCTGCAGAGGAATTTGTTTGTAATCTTTTTTTCATAACTGTTGGAAAAAATATTCTGTCAATAGCACTTCCCGATTTTCGAGTTCTTGTGAGCCCTAGTCTGGTCACCAAATTTTTGACGTTTTTATAAAAACTAAAATATTTCAAAATTGTTCAACACTTTTCAACTTGACTTTCTTCAGAATTTATGATTCCCTCGCATGGTGACCAATTTAGGGTTAATATCGTGGAATACCGTGGAACTCAGATAGAATTCATCCGGTAAAATTTCCAATTTCGATGAGTGAGTGTGGATCGTATTTACTCGGGAACATCCAATATTCATTTTTTTACTTCTTCTGAGATTCATTTGTCGTTTTTTTTCACTCTCTTCTTTCAATTCTGAGCTTTTCTAAAGTAACTCCTTGATTTGATTTTTCTCTCGCTCAAAGCGGTTTAATTATTACTCGAAAAAGTATAAGTCGAGTTTTGATATATGTTGATGCATGAGAAAAGCCGAGCATTTCAGGATTAGTTGACTACAGAAAATCAAAGTTGTAATTTAATTCACTCTTATGAGCCTAATTTCCCTTTATCGTCGGTGTCTGTGAGAGCTTGAGATCTTGAGTGCTCGTCCTATCTGTATTTTCTGTCTGTCTGTGTTATGCGTATGCTCAAACGCTGCTGAAAACAAAAATGATGAAAAAAAAGGAATTAAATACTAAAAAAAAGAGCTAACCCTTTGGCTTTATTTTTCGTAATACAATACTCTGTCTCTCGAACACCTATCGCCGCTGCGTCTTGGCATTTTCTACTTATAAAACTCCAAATCATCGATCACCACCTCCAGAACAAAAAAAGCCAATCTTATATTTCGCTCAAAGAAAAATAATATTTTAAAAATCGTGAAGCGTGTCCTTTGTCTTTGATTCGACGTCTCCTTTCGTCTCGATGCAATAATCAATGAAGCCAATGCGTGCATCCTCAATTGAATTCGTTCCCTGGCTATATTTATCATTTGTTCTATTTGTTCACTAAAAAATTCCAAGTAGTTTAGACTTTAATCATAACAATTGAACAAGAAATGCACGAGTAGAAAGTAAATAGAGGTAGTACCGGGAAATGAAAATTTTCCAAGTAATATTTAGTAATTTAGATCTCCGAAAACTTGCTGATGAAATTTTATAACTCGGTGGGTCGACTAAAACCTAAAACACTAAAAAAAGGTGGAAAAAAAAAATAATGGCACCAATGCTCGTTAATACTCGCTCTCGGGTCACTTGATAATGGGTATAAATTCCAAGTACGATGACGAGTCAGCTTGCGAAGTCCTCGAATGAATCTCAAAAATATATCTCATTATTAATCAATAGTGCGAGAGGCAATTTAAATGAATGGATTCATTAGTGAGTAACAGACGTCGTTTCAGCTGATAAACTTGACGCTTCGTTAATCAACGTCGACTTTGCCTAATCTCAAATAACCTCACCAACCCTTCAAATTCCATGATCCTACTTAGTCAACCCCAAACGTCGATCACAGTCATCAAATACTTTGGAAGATGTGATTTTTTATTATTCCGTTGTAATCGAAAAATTTGATTTATGTTGAATACTTTGGAATTTGATGAACATCTTTAATCATAAATAAACTGTAAATTTGCTGCTCGCTGTACATTCAGCCGCTGCTTTATCGCTTAACAAACACTATCTGACAATATTATGTATTTATACAACTCTTTCTGTCTATCTTCTTCTGAACTTGTACAATATCGCTGTTACTCTGTTCGATACATAGAGATTGTGTTATTGGAGATATATATGGTTCTGTAAATATTTCTTCAAAATTAGGGGTTACTTATGATGTAGTCATTTGCGAAGTTTTTATATTTGACTTTTAATGATTAGAGAGGGAATGGTATCTTATGTTACAAGTGCATAAAGCGGGAGATATAGGCAAGGAGTGTGATGTTTTTAATGTGGGCTGTAGGTCGACGAGACGAGTAGAGCCGGAGATGAACGAGCTGAACCGAACGTGAACGAATTTAGCCGAAGGCGAGGCGAATGGCTCCGACGGCAAAGCTACTCCCGTCTACCACTAGGGTCCAAAAAACTTGTACACAAGCCTATTTCCGTTCAATTTCTGCACGCGTAACAGACGCTTCTTTCATACCTGTATGGAAAAGTTCCCTCTCATGTAGATTCAAGTCTTTGATGAGTGAATATAATACTTTTCTTCTCCGAACGTTCGTTCTGCCACGATGGAACAGGTTAAGGTCAGTCTGACGACTAGTTGACTGAGGTTTTCAGTTAGAACTGCTGCCAAGAGGTGACGAAAAGGAAAAAAAAGTTGACTTCCTTTTGTACTACTTTGAAGGATTCACTTCATAGATTTTTCCATTCAGGTATTTCAAAAAATGAATATTTCATCAATTGCCTCAAACATCCAACACGACTTATTCTACATATTTTTACAGAAAAATTATCAAAAGTCTATTTTTATTTCATCTTATATTCTGATACTTGAATACTGCTGTTCTGAATGATATTTTCGAAATTCCGAAGTCATCCTCAGGTTGTGATAAAGCGGAAGTAGTGCAACCGTTCTCGAGACCATCTCAACTGTCTCAACTTCTCTTTCTGCAGAATTAATTACAGAAACCTTAGTAGATATGCTGTGGCATACCTCACAGGTTTCTCATTGAGACTGCCATGTCATTAATTTCTAATACAAGTTCATCTCCGATTCAACTCACTTCGCAAAAGACTCATCGTGTCTCTTCTCTCTTCTCTTTCTCTCACAAAGCTCCACTTATCTGGTAACTTCATCAGCAGCTGTATGCGATGTTCATGAAAGAAAAAAAAAAGGAAATACAACGTGAAATTGAGGCAACTCTGGTAGCTTTGGTGCTGGATAATATACCATCCAAAAAGCTAATACTTCCTATTATGAAGTAGAGAACCGTCAAAGTAGTGTCCATAATTTCTATTTGCAGGCAATTTTTGCTAGTAGCATACCCGAGATAATAGAGCTCGTAGGCAGTAGATCCAAGTACAGCGGTGAATACAAACGGGAGCACGGAAAGAGGTATATTGACATTACGTATCCATCCATTCTGTGTTCATTTAATTTCATCCTCTGATCTTCATCCAGGCCAATTGCAATCGTTATTAGGACATTCATTTCCGTAACTCAATGAATTGATGATGAAACGAGAAATTCATAGAATTTTTTTTCATTTCAAATTGTACCCCTCATTATATTCCATTGGTCATCAAAGTTGGAATGAGAATAGGTTCATCCGAAGGAAAACAGTAAACAATGAATAATCAATCGAAATGGAAATAGACTAACAACGAAATAATACGTTACGGATTAACGTTTAACGACCCGATGAGTAATTAAACAAAGTGTCGTAACAGGATAAACAGTGGATCCAAGAAATGTACAATGAAGAAAGGCAGAGAGATAGAGAGAGCAGGGAGTTGGAAATTAGGGACGATCGATTCACAAAGCCACGAACAAATCGACGCTGTTTTCGGCTGTCTGAACTTCTGCCTTGAATCCATCGTACCTCCGCGTAATCGAAGCATCAAGGCTCGGTTAATTTCCATCCAATACCATCCATCCCCTTCGCAATCTCCTGAAAGTGAAAAAACAATACGTCCTTCAGGATTTGCTCACTTCCCTGTGCACGATATGGCTGTTTTAACATTGTGTCTTTGGCAGTATTGTGTCTTTGGGAGTGAAATATTTAGTGAATTCAACTAGGAAAAATGACGTTCATAATAGAAAATGGTCAATTGATATCACTATTCAATGCTGAAATGATGATTCAACAATAATTAAGAGGAAGAAATATAATCTCAAGTTGAAAGCCCATAAAGTGTCGGGGATATGGCCAGAGGGCCTGATGTTTTTAGCGAGGGACGCATTCAGCAGGAAGCCGAGCGGTAGACGCGCCGATTTTAGGCGGAACGAGCCGAGCCCAGCCGAAGGTGAGGTGACGCGGAACGAAAACAAAGCGAGTCGCATCAACGGCGAGGCTTCCTGCGTTATCTGACACTCGATAAAAAAAAATTAAACATCAGATCTCACAATTTTTATCAAAATCACTAGCTCCCGAGTCTAATTCATAATTAACAAATATTTTCTGTTCAACTCAAACCACATCATTTCAACTGAAATATCGAAAAAGAATATGTGAATAAATCAATCCCGTAAACCCCCCGCAATAATTCTACACAGTTCTTCAAAAAGTTTCAACAAAACTCTAGCAACAAAAAGTATTGAGTGACTCACGTGATTTAAAGAGCCTCGTGAATACCCAACAATCGTTCAGTATAAAGCTGTCACATGCAGCCCAGCTGTTCCAGCGAAACGAGCAATGTGTGTACAGTATTTCGCAATCGACTGGCATCCCACTCGGCGAATGTCTTTTTCATCAGGCCATTCAAGAGGTTTCGTTCAGCCAATATCGTTCCAAGTCCCTCATTACGTCAACCAAAAGATTTTCATAATTTATTTTGAAAAAAAATAGAAGGATCCTCTCACTCCAACAGTCTCATCATTCCCATTTCGTTCAGCATATTTGTCCTCCTTCAATTAGATTTTGACGACAATCGTGATTGAAAGTCCAAAAGGTAGAGATAAATCAATAAAGCGAGTTTACAAAACGCTGAGGCGTTGCTAAGCAAAAGCATTCGTGGAGTTTCGTGACGGGCGGTTGACGCTCCGCTTTTCACGTAAAGTAGAAAAAGGGGCGCTTCGTCCTTGATGTTAACCCCGAGCCCAACTCACACACATATAAGCATTGACACGATACAATAGCATTCAGGCGCACGATTTGCCACTTTAGTCTGCTACCTCAATCTGTAAACAAAGATCCTTGGACGTTTTTTTTTTCTCTCTTTTTCTCTCTCACGACTATTTGCAATTCACCCTGCACACGCCCATAAATTGTCCTTCACAAATTATATGAACTACACGAGAAAAAAATACTATCAGAATCAAAACAATTTTATTTTTCTCGCAGAATAAATGAGGAAAATGAGAATTTTTTTCCGTGTAGTGAAAAAAATTTTAATCGTTGATTTTTAGAGTAAAAGAGATTGCAAGGAGACGCGATCGAGAGGACCCACAAATTTAATGACATTATGTCAACTATCAAACTTTCCAGAAAGTGAATCCTCTGACCCATTCATGTAGCTGACGTTGTTAATATCGTGTTGCAAATATGAATGAAGAACAAAAGCAGCGGTATTATCTGCATTATAACATCTGAAAGGACTTAATGCTGTGGAATATTCGGCCGGAGGGATTAATATCATAAAAATTATATGATCAGCGTGAGCACAAAAAGGGCAAGGCGTATAGCGAGCGAGTGAATTTAAAGCGAGCTACTCATTTATTTAACCCATCTTATGGGGTCTATTGTCTTATTCTCTTTATTATAATGAAATTGAATACTATCATGTTTCTCAAAAGATTACATTACACGAGGCTTGTTGCTTCGTAGGCATCAACTTTTGGTTTGTTCTCAGCAAAAGGGCTCTTCAAACCCCGAAAATGAAGGAAATGTGATAATTCGGATTTTCATGAGCCGATCACTGGTGGAAAAAAAATTATCGAAAATTTCGATTATTTTTACCGTCATTTTTAATATTTAATCGATGGTGGGAGTGTTGGTTCATGTAGAAGCAACTCTAACAGTTGATGAAATATTGGAAACAACGGCGCATTTTTCAAACGAAGATATCCCGTGGGTAAACGACAGGTCTGAACCGGCAAATGTCCGAGCGACTATTTAACAATGAAAACAATATTTACACGTACGCTAAAGCGACATTAGATTCGCGGAATATGGTTGAAGGCCAGGCAGTGCTAAATTCGGGTAATTTGCTGTTGTGTGGAGTTTCTGGAAAAGCACAAACTCAATTTGCTGGGTACGGTCTGTGCATGCAATCAAGTTCGATAAACAATAAGCCTCACGAAATCAAGGGCATTCTTAAGGATGTTCTACACCCTTTCTGCCAAAATTCACGTTTTTTTAATTTTTCTGGCAAACTTATGATGGAATTGACGTGAAAAAATATAACGTTTTTGCGTTTTGTCATTATTTAATGACTGACGAAATTTTACGGTGGTGCGAACATTTTCCTGCGTTTTCTCTAAACTTTTAAAAAGAATCACAAAACTGTAGAAAAAACGCATGAAAATTANACGAAATTTTAAGGTGGTGCGAACATTTTCCTGCGTTTTCTCTAAACTTTTAAAAAGAATCACAAAACTGTAGAAAAAAACGCATGAAAATTATCGCACCACTACGCAACTTCGTGAGCCATTAAAGAATGACAAACCACAAAATCGTTATATTTTTTCACGTCACTCCCATCGATAATTTGCCATAAAAATGAAAACAACGTCAATTTTGGCTAAAAGGGTGTCGAACATCTTTAAGGTGAGAAACTCACATAATCCTTATCACATACACACACGGATGCCCGCTGTTCATATGGCACCCTTGAGGCGGCTATTTTTTTTAGTTGCCGAGGGCCCCACGAGATATCGCATTCTTATTTAGCGTCTCTAATAGAGGGATCTCCTTACGATTGACTAACGGCTTGTGAAAATCTCTGTTAACTATCAGATTCTCTTGTTCTTCTGGATTTTTTGAAGTGGCCCATTGACGTGGAGAACAGTATTTTTTTCTTATTTATTTAACCCACTTCCATGGGGTTTATTACCTTATTCTTTTCATTGTAATAAAATTGAGTGTTATTAAGCCTTACAGAAAATTACATTACACGAGGCTTGCTCTGTTCTCACTAAAGGGGCTCTCCAAACCCCGAAAATCAAGGAAATGTGATACTTCGAATTTTCATGAGCCGATCATTGGTGGAAACCGCAATTATTGAAAATTTCTATTTCTTTTACCGTTATTCTTAATATTTCATCAATTGTGGAAGGATTGGTTCATGTAGAAGCAGCTCCAGCAGTTGATGAAATGTGGGAAGCAATGATAAGAATAATAGAAACTCCGTGCGTGTACTGACGCCGGTAGCCGTGTCGGCTAAACGCAAGTTTACCGTGCGGCGGGTTCCGAGTTCAAATCCCGGCTGGGGTGCAATATTTTCAAGAGGTTGCCAATCGAGGGGTCTTCCTCACCGACCAAATTGAATCGGAAAAACTCCATTGAGGAGCGGCTCGTGAAAATCTCCGTCGACTGTCACATTCACGTGTTGGTCTGAATTCCCTGAAGAGCCCCATTGCAATGGAGAACAAAAAGAATATTCAAATTAGAAAACAAAAATGATAAGAAAAAATTATAGAGCTAGGCTTTCTCATGTTCTTACGACAACGGCATTATTGTGGGTGTGTAGGCGGTGTTCGCCAGCTGGATCCCAGAGATCACGGAGCTCGCTGCGAATCGCTGCAAGTACGGTGGCAGGTACAAGGGCGAGCGTGGACGCAGGTACCCCATTAATGGAAAAAGAAACTGAAAAATTTCAATGAATATTTTTCACGTCAGCGTGAATTCGCCTATTCCACAAAAAAATATATATTCACACTCAACCTTCTAATATTATATATAGACCCAGACTAAATCCCTTCAGTCTTTTCAATATCAGAATAAACCCCTCTATCCATTAATCCAAGCTTAATTGAAAATTATTTTATTGATTATATTGAAATCCAGTTTTATATTGAATTTTATTGAGATTAATTAACGTAGAGTTAATACGCGTAGATACGAGGTGGAGCGATGTGAGCATGGATAGCAATGCGTGAAAGACAGCCCCTGTATATCGGGTTTAGATCTTTGATTATTTTTAAAATTAATCTTTAATTTTCCAGAGGAAATTCAGATTATTTCATTATTATTTCATTATAGTAAATATCAATAAATAAATTCTCGTTCAGTTAATCTTTTTTTTTTTTTCATTTTTTTTTTAAATAATCGGAAAAATGTTATTTTTTAGGACTTTTGTTGAGTGAATATTGAATTCTCTCTGGGTGATGACGAAATTGCATTGAAAATACGTAGATGATATTAGACAGACTGGTAAATGGCCCCGGAGAGAAAATTGGCAGTTCTGGTATTTGTTGTAATGCCCCATTCGGTTCGGTTATCCATTTCATTGGGGGACAGATGTAGACAACGGGAAAATTTCAAATTTCACATAGTCCAATACGTCACAGTTGGCCCGTTTGAATTGTGGAAATGCATCTCGCGTAATTAAAATGGATTTTCTCACTTTTTTTTTCTCATTCATATTATCTTTCTGTCCCCGGAATTGGTGCCACACGGCTGCTATCGGTGACACTCACTCCAGACCGAATTAATGAAAAATTGGTGTGAAAAAAAATCGGACAAAAAATGCGATTTTTAAATGTATTATATTTGATTTATCACAAAATTTTCCCACTTTTTTAAAATCTTCTCATCTCTGCGCTGACTCACCGCTTTCTTACAACTTTTCTCTCACCTATTAGCAGAATTATTATATCTTATGGTAATTTATACACTTGTATGCCTCTAATTCTATTTATCTTTTTTAATTAAAATATATTTTCCTTTCGTTTTGAATTTCCTTAATTTTTGTGAATAATATAATAAATTTGATTAACAACGAGGGAATTTTTAAATTCCAACGTTTGAAATATTAATGCCATTTGTTTTAAAAATTATTGTGCAAATCACACTCTTCGCCTTTTCAAGATAAAATGATAAAATTCAATTCTCCTATTTTTTATTTATCTCTTGCACACTTCAAACTCTAAATGTCTTCACGAATCTACGAAAAGCGACGGAACTTGTCTCTTCTGTACTTTCTTAGCTTCACTCTTCTCTCCTTCCGATCTTCAAAATTGTTATTTTCATTTTCTTCATGAGAAAATAATCGCGAATTAAATTTAAAAAAGTGAAAAACCAGAAATAAATTGAGTTTCTTGGCGGCATGCGTTAGTGTTTTGAACCCATTCAAGTAGATAAAAATCGATCGATGGAGCTAATTTGATTCAGTAAAAATGCCTCATAAAAATTACATTTAAAGACAATTTGCTAAAGGCCTCCGTCAGCTGTTGATTACCCGAGATAAATCGAGCAGTCGTGAGATACATCGTGATTTTAAATTCGCCTCAACAATTATCAAGTAGACTAGAATTATCTTGATTTAAGTTTTTCTCAATTTTCAACTAATCAAATTGAATAAATTTAAAAAAGGGGTGTACACGTAGTTGCGGCAGACGTAGAATGAGTGCAGGCGGTAGGCATTGATGAATCAGCTATATTAGGGGCTACGTAGAGCAAATTATAATCGCACGAAACGTTAATAACAATAAAGATGCTGATAATTTTTTATTACAAGATTATGAAAGCGTGAAGGTTGAGAAATGTGAAAATTAAAATTCCTGGAATGGTAGTTTAACATGCTGAGACGTGCACATTGATGATGAAAAATTCATGAATATGTAGACAATTTTCACATTTCAATGCAAACACGCGCTATTTAATAGTTAAATCTCTTGGCTGAGGCACTTCGGTAGCGTAGCTATAGTCACAACTATTAATTTTCTTATGTTTATTATGTTATATCACAATGATAATGTGAGGATTTGATAGATACTGATGAAAACGCGTAGACGCACTCAGGCTTTGACATTTATTGCCAATAATTCATCATTCACAACATTTCAGTACACTTATTAAATAACCGAACACGTGATATTTTTTCGGACATTACAAACTCACATGAGCAATATTGGTGTACCACAATTGGGGGGGGAATACACTTTTTCGTAGTGTGACACTAGCCCATGTCCCAAGAAACAACATCAAGTATTAAATTCCATAATCAAATATTTATATATATTATTCCGGTTGTAAGTAGTGATGCCGCGAGAGACTTTACGAGACGATACTTTGGAGAGATGGTCTCGGCCTCAATGAACATCGAAATCTTTGGTCTCGTCTCAGTCTCGAAATACGCAGGATCGACTCCTCTCGTGTTGACTCTGAGTCAATTTATCTTATCTCGGTCTCAAGTTTTTCGTATTTTTAATGTAAAATCTCGGTTTTTGTCGCGCTTTGTCTCGTCTCGATTTTCTAGATTGAAGAAACGCGAAAAACTGGAAACCGGGGGGAGATAAATTGACTCGGAGTCATCGCGACAAAAGTCGGTACTGCGAACTTCGAGACTGAGACGGGAACGAAAATTTCCGCGTTCACTGAGACCGAAACAATTTCTCCAAAGTATTGTCTCGTGATGTCTCGTAAAGTCTCTCGCGGCATCACTAGTTGTAAGTGTAATTGACTATTCATTTTATTATTTGTTTTCTGTCATGTCTGCGTGTCATTTACACTCATTATCTCGCCTGTTTTTCATTCGTTGGAATATTTTCTTTTATTAATTTTCTTTTGATAAAAATACTCAGTGGCGAAAGGTTGAATGATTTATCTTCGCAGTCGGTTGAATGCTGATTATCTCTTTGATGAGTAGGTGAACGGGGAAATGTGAAAAAACTATTTTTGTTGGGAATTTCATGAGCTTCAAAAAAGGTTTTCAAATATTTTCTCGTAAGTCATTTGGGAGATGAATGCAAAACAACGAAATTGTGAAATTTGAATCGTTAACATTTCGAATCGTTGAATTCGAAATTTCTTGAGGAGTTATTTTTTATAGTTATTTATTCCGTGGAATTCACATTCCGATGAATCAAACCGGTTTTACAAAATTAATTATTGTGTTTTATGGATGAATATTGAAGGTTGAAAGTAAATTTATTACCAAAATGAAAAAGTGTTATTTGAGATTGAAACAAAAAATCTTGTCTCTAATTTCGAGAGAAATTGTCATTTTTTTAATGACACAATTACCAATCTTCAATTTGAATTTTCCTCAACTTGAGAATTTAATGAAAAATTCCATCAATTTGAGAACATTTTCTCCTCGGATAATTTTTTACAGTTATTCATTCCATGGAAGCCACATCCCATGAATTAAGACTGTTTTCCAAAGTTAATCATCATTTTTTCATCGGTGAATATTAAAGGTCGGAAGTAATGTTATTATCAAGATGAATAAAGAATATTATTTGGAATTAACAAAAATAATAAATAGTCTACTTTTCAATTGTGAAAAAAAATCTCGTTTCTTCAAGGACACAATTACCAATCTTCAATTCAAATTCTCAAAATAACGAAAAATTTCTTCAATTTGAGAACACTTTCTCCTCCAGCAATTTCTTATATTCATTTATTTCGTGGAATCCACACCCCAATGAATCGTAACTGTTTTCCAAAATTCATTATTATTTATTTTTATCGCGAACATTGAAGGTTGGAAGTAATGTTATTCAAGATGAAGAAATATTGTTTGAGATTAGAAAAAAGTTAAAAAATTTGGAAAAAAGAGAATAGAAAAAAGAGAAAAAAAGTAAAGAGTCTTCTTTCTAATTTCGAAAGAAATTCTTGTCTTTTGAATGACACAATTACGAATTTTCAACTCAAGTTCTCAAAATAACGAACAATTTCTTCAATTTGAGAACACTTTCTCCTCCAGCAATTTCTTATAGTCATTTCTTTCGTGGAATCCACACCCCAATGAATCGTAACTGTTTTCCAAAATCCATTATTATGTATTTTTATCGCGAACATTGAAGGTTGGAAGTAATGTTATTACCAAGATGAAGAAATATTGTTTGAGATTGGAAAAAAATAAAAAAGATTGGAAAAAAGAGAATGAAAAGAAAATAAAAAAGCAAATAGTAAAGTCTTCTTTTCTAATTTCGAAAGAAATTCTCGTCTTTTGAATGACACAATTACCAATCTCCAACTCACCTTCTCAAAAACGCAAGAAATTTCCTCAATTTGGTAACATTTCCCCTTTGAAAAGCCCAATTATAGACTGATAAATGTTATTAATGTTCAATTCACCACTTGTGCACCGACGAATGAAACGCCGCATTGACTCGATAAAACCTGAATCCGTGAGAGCGAGTGACTCGTAATGAATTGAAGAAGAAAAAAATTTTAATCGACCCACCGCGTGTTAAATTCCTCCCATCGATTATCCATTCTCCGAATGCCGACGCGAGTTTGAGGGTGAGCGTCAGGTGAGCGAGAGCGGACGTACCATGACCACATGAAATTCAAATCAATCAGACAAGTTTCAATGAGCCATTCATTCAGTATAAACTTGGTAAGTCCACTCTGCGCATTAAAAAATAAAGCAAAGCACAAATGAATTAAATTTCGGACAGCAGTGCGTGAGCGATGCGCACAACGACGAGACTCCAGAATAAAAATTACGTTGAAAAATAAAAATCTCACTCTCTTTTCTCCCCTCTTGTATCTTTACCACTCTCATTACTTTTTCTGATATTTATCCAAATAGATCAATTTATTTCCTACCGCAAATTAACAAAAAAATTTAAAAAAAAAATTTGCAAGCGAACGTAGAGAAGATAATTTTGTCATGTTCTGAACTTTTTCATAAAACTCTTTATCTGTGGATAGGTAGAACGTGTCGGCACAGTAGTTTAATTATGCTAGGCGTATGTGTAGGTAATTAGGTGTAGGTAGAATAAATGCAAAAAAAAATTATCAAATTCACATTGCAGAATTCAGTGAATTACATTTCAAAATAAGATAATTAAGTATTTATTATTCGTGGTAATGGGTTTGGTGGCGAGCATAGATGCTACAGCACTGTCGATCGTGTTTCTATGAGTCGCCACTTCACCCCAGCCCCCCTCCCCCTCCACCCCCACCCCAGGTAGCAAGAGAAACGCACATTTGTTTATAATATTTTTTAATCGTTGAGATAATGAAGAAAACCCTGTAATCACCCGCCCCCTTTGTCAGACCTCTTGTTGTACCCCCGTACGATCCCCCCCCCCCTTGTTGTTGAATATACTTGAGTAAAATTCAGACCGACAAATCAATTGGCGGCGCTCGACCATGACTCAACGGACTTCATCATGACTGACTGATTGACAAAAAAAAAGAACAAAGAAAAAAAAGAATAAATCACCCTGATGGAATGTATATATTGATGCGAGTGTTGTGTTCTGTTCTATCACGTGGTGTAGGCCATATTCGCCAGTTGTATCCCCGAGATAATTGACCTGATCGGGACGCGAAACAAGTACGGCGGCACTTTGAAGAACGAGCGAGGTCGCAGGTGAGACACAAAAAAAAACAACAAAGAAAAAAAAATTTGCTTCCCACAAGATAAAACGAATTGAAATTGAAATTTCTTTGGAGTGTTAACACTTTTCCCGTTGAGATGTCCTGATGTTTCATTTAACTCCTGATTATCCTGTAGTTGAATAATCCCTGTCTGTGAAATGAAAAATTATTAAAAATGACAAATGGTTTTTTTCGCCAATTTTTCAATTGAAATTTTGTACATTTGAATGACACAATTTGTATGACAAAAATACCATTTTTTCTAATTTAATAATTTTCTTTCACCAATCCTAATTGTGAAAAATTACACCCACTTATTTGTGTGTTCAGCTCCACGATTATCACCAGAGCCTTAAATATAAAATAATGTTAGTGAGTGAGGAGTGGTAGAGTTGAAGAAACTACACTAAAAATTTTTTCAAGTGCACATGAATTTTTCCCTCGCCCCATCCTTCTTCGTGAAAAGTTGGGACAGTTAGTTTGGGGTTTTGGCCTCGGTCCCATTCCACATCTCCAATGACCTATCATCCAACTCCACTTTATCTCATCCGGTGAGTTTGAAAACCTCACTCCCCCCCCCCTTCCCCACCCTCCCCTCGCCGCTCTCCATCTCCGCAGTCTATTCACAGTTGGTCCTGAAATAATATATGTACTTGTCCCAAAACCTCATCACCACTGGAAACTACCACATCCTCAGCAACTGGTGTTAGCTTGTTTGTTCACACTGACCGCACTTGGGACAAATACGGCTTTGCTACTGGACGATCATGTCCTAATTGTTACTATCTCAGAGTTGACTTTGATTTTATGAAGTTGTTTTTCAAGTGTTGAATGAAGTTCTGCGGGAAATTGAGAGTTTGTCTTTGTTCAAAAGGGTCAAGTTTGAGTCAAAGGTTCAAGTTTTGAGCGAATCCAGTAGCGAAGCGGTAAACCGTTCAAGTCGATTTTGACTTCGGCCAGTTTTCTATGAATATCTCGGAATCTAAGAGAGATAGCGAAATTTTTCTCAAAACCGTTTTTGTAACCCTCATTTGGCTCTACAAAAAAGGTCGTGACAAAAAATTTTCTATCTCTTTTAGATTCTGAGATATTCGTCGAAAATGGCCCAATAGTCAAAATCGACTTAACACGGTTTACCGCTTCGTTACTGAATTTGTGTCATTAAATTTGTTTTAAGGTATATCCCAAGACAATTGGAGCCAAAAGTTGGATTTCCGTAAAAAACTTGTGAATTTATTACATTTTTCTAATAAAACTTCTGATAAACCATAAATTGAGACAGAAGTTTTTACAAAAACTTCTGTCTCAATTTATAACATTTTTGAGATTTTTTCTATTAAAATTATTGGGCCCGGATTTGCTAAGTTTTTTCTGCTATATTTTGTTTTGTTTTGTATTACAGCCTCCGAATGAAAAAATTAGAAAATTCATGCCCAAGTATTAACTTTAATTTTCAGAATTATTATTATATTTCCGTTTTGTGTTTATGTGGAAAAAAGGTTGAATCTGCGACAAAAATGTACTTTATCTTGTGGTCAATAAATCATTATTCTATAAAAAAAACCAATAGTCGTGCGGGCTAAATGCAAGTTTAGTGTGCGGAAGGTTCCGAGTTCAAATCCCCGGCCGGGCAGCAATTTTTCTTATCGGAGTTCGTCCAGAAATTGGCTACACTGACACAGGTTTTGTCACTTCTCATTGGAAAGTAAAACTCAATGAAAAAAAAATAGACTTGTTATGAATTACCACTTCACTATTGAATTTCGCTTGATACTCTGATGAATTCGGTTATGAATTCGCGTTCTTTTCGTTGAATAAAATATTTCAAAGATTCAAAATAAAGACCACATAACTCGATCCAGAATCACAGTGAGAAAAAAGCAGAAGAGAAATTGTGGAAGTCAACCGAACAATCGAGATTCGAGTATTCATTCTCTGGCCTTTTTTCTCCCACTTATTTCTCTCCTATTCCTTTTTCACTTCTCTGGAGAAAAATGTAGCGATTCGTTTGCCTTCGTCCGTAGCCACGAAATGTGGAATGGGTAATTGTTCGTTTCCCTTCTTTATTCGCGGAAAAACGCGGAAATTTCTCCTTCCTCCGCTCTTGCATTGCATTTTCATCAATTACGTATTTTACAATTGTAAATTAAGATCCGTACATTTTCGCATAAAATTATAATCACGCTTTCCGACTATTTCCGAGTTAACAAGTAGTGGAGTAGTGTGTTTGGTCAGACCGTACTCTGGAAACAGTCGAGTGGTCGTTGAAAATGATGGAAAAAGTTAAACTCTGGATATAAAACTATAAGCCGTATTTACACCCAGTGAAAAAATTCAGAAAAAGGTCACTTTTAATACTCCAGCATGTCACCTCTGCATTCCCCCAGCATTGAATGCACTATTTATATTTCTCTGACTTCAGAAAAAAAAGATATCGAGGTACTCTCCCACTGTTGTTGTACCAGTGCAGTGTTAATATATTCCTTGATGTTTTAGTCAGCATTGATATTAATCGTTTTTGCGATTCCGTACTAACTTCCCTCACCAAACTTGTACTAATGAAATTATCATAAAGTGAATATAAAAAAATGTTGAAGAACAAGTGTGACAGTAGGTTGAGCGACATTGTGCTATACATGTTTGTAGTTCAGGTCGTTTGAAGGTCACTGTGAAGTTTAGGACATAATGGAGCTCGTCATAAAATCGCCAATCACCGGTTTTTTCCAAACAAATTAAACCAAAATTGATAATTAATTACAAATTAGTGAATCACGGGTACTGCACATGTTTGTGAACACAAAAACACGGATCACAGTTGAATAATGGTTACAAATTAAATGCATTTCATCCCAAAATATTTCAATTTATGGTTATTACAACACACAGATGGAGTCATTTAAGTTCATTCAGTTCATTTTATCGTTTATGTTGAATTGAGAAGGATAATGCAATAACTCGCGTCGGGATTCGTCCCTCGCTTTCCGGGATCAAAGATATTGTATATTTTGTAAGAAAAAATGTCACTTCCTACGACACGTATCCGTTGAGTAGTGGAGGTGTGAAAAGGACCCCAGCATTAATTCACCCCAACCATAATTTTTTTACTGTCCACAAAGACATCACCTTGTTAATGACACAGCCCTCGAGAACACAAAATGTAGGAACAAACAAAAAAATATCCACCGTACATGCAGATAAAATTTCACACAGAAACACAAGGTGTACATGAAACAGTGGATCGCAGAATGCACCATCGATTTCCCATAAAAACTTTGTTCTGTTGTTCTGAATGAATTCACTAGTTCACGCCCCGTTCTTTACTTTATCCAGGCCACAGTGTCTTTGTCCTTGAGTTTTATTTTTCCAGAATTTTCAATTCACTAAAACCCATGAATTGATTAGACAGCAGCAGAACGCGTTCTATTTTTTCTCGAAAAAAAAGCAGAATAAATTTGTCGTCTTCTCTCTCATCCCTGTGGTCATGCTCCTGATGTTGGATCGAGCAACAAGCCAACAGGGCTGTCTACTGAATTCACAATGACAAACTTCTCTTTTTTTATACCTTCTCAACTTGTTTATCCCCACCTCCCACATGTCTCATTCTTTTTCGTTACATCACACCTCCAGTTTTTCTATTCATATTTACTGAGGCTATTGTCACCCACATAACTCAATAATGAATTGAACATGGAATTAATTGAGAGAACGTCAAACGTTTGAAGGAAAAAATTTCACTGCCCCAGCCGAGATTCGAACCCGGGACCTCTCGGTCACGCGTTGGGTGCTCGTACTTTTTTTTTATTCAACCAGTTTTTTTTTAAACAGTCACTTTTTACAATATTTACGTGTATTAAAAATTAGTATCAAAGAGTTCTATGAACGTTATTTTATAAGATCTGTAAAGTTTGGCCAGAAGTGATTCGAGTTTATTTATTATAGTATTTTTATATATTTAAATGACAGTGTACAGTGGACTCTCCTTTATTCTCCTATTCCATAATTCGCACTCTCCTCCGCTCGAGGTCTGCTTCTCCTCAAAATCCTCCCCCTACTCCGCATTCATCGTTCATCCTCCCCTATAACGTCATGCGCTGCGAAGTGCGTAGTGGGACAGATGGTCATGTTCCTCTCCTCCCACTGCCACGATCCTCCCCACTATTCCCAGCTTTTCCTTCTCTACTGCCGCCTGAACTGACGGAGTGGGAGTCTCTCCTTTCCTCGCATTTCACATAAAATGGCTTCAAGGACACCCCCGAGCTGTGGGAATTAAGGAGAGTCCACTGTATTTCGGCTAGAGATTGATGCGTTAATTCTTGCAATCAGTATCCATAAGTTTTTTGGTGCTTAAAAAATGTTCTTTGAGTTATCGTGGATGTAAAAAAACGGCTGGGGCTCCTATCCACTGTTCACGAATTTTCATCGTCTGAATCCGATAATACATGGGTGACAATGGACACAGCGGAAATAGTGCGACCAACGCAGCACGGAATGGCAACACAGTCTAGTCGCATTTTCTAACCTTCTCTATTTTCCATGTTCTCCGGATTTTATTGTTTTCCAAAAATAAAATTCCCTTCATACAAGGCACATAACACGTGGTGACACTGAGAACAAAGAGATATGTGAATACACAAAAGCTCAAGTACAAATAGTGAATTATTTACACAAATACACGTAGATACTGGCATCACAATCTAGATGACCTTTTGGTGCTTGAAAACTTTTTTATAACACAATTTTTTGAGTGCCTGCACTTGCAACGAATGAACGGCGTTTGATTAATTAATAATAATCCCAGATATAAGAATTGAGCAGATTTTTTATTGCCAAGTTGATGAGGAACCTCATAACACAGCTAAAACACAAACACATTCGTATAAAAATTTCTAGTATTTAATTAAATTGTAATATAAGTATCATCGTTTCTGTATCGAACTTCATACATTTAGAAACAGCTAACATGTCATTACCTTCAATTCCTATCGCTATGTCCTGGTAAGTTGTATAGTCAATTTGATGATTACGTACCCTCGCATCTTAAAGAAGATCAAAGTGTTGGGGATATTTTTTTCAAAGGTTGCAATTTTTTTCCCTCTCGGTTGATATAGACGTGTGAAACGCTGTAAATTGGTTGCTCGCGGTGGGAATGAGTGAGGATAACATTCGGATCAATCAGAACAATCGGGGATTAGTGCAATTGCATACAGAAAAGGGATTTATTTGAATCGAATAAATGCTTCCAACATTTTCTTTTGGTCCAATTTCGTAGAGTTAGATTTTTGCTCCGAAGCATCGACTAATTGGAATTTCATGAATAAGTTGTTCATTAAAATTGAGCAACTGCTCATTTGATAGCAAAATTTAAACTTTCAAATCAGATGAATTGAAAAATTCCAAAAGACGTTTTTTAGTCAGTGAAATGCATAAATCATTTTATTACAAATTTTTTTTTGCGAAACCTGTTCACTCGATTCAAATGAATATGGCTCCTCAACCCTCTGAAAATCGCTTCAACAATTTTCCGGCAGCAGACTAAAGATGGTATAAAATTCAAAATTTCTCAATCCTCAAACGTATTTCAAAATTAACAAAATCTGTCGCTTTCCACTAACATTTGGCTCCCGAAAATTTCCCATTAATGAATCACCAAGATTCAGGAGTGATTAAAACCCCAATTATTGAAAATAAAAACCCATTAGCAATAGATATTGCTAGCCTGTAGATATCCATGTAGCACCTCGTCGTAGTTCGCTTGTAATACTTCACAACAACCAGATTAATAATAAAAAATAATAAATATGATATCAGATTAAATTAACAAGTTACTTGTGTTGGCAGACACATTGTTGTTTGCGGTCACATCACCTACGAGTCAGTTTCCCACTTCCTCAAGGATTTTTTGCACGAGGATCGTGAGGATGTCGACGTCGAAGTGGTCTTCTTGCACAGGTATGAAAATGCATTTAACAGAACACATTAATCACTTTAATTCCTCTGTTCACCGAAAAAATAATGGGCGAGTGTAAGTATAAAGCTGCCTGTGTGTCTGTGAAATTGATGATCAATTGTTTAATTCGTGAGAAATAAACAATTGTTAGCATCAAATTAATGTTAACTTATAAAAATGAAAAAACAAAATGTCTCATTGTATTTAGCCCCCCTGGTAAGTATCCTTTCCAAGTGCGGATATTTCTGTCAGGTCAATAAGACGATGGAGGTTCATTTGTGCATCGAATTTTAATATTTATTTATTGAAAGAAAAAAGTTGGACAATCGTCGTCTGATTGGCCTGTGCATAAGGACTCCCCTGTGCTTGCAGAAAAGAACCGGATCTTGAATTGGAGGGTCTCCTGAAGAGGCATTACACCACCGTGGAGTTTTTTCAGGGAACTATGATGAATGCTGTGGATCTAGAGCGTGTCAAGGTATCCTCCCACCAACACACCAATGTTCCACACTCATAGAAATGAAAAATCTCCGTGATTTTGAATTTACGAAAGTTCAAGATAATTACGTTACACTATTATTTCACTTTTCACGAATAGTTCAATTGTATATTTTCGTTATAGGAGATGTTAGGGATTACACCTGGGACAACTTGATGGATCGATTCTCCTCCAGTCGCTCGCACTGTTTATCGTAAAGAATCATTTCTCAAAGTTGATGCTTCTTTAGAATTTATGATGCATTGCAACTGATCACGGGAAGGAAATTTCGGTGCAAGAATTTGGATTTTGATTCAAGAATCATATTCGGATTCCAATCCGATCAGGGGCGCGCGCGGGAAACCAGAGATCCCCGCGTCGGTACAGTCGTTTTCTTCATTATCAACCTCTCGTTTATCAAGGTTTCGGAAATGAAAATTATACCCAAGCCGGGATTTGAACTCGGAACCATCGGCGACTACAGCCCTCCAACTACATGAATACTCAATTCTTGAACTAAGAAAAAGAAATTCTCAACTCAAAAATGATATTCTCGATTTGAGAATCACAATATTTCCCAATTGAGAACAATCACTCTTGAAGCAAAAAAATCTTTTCTCCATCCGAGATTCTAGAAATTCTTGATTTAATAGAGAGAAACTATTGAATACAACAATTCCCTGCTCGTGATAGAATTGCTCATAAAGATGACTTGAAACTCTCACACGCACATTGACTTGAAACTTTTCAATAAATTTCTTTTCGCTTTCTCTGCTCCCTATACTCTACAGCGAAAGTTGCGGTCAAGTATGGGTTACGGTTAGAGAGAATGCTAGGTCCACACCATACCCGAGTGGGTACAATCGCTTCCTCTATTATCAACCTCTGACTTATCAAGGCCTCAAGAATAAAAATTGAGCCGAAGCCGGGATTTGAACTTGGAACCTTCGGCGCACTGAACTTGCGCTTGAACTAAGAAAGAGCAATTCTCATCTCAAAAAAGATATTCTCGACTTGAGAATCTCAATATGTTCCAAATGAAAATAATCACTCTTGAAACAAAAAAATCTTTTCTCCATCCGAGACTCTGGAAATTCTTCATTCAATGAAGAAAAACTATTGAATACAATAATTCCCTTCCCGTCATGGAATTGCTCATAAAAATAAGTTATATTCTCTCGAAACTTTTCAATGAATTTCTTTTCGTTTCCTCTCCTCCCTATGCTCTGCAGTGAAGGTTTTGGACAAGTATGGGTTACGGTAGAGAGAATTTTTCAAATATATCTCTTCTTTGAGTACATTCAACGACTTTTGCGCTCATTATCCTTCAGAACACTCACGTATATCTATACTGCGACGAGTGGACGAAGTCTTTCATTCAATTTTAATGAACTCCCGTTATTTTACCCATTCTCTTGTGATACTCGTGAAAAAAAAAATGTGATGAAATTTTTTGCAAACATACACGTGACTAGTTTCAATCAATACTCCCAACGAATTGATACAGCTGAGGGAAATTGAAAGACACCGTTAACACTCGATTATTCAATACAAAACACGTAGAAAAAGCAAGCGCCTGCGCGGCTCTGCATGAGTTATGCTGGTTATTTGAGCTATGGGTTTTGTTCCAGAACGAGGTGACGTTTTCAAGTAGAAATTATTTAGGCGTTAAACTCTGTTCTATTTATGTGTATGTAAAAATTAATTTTGACAGCACGGAGTCAAGGCCAATAATGGAGAAGAGGATGCAGTGATGGAGATTAATTTATTTACTTAGAATTATTCGTTCAAATTTACTAGTATTTACATATATTTTAACTCATGACAAGGGCAACGATCAGCGGAATGAATGATACGAATAATTGTAACATCAAAACTACATAAATCGTGATATATCCGACCAAACAGGAAACCACCAGATCTCGAGTTGGAGGGACTGTTTAAGCGGCACTTCACCACAGTCGAGTTCTTTCAGGGCACCATCATGAATCCCATTGATCTTCAACGGGTCAAGGTGAGTCAACACTGAAAGAAGAAAAAAACAAATCGACAAAGTGAAAATTAACAGCTCAAGTAACAACCCAATGATAAAATGCGTTAATTACTCAAATAATATATATCTATTTGGCTAAATTAATTGGATGATTCGCACACGCCTCACGTCTATCTTTGACCTAATTACCTCTATGTACAGCAGAGAGAAAAATTTTATTTGGCTTGAGTATATTATCAACTTTGTTGAATTAGGTATTGAATTAATTAAACGTAATTAAACTGATCCTTTTGCTGATACATAATGCAGGTGAATTAAATTTAATGCGAGTATAATCTCATCGGTCTCAAATAAAATTTTTCAACATATCCTCGTACACCTTTTGTCCTCCATCAACATCAGTATTTCCTTCAAATGTGTGAAAGTACTTACGATACTTGTCTCACGCTGTCTTTTTCTGTGCCTCACCCTTTGTTCTCGCACATCAGACAAATATGTTTCTCCGTTGCAAACGTGTTCATATGTCTGACTGTTGAGATATTCCAACGTGTATCATGTAGATATTTTACGTTCGGGGGAATCAGCGATGAAGAGACTCAAAGACAAATGCTCTACTTGTTTTTTGTCACATTCTGCTGAAAACTGTCATTTCATGGATCGTTTTTAGTTCGTGAAATAGTGTTTTACGGCGTGGTAACGCCCCCTGACCAATGCGAGCGCGACATTTCATTCGGCTATTCGTAAAATATTCGTATAGCCGATGGTAGCCGATGGTAGCCGAATATTTTACGAAAACCGATCGTAGCCGAATGACATTTCATGCTCGCGTAGCGCGTCCAGACGGCTAGGGGAAAACAGCACCGTTGAACCATCGTGTCAGTGAAGCGAATCACTTAATGGCCGATCAGCTGACTGAGCGTTTAACAAAATTGTTGGTGCGGGTCATGGACATCTAAAATGAAAATTCATTTTATTATTTTCTAAATTCGAGGAGAATGGCCGGATTATATCCGACAGTGACCCACAAATTGATTCCGAAGACTTTTATTGTTTGTGTTAATTTTTTAATGTTCTTAAAGACTTATTTTCAAGTAAGAAAATATCATTACAATTAAAACGTTTTCTTGTATGATAATTCAGCAAAAATTTATAATGTTTCAAGATTTAGCTGAATTGGCTGATCTCATCTTTCAGAATTTTGCCAATAATAGACATTCAAAATTTATAAGAATGTTCTGAAATCTACATTAATCAACAATATTTCATTTTTCAACATTTGATGAAGCCATTGAAACACCAAATCAATAATTAAGTAATGAATTTGTCACTCATGACATAAAATTGAAGCTGTATTTTCACAAATTATTCTGTAATTTGCATTTTTTGTTGAAAACAATCTATTTGGAAGAAAAATTCCCTTCTTCAAGTTTCTTATTAATCTTTGTTTTCTCTTATTTTGCTGCTTGTTTTTTTTTCCAAGTCCAAGGGGGGCCTCGCCCCCCCCCTCTGGACCCCCTCCCCCGCCCCCACCTCTTCACGCAACTGAAATTTCGAGATGAGAATGATGACAGCTTTCAGCAAAATGTGGAAGAAAATAATAATCGTCACGCGGACGTAATTCACCAGATTGGCCTCGTGAAAATTCTCTAGCAGGTGGCGCTTCCTAGGCTTTACACTTGGCCGTAATTTAGTGCATTGCGTCCTTGTGACGAAAATAACTATTTGTAAGACTGTCTCGTGTCGAGAATTCGGGTGTCATTGGCTTGGACGAAGGGATTTAATTTTGATACAGTAGACTCCCGTTAGAGTCACACCCGTTATAGTCGCATTTCCCCTCATCGATTTTTCTGCCCGCGAGCGCTCCCCCCACTCCATTACCTACAAAAGCCTTTAAATGAATGCTCCTGTTTTTCCTGAAGGTGTCATTGTTTTTGAATTCTCGGAAATTCGCGAATTAAAATACTGAAAATATGAATTTAGGATAGGTAGACATTTAGTCTGCTCCTGATCGTTACGGAGAGACGTTACATTTTTATTGTTGTAAAATAAGTTAAAATTTGATTAGTTAGTTGATCGAGTGAAAATTTAAATGAATTGAAAAATGGATCCACATGACAATAATTAATTACTAATGATAATTAATTAATTTTTATTTTTATTGGTCATTATAATATCATAATTGTTATGATAATTATTATTATATTGTTGCGTATTTACCCTTTTTCTCCCTCAACCAACTTCATGTACGATCGTCTCTTTGTCGATCATCATTCTTTTATCTTAGCTCTTAGTCCGCGGACGTGTCATTTCTTTTTGTATCTTTTATTAATTATTCTTTCCGCCCCATTTTATTTAGTAAACGAATTTATTATTTAAACGGTGTCGTATTTTACAATATTTTCATTTTTTCATCAATAAAATGAAAAGAAAAAATACAGTATTTTTATTTTATCAATGTCGATTCTGAGAAATGACGCCCGAATACAGTCGCATTCCCCGAATTCGCTTCTCCAACAGCCCCTTGAGTGTGACTCTGGGAGTCTACTGTATTGTTATGATGTCGTGATAATGCGGAGATGACAAGGGGGGGATTTCATGATGGATAGATTATCGACAATTGGATGAAAAGTACGAACTCAGTAGGCATAATGGAGGGAAGATGGTTTTTTTGTTTTTTTCTTTCGGGAATATTATCGCGGCATGATTGTTTGCCTGTATGTTCAGACCCATGTCAGAAGCCCATCAGGATCATGAAAGATAAACCTTTGTATATCGTGAGTCGTTTAGTCGTTGACGTGCTGCACTCATTCACGTACATAAATTTCCTTAGTGTATTCCTGTCAGTTTTTAAAATATACAGATTTTTTTTTATAAATTGAGACAACTGTACCATCGTTTGTTTACGTTCATCATTCAGATGATTGTTTTGTGATGTGGTGGTAGGTTTAATTGAGATGATCTGTAGGCGAGAAAACATTAGTGGTTGAAGTCAATATTGAATTGCCTTGATAATCAATGAAAATTCGTAGGTCAATTTTTCATTTCTTAGTCAACTGAACATTCAAAATGACGAATAAAAATTTCGAATGTACTCGCCTACGATTTCCCTTCATCCTTCACAAAAATCGCGCTTTAGTCTATCAAGAAGTCCCAATACTTCCCTTTCATTGAATGTGTACACGAACATAAAAATCCAAAAATTAGAGGAAATTATTCGAATTGGAAAACCTAAATGAAAAAAAAGCCACCCTTCAAAAGGTTTACATATATGTTACTCCTACGGATAGAGACCCAATGCCTGCTGTCGACCCAGGTGGGTAAGTGCTCGTGCCTCTCACATATTTTTTCTTCTTTGAATCTCTAATTTTTACGATGAGTTACTAGTGAATATATTTTTTTTATCAAGCCTGTTGTAATAGGATATTAGTTAGTGACGTAGTGACTAGCATAGAGACGCACCCAATCGAGCGACATTCATGTCTACATGATGTACACATATGTAGGAGGTACATGGGTTCATCATTTTCCCCGTTCCTTCATTCTTTCGGACGAAGTGTATGAATTTTCCCAGAGATCCCAATTTTCCGACTCTATGAGCATTCAGAGAATTTTTGCATAGCTATGATTGCACAATATTTTTTTGAAAAAATCGCCCGAGGCCGGGATCGAACCAGGGATCTCTCGCACGGCAGGCGGGCACGCTACCACTGAACCAGAGCCCCCAACCGTTCTTTCAGTTCAATTGATTGGTTTATGAATTCAACCGAAAAATTCTCTGGATGAACTTTCCTATCGTCTGATCACGTATCCTACTTCTGCGTGACCACTCAATTAATAATTAAGTTTATCTCTAACCAAGTAGTGTTTTCGCATGCTGTTTAATGGCGCTTCTGCGCGCTTCAATGACGTTATGACGTTTTCAAATGTGTTGGTAGTTGATCAGCGTATGTGCGCCCTCTACAGTATAACATACATGACTTTATACATTTCACAACAAATATACATAACTTGTCATTAATTTAACACTTCTAACTACTCGTCAGCCGCAAGTTCTTATAAGTAGCCTTCATGTGTCCAATAAGAATTCGACAACTTTCAATGTTCTTCACGTAATTGAATTGTTTTTTCGTTCCTTTGGAGGGTAAACAGTGCCAAGGATTTCCGTGAATTTGAGGAACTTTCCATGGAAATAATGATAATGACAAAAGAGAAAGGGAAATCTTTGTGGAATCATTGTATTTTTAATGAGTCATTTCACGTGTGTAAATATATTCTATTCTAAAAATGGTTTTGAGTATCGATTCATCGAGTTTAGATTTTTTTTAACGCACTCAAACTCTCCAAGACATTCGTTACCAATTTTTTTATTGTTCACACGTTAAGGATTAATTTATACGACTAATTGAAGTAATGCCGTTTGGAGACGGCGAGAGTGAGAATTAATGCGTGGGATTTTATAGGTTCACGAGGCAGACGCGTGCCTGGTACTTGCTAACAAGTACTGCCAAGATCCGGATGCTGAGGATGCGGCGAACATTATGCGTGTCATCTCCATTAAAAATTACTCGGATGACATACGCGTTATCATTCAGTTAATGCAATATCACAACAAGGTGAGTTATTACAATTTTTATTTTTCGAATATTTATATGAGAAAGTCCTAGCGAGTTGGAGTCGTACTTTTCCAAAAAGCCTGACGTTATTCCCTTCATATTATTTAGGAAATCAAAAGAAAGACTATTCACATTCGAATTGCGCGACACCATGATTACAAAATGCTATCGATCACATGTGATTGCGGCCCTAATTACAGCGACTAGCGATTATAATGATTATCACTGCCGCAAAAGTGATTACAGTACAGTCGACTCTCCGTAGCTCTCTACTTTCGGGGCTGTGGATTCCAAGAACGGAAAGCTAGAGGTTGTCATTTCTCTACGCATAACTGGCGTGTCTTACGACAGAGACACCGCGACTATCCAAGCGAGAACGCTATAGCTATCTCCGTGTCCCAACACACTTCCTCGATGCGGCTGCCCCTCGTGCGTGACTCACACATGTAGTGGGGGGCGATATTCCCCTCACTCGGTGACGGCTCGAGAGCTACGGAGAGTCGACTATAGACTTGCTGCTTTAAACCCAACAAAACGTACATCATAATGGGTCAATATCGAAGACCCGCGGTACGTAATTAATGAATTACATTCCCCTAATTTTTCACGCAGATATGGAAGTGGTTTTTTTTCTTACGTCCAGCAAAAATTAAGAGAGGGTTGGAGAGAGGGTTGCAGAATATATTTCAGCCACCCTCATCTCTCTTTTTACATGCGGTGTTTAAATAAAAAAAATAGTGAACGTTGATTCTGTATTTATTGATGCCCCTGCTGCCAATGAAACCCTCGGAGGCAACAGAACTGACGGAAAAAAAAAATTATTTTCACTGGGTCAAGGGTCAGATCTCGGATTTTCTCATAGGGAAAGTCGACTTTCGGAAAAATCGAATTTTTTCGTCAAGTGAATGATGATTCTGTATTTAGTGACCCCTCTAATCCCAATGAAACACTCGGAGGCGCCAGAAATGTCGAAATAAATTTTTTTTTTATCGGCGTGACATAAACAAATAAATGTCAAATGATCTAAAACCGTCATTCAGTTGCAATTTAAAAGGTAAACGGTAAAATTAGTGAGAAATAATAACTAATCGCCTACTAATAATAGTTTTCTCTCATCTCTTTTGTCCAGGCCTATTTATTAAACATTCCATCGTGGGACTGGAAGCAGGGAGACGACGTGATATGCCTCGCTGAGCTGAAACTCGGCTTCATCGCTCAGTCCTGCTTGGCGCCAGGATTCAGTACGATGATGGCAAACTTATTTGCCATGAGATCCTTCAAGACGGTCAGTAAAATCGTCCTCTGGAAAATGTAAATCGCCTTAAATTCATCTGTGCATGTGTGAACGTCGTGGCGTCGAATTTGAGTCTCTCCTCAATCCAAGAAAAGATGAAAAAAATTCAGTTGATTCTGGAGAAAATTTTGATTTTCAAACCAATGAAATGTTCTCTTTTAGAAAAAGTCCACAGAGAGAGAGAGAGAGAGTGCGACGCGAATTGCATAAAAAAACAATCAAACTCGTTAACTTGTCACTCGCTCTGAATTTCAGTTTCTATTAGACTGGAAAAAAATGACATTGAATGCGAAAAAAAATGTCCGGTGATTTCAAATGCGGAATGTTGAAAAAAAAAATCGCCTCTCTGTGGACACTAAAAAAGAAATAAAAATAGAGACAACACACACACCTCTACATGCATATATGTAGGCGCGCGTGTAATTAAGAGATGGTTGGTTGATTGGAACCAGTCGCCCGATATGCAGGCATGGCAGAATGACTACCTCCGTGGCACCGGAATGGAGATGTACACCGAGAAACTGAGCCCTACCTTCATTGGAATGCCCTTTACCAAAGCCACCGAGTAAGTCGTTCCATGATCCAAAAATCCTTTTCAAAAAAAAAAAAAAACGACCAAAAAATGACAAACAAACGATCCTTCAAAGCTGAAACGACTAAATGCTCTGATTCAAGAGACAAAACTCTGGATTGAATTTCGCAAAATACGGAAATAATAGCACCCCGTCCTAATAATAAGCAAAGGCTGCGAGAGTTTCTCTGTTGAGGGGACCCATGCGTTCCAATTAAATCGATCAATTTTTTTCTATCAATTTCAATCCATTGGTCTGATGAATAAAATTATGGCAAATTCTCCTGGAAAATTCCAAGTCTTCAGTTCGGAATTGAGCGCACAGGTCACCTCAGAAAGATTAAAAAACCTAGAGCTAATGAAAGTTGACAAAAAACATTAACAACGGAGAAGAAAAATATAAATAAAATGGTAATTCGCCTGGTTTGCTTTATTAAAAAATCTGAGGGTGATTTTTCATTGTTTTTAGCTTCATTATTACTAAACTCTAGTCAAATGCTTTAGTTTAATCATCAATTAATTTTCAATAATTTTAATACGCTCCATTTCGTTCTCAACGTAGTATTATTTTACTTTAAGAATTAATTCCATAAATAACTTTGAAATCTCATTATCCTTTCTAACTTGTTATCATTTGATAAAAACCAATGGTAAGAATTGAGTCTCTTGAATCGGAATAAAAAGGAAAAAGCTTCGCCTCGCCTGTGTCTCTCACTACGCTCCACTCCGCTATTACTGAACCATTCTACTGTAATTGAACGTGCCAAAAGAACAGTCAAATTAACCAATATATATTATATATATTAATTGTACAACTTCGTATCTGTGCTACACCTAATCGATGTCAACCACCCTTCAACTGCTTCAGCAACTTCGTCTATTATTTTCACAATGTGTTGCAAATAATGAGAAGAAATGATGAACAATCAACTGAGAATCGAGGACACAGTTGATGAATTTATGAGTCTTGTGTTTTTATCATTGTTTAGTGTAATTAAATCATCATGTACAGTTGAATGTCATTCTGAGGACGTGATCAGGCGATAGAAATTGTCGAAAGCTGAGGTAGGGATGTTTTCATAAAGCTTTATTATTTTCGAGGAATTTCACGATTCTGTATAATTTCGTATTACGTGACACCCAGGAGAATAATTCAGTATCGAAATGGTAAAACGGTTTAAGTCGACTCATCTCCCAGTTGAGTTTTTGAGGAATATTTCCAAATCTAAGGGAGATAGCGAAATTTTTGTAATTACATTTGTTGTAGCATTCAATCCGCTCTACAAAAAAGGTTATGAAAAAAATCTGCTATCGTCCTTAGATTCCGAGATATTCATTGAAAACTGGTGAATCGTCAAAATTCACTTGTACCGTTTTACCACTTCGCTACTGAATTAATTTTAGTTTAAAAAATGAGTGACTTTTTTTGGAGTTTTTGATGTTATTTGAAGTAGATAAATAGCTTATTCACTTCACATGAATAGCGTTGAAGACAGTGCGTTTGCCGATTGTGATAAATTTATTCGGAAATAACAAAATGATGTGGATTCACTGATAAATGCACTTGGAAATGACCAGCCACATTCATGAGTGCAATACATTTACGGTGATGCCCCATTTACTTTGAAGAAAAGCATTCATTGATCTCTGTCGAGTTCTTCAGCTGATGAAAATTTATTATTATCGGCAAAAACCGCATGAGTGAAACGTTTCATCATAATTGAAAAATCTACTGCGTTTATCACATTCAAGTAAAGTCCATTCATTAAAAAATAAATTATCTTCCTCGGATGTACAATACAAAAAAAAATATCCCGATATTCGCACAATTTGTAATAAAATCTATCCCGCGATATCCGTGCCGCTGGTTGAACGATAATTCGATGGCTTCCGGGGTTTCCCAGGGAGAGTTTGGGTCAAGGGGTCACGCGGTTCACAGCTCAGAACTCCTTCTGACCCTCCGGCTTCTATGAAATTTTCACTCCTCCTTCCGCCCTCCCTCCTCTCTTGCCTATGTCACCCTTTCAAACTACTCCCCCCTACCCTTCAGCGGCGCCCATTTTCGATTTCCCGTTGGGTATCAGGACAGATCGATCTCTCGGGTACGCGAAATTGAATTGGCCATTCACGTCTGCACCGGCTGTGGCCATTTCCCAATGACAAAAATCACGGCCATCCTTTAGAAGAATTCTAATATCTTCCTGTAGTTATTTCGGTTTCAGATTTATATTACCTCTAGAGGCAGTAGGAGGAAGAATTCTTTTTGGTATATCTGTATGAGAAATTGACCTTATCTCGCTAATTAGCGTACGTAAAGTAGATGTTTTTGAAAGAAAATCTTACAAAAGACCAGTTCTGATCGAAAACATTGGCCTGTTGATCGTTGGACTGCTCCAGAATTGTTGGATCGTGTCACAGAAGGCGCTTGAAGCCTTGTGATTTAGTTATTTTTTCCTATATAAATCAAATTCCCAAGTCTGAGCGCTGATAGAATAATTCTTTTATTCCAAACGAGATTCGTTAACTATTAACAAATGGTGGAGTTAAATATGACCAAACAAATATTTGTTAATAGTTCACGAATGATTCACTAGAAAGGAGAAAATCGAGTCAAACATCTCCTGGAGCCGTATCCCAGCTAGAAATACGCCGCTCCGCCCCGGTTTGGATCAACGCGCGTCACGTGCACTCGAGTTTGAGCCGCGTCGCGCAAAAAGTATTATTACATGCGCATTAAGTGGAAAGAAATGAGCTCTTGTGTAATTTTTCTCTCGAGTCTCGCCGCGGACAATGGTAGCATCATCGTCTTCACTCGCTTCATCTCGGCTCCGCTCGTTCCGCTTCGGCTGAGATCGGCTCGTCTACCGTACGGCGTCGGTCTGTCTACGACTCTCGCCAAAAACATGACACTACTCGCTCCTATTCCCCGACTCTCTGAATTTATAACATGAAATACAGTTCTAATATTCATCCCGGAAAACAGTTTTTCAGCAATTACTCAAGGAATGATACCCAACCACCCCCCATAATATTCTCCAACCCATTTATTTCAGACTTCCAATCCTTAATAGATAGAAAACAAAATCGATGCTTCGATTGAGTTTTTGAAAATAAGAAAATAAATAAGTAGAAATGCGCGCGTACGTTCACCATGTCCGAAGCCACGAGATGAGGAGAACTCCATAAATTCTCGTCTCGTGGTGATTCAGAGAAAGATAATGATAGCATGATGGGCATAAACTATGAGGTTTAACAACCACACTTATGTGCCAAATATATAAAATGATAATAAAACCAAGAATGGAGGGCCGCGCTCGTAGAAGGTGTTGATGACGTGGAGCTTTGGTGATTGGTGTTACAGTCGCCGGACACTCAGGCGTGGCAGAATGATTACCTGCAGGGAACGGGCTGCGAGATGTACACGGAAGCCCTCTCCCCGTCCTTTACAGGGATGACATTTCCCCAAGCCAGCGAGTAAGTTCTCGCTGCCAACGGCTGCCACACATGCAAACTTACCCTCTTTTTCAACTTATTTTTTTCAATCCTTCTCTCTCTCTCTTCTACAACGTGTTTACTTTTATTGAAAATTCACTCACAATTTGTTTCTTGAAATTCATTTCATTTCAAGTTGAAAAAAATTTTTTTTAACGTAAGAATCACACAAGTAGACGTGTTCGCACCTCCTATCTCTCCATTTGATCGTATTTTTCTGAGTTACGTTCGTATTATTCCACCCCGTAGACGTGTTTCTCAATTTATCACAGGAAAATCACTGAGTAATGGTTTGGGAATTTTTAATCGTTTCTCTGTTTATGCACCTTTTGAGTAGTTTGTACTATTCGCAGTTCTCCCAGTGGATCGTCCAACCATCCATATTCATTCATCAAAATGTCCATTTTTTTCTATTATTTAACAATGATTTTAAGGTAGAAAAATGGTGAAACGAATCGAGTGAGAAAATATCTGCTATTTCAAAAGACTTTTCTGATTATTGATATTTACACCGTCGCTTTTGGTCACGTTAGCTCGGGTGGTAAGAGCACGGCGTCTGAAACTGAGAGGACGCGGGTTCGATTCCCGTCCGGGGCTTCGGGATTTTTTTTTCTTAAAAGTTTATATGCGGCTAGATCGAGAGGTTATTCACATTCGAATTGAGTGACATCATAATGTAATCGATTATACGCAATTACGGCGCTGGAGGTGATTACATGATTGTGTTGATTACAGCTATCAATCACCAAATCATTGAGATTATATCAGTAGCGAAGTGGTAAACCGGTTTAAGTCGACTTATCTCCCAGTTGAGTTTTTGAGGAATATTTCCGAATCTAAGGGAGATAGCCAAATTTTCGTAATGACATTTGTTGTAGCACTCAATTGGCTCTACAAAAAAGGTCATAACAACAATTTTGCTATCTCCCTTAGATTCCGAGATATTCATTGAAAACTGGTTACTAGTCAAAATTGACTTTTACCCTTTTGCCACTTCGCTACTGCTATGAATCATGAAACACTCTTCGTGACTTTTCGTACAAATCGTTAACTTGACCCTTGGGCTCGATCGTTATGCTTGATCCGTTCTCGTTCAATCTCGTCCGGAACAATTGACCTAACGGTGGGAATTTCAGGTTTATAGCAGTACGAACAAACTCCAGTTGAGTCATTGAGTGTAACGAGGAAAAAGAAATTCAAAAACCCGCAGAAAAAAATTATCATTGATCATTTTTCCCATGCAGTCTAAGTTTGATTAAATTGATAAAATCAATCGATTAATTCTCAACCAATTTTTTTTGTGTGAGAAATTGATTCATTAAATTCTTTCTTCAATTATTATTTTCAACAAGAGTTTATCGTTTGAATAGGGTGTTTCGACATAACGCGCCATTTCAGGCATGCAGAAACATGAATTATTTATTCCAAAAGGTTCGAACTGACGATAATTTTCATATTGGACACAGAATTTTTATTTATATTTTCTGATTTTTTAAGATTTTTTCTAGATTTTATTTTGTGCACTTCTTTAATCTTCAAAATTCAAGTGATGTTTATACCACTTTAAATTACTGAAAGTCGTGCGCATAATTAAAACGATTGCAAATAATTAAAATTATTTTAAATTATCACCTCCTGCCTGCAAGAAATGTGATCATGTGATTTTACATCATGTAGAAATTCCCAAAAATTATGATAGAATAACAAAAGTAGAAAAAATTCTGAACTTTTTCAAAGAGCGTTTTTAATTGAGATTCAGAATGAGTTGAAAAAAATGGAAATTACAAATATCTGATTCGCTGTGGCAAATTATCTATTAGCTGTCATTTTCCATGGTGGATAACAAAACACTAACTCCTCATGGGAAGTGACAGCTAGGTATCTCGATTTTCGAAACAGTGGTATGTAGTCATCTGCCATTTTTATGTGATAAAAGTGTGATTAAAAAATTCTCCAAAATATTACAACTTTTTTCAAAGAGCCTTTTCCGTAATAAATGTCTCTGTGCAGTGTGGAACAAGATTTACGAAATTAGTCTTCCCCCTGCATGATATTGGGTGACAGGTCGCCATTTGTCACCGTAAATCACATACATTTTTCAATTTCTTGTGTGACCTTTCCCTTAATTTATATTGTTTAGATTCCTGAAATAAGGATCTGAGCAATTAAAGAAAGAGGACAAATAAGTGATATTCTAAGAAAATCAACTGTATTTCCATTAACTACAAATTAGAACGTGACGAGATTTCAACTTTTAGGGGGCTGAGTGTGTTTGGGAAAAAATGTGGTAAAAACAATAAAAAATAAATAATGTGCCTCGTCACANTCCCCCTGCATGATATTGGGTGACAGGTCGCCATTTGTCACCGTAAATCACATACATTTTTCAATTTCTTGTGTGACCTTTCCCTTAATTTATATTGTTTAGATTCCTGAAATAAGGATCTGAGCAATTAAAGAAAGAGGACAAATAAGTGATATTCTAAGAAAATCAACTGTATTTCCATTAACTACAAATTAGAACGTGACGAGATTTCAACTTTTAGGGGGCTGAGTGTGTTTGGGAAAAAATGTGGTAAAAACAATAAAAAATAAATAATGTGCCTCGTCACACTTGTTATTCAACTTATTCTGAATATAAATTAAAAATGCTCTTCGAAAAAATTAAGAATTTTTTCTACTTTTTTTTATTATTCATTCATAATTTTTCAAAACTTCAGCATGATGCAGGACTTAATTAACAATTTCAGATGACGAAAGATAAAAAAACATTGAGATAACATTCGAAAGATAGTCCGCCCGGGCCTTAAGACTTTAAAAACTCTCAAATTGAGATCATAACTCTCAAAATAAAGCTTGTTTTTGGGTACTGAGTGTCAATAATCTAAATATTTACCCAAAATGATACCTGACATTGTCCTGCAAAATGATTCATTACCGGGACAACAATGACTTTGCTCCCCCGTATTTCTACTGAATTAATAATCGTACAAACGAATAAATGAATAACAGCACTCGATCGCCATTGAATGGAATAAAAAAACATCAAATTAGTGGTGTAGGTTAACGAGCAAGATTTGCGTGAGATTTACCCAGCTCCAAATTACCCAGGAATTTCGGTAGTAGTATGTATATCGGAGTAAACGTGGGAACTCCACAGGATAAACCTGATAGCGAGCTACCATGCCAAAAGGCTTATTGGAGCTCGTGGTACGCGGTTAATTATTGCACACAGCCAACTAACGTTCAGATGCCTCCGCCATCGAAATGAGGCTACGCCCCCTGTTCCAACTTTTTGTCATTTTTTTTTATCCACATTAAAGCAAACAAAAAAATGGCTGGAATCGTTGAACATTTTGGGTGAATTCTTTCTCGTTCTAAATTGCTCAATTCAAGTAGACATCGCGTGCGCGGTTGACATACGTCTTCAGTCTCTTTTATTATTAACCTAGTTTCTTACATTTTGTCATTCTTATGATTGTTTTATCTCATTTTCCGTTCGATAATGCAGTTGCGAAATTGTAAAACGAAATGTGAAATTGCGTCATTTCGTTTATAGGGTTGCGCATGCATAGAGGAGACTCTAGTATCGTCTCGCCCCGTCATAATTCTGACAGAATTTTTCCCGTCTCGGTCTCGTGAGTATAAAGATTGGAAAATAGGAGAACGATCTTAAATCGAGCAAAATAGTGGAAGGCTCGTCCGTTTGGTCTTGCGAGGGTCAAGCATTGCGACAGTCAAAGGTCGCCAGGGTCGGACCCTTGCTACGTTTGAGCCTCGCAAGGTACGACCCTTGTGAGGGCCCTCGTACGACCCTGATGTTCTCGACGAGACTCTCGCCCGAGGTCTCGCCCTAGAGACCTCAGTCTCGTCTCGGTATCGTCTCGCTTACTCTTCGATACTATCATACCGCGACCAGTCCCGGTATCGTGCGCAGCCCTATATCGTTTCACCGCTCCATTATTGATTTTTTATTCACTCTCACGGAATAAACATATCGATGAGTTTCTTTGGTTGTCATCTGACTCCCGAGTCCATGTGTCACTTGATGTAGTATAGTACACAGAATAATAATTTCAAAAAATGAGTAATAGAAATGCTGAAAAGTTTTCTGCATAATTGCATGCATGTTCCGTGCACTTTACATTCATCATCTACTCGAATACAAAATCATGAAAAATTGACACATTGTTGAGAACACAACTCGATGCAAGGAGGACGTGATCGACTGCCCCCATTCGAGAAATTTATTTATTCATTTCTTTTTCATTGGAGAATACTCACCGGCTGACCATAATCGGACGTAACTACTGACCGCCCTCCCTGCAACAACACCTGAAATCCACGTCACAAAATCACCAACCAGAGGAGTCACAAATCACTATAAAAAAGACATTCACTGTCAAAAACTGCAACAATTTAATCAGACATTCTTGGCGAATAGAAAGCCTAGCCTCAGAGCACTCACTTTATGCAGTTTACAAAGCGCACAATTTCGTTTATTTTCTAGTTGAAGAACGATTTAATCGCGCATCTGCAAGCAACCGCAATGTAAAATAGATTTCAGTAGCGGAGTGTCAAAACAAGATTCGTCAATTTCACTGAAAAAAAATTGTTTTCGATGAATATCTCTGGACCTGATCGAGGTGGGACAAATTTCAAGAGGACCTTTTCTGCAGATTTTACTTCGCTCTTCAAAAAAGGCCCTCATAAATTTTATGCAATCTGGGGTCGATCCTGGGATATTCATCAAAAACTGAAGGTTCATCAAAATTGACGGAACTCATTTCACCATTTTTCGCTGACGAAGGCTTCGAAGGCGTCACCGATTTGGCTGGAGCTCTCTATATTTAGAGTCTGTCACCAGCAGAATCCATCTCCAGAGTACTACACTGAGAAAAAAAAGTTTTTTGATAAGGTCGTCTCCACTTGTATCAAGAAACTCATGGCGCGAAAATTGACAAGAAAATATATCACACTGAAGATGAAAAACCTTCCGTTAAGATATTTTATACACTGAGAAAAAAAAATTTCTAATATCCGAAACATATTTTCTTGAGACAAGTAATTGTTCTTCAATTCTTTAATTCTCCCAGGCATCTCAATTCACGTGACCCGAGAAAGGTCTCATGTTTTAAATTGCTGGAAATGAACTCACTCAAATCGCTTAGAAGAATCGTCAATCTTCAAGTATTTATTGTTTTCATAATTTTTGTTGTTATGCAGTTGCAATATTTCGATATGTAATATATTCATGATATACTTTGTTTTTTTTCTGATGTTCTTTCAAAGAAAATATTGTCTGCAGCGATGAAGAATGAAGTCATATTAACTTGTCCCACTCAGTACATTTGAGAGACCATTTTGCGTGGAAAAAAAATTTACGGAAGATAAACTTTGGAACTACTGAACTACAGAAGCCAAATTTTCAAAGTGAACTTCAACTAAATCGATGACCTGACGATCGGAGCCTCTCCTTGAGAATGACAAATAAACAATAAATAATCGTGAATAAATCAAATTAGCCGCCTGTTTGCGTGTGTGGGAGTGTAGTTAGAAGAGAGTGAAATTGCGAATGATAAACGCCCTCTAGAAAATCCAAAAGAGCAACAATATCTCGTTTCAGAGAACTGTCAATATGGAGATAAATGAATCGATACCAGAGGAGAAGACACTTTGAGAATAAAATCCAACGAATTAACAGAAATTTTCGTCTCTTTTACGAATACTTGAACTTTAGCTTAAACTTAGAGAAGGAAATGGCAGAGCGTTGTACCGTAACCATCGGTTTTGCAATTAGTCTGATGCTCAATGTGCAGTATGAGTTCACGGAGAGAAATATTCAATAAACATTACGTATCTTTTCCGTAATTCCGGAGCGAAATATGGCTGTAGGAAATTTTACGGAACCGTCACGGAATTTTTCCAGAGCGTTCCGTAATTTTTATCTGAATCTCCTGCGAAAAATTACGATACCGTCACTTAAATTTTCTGAGTCGATTTCGTAATCGGTAAGCGAACTGTGAGTTCCGTAATTTTTACTGAATATTTCTCTCCGTGTTGAGTATCGTGTAGTATAATGCGTGCATTTGCTCGCTTGACTGGCCAATCTTATCCTCAATCTCTATTGCCCTCTCCCATCCCCCAAAATCGCCTCATACCCTTTTGTCTATCTAGTGACCTGAAATTGCCATGTAAAATTCGCAATGGACTCACGTGCGATATACGATATACACTGAACAGTCATGGAATTCTGGAGTGCGTGTGTGGCAGAAAATTTCTCACACCACCATAAACTCCCAATCCACTGGCTAATCGTCAACCTGACGTGGCTTGAATCGAGTGTTATGCACGTACACTCGTGTCATACGGGCAGTAGATTACAGTTGGATTAGTGTTATTGTAGGCATGTGCATTATGTTTCATTGGGTATTTTGGTTTGATGTGGTTTTGCCATCACTGAACTTGCTGATATCACAGTGTGAATTCTGTCAGCCGACTTCCCTCCCTTAATTTATCTGTCGTATTTTGTGTTATTTATCGATGTTTTGTTGGTGTTTATGTGTTTAAGTTGTGGAGCGAATAGAGAGTATTTCGATAGTTTATTTTGAGTTTTATATTTACGGGGAGATCAAAGGGTTTACGTACTGCTGGATAATTTTTCATTGCAATCGTTCAATTTTCACGGTTTCGAATTTTGATTGGTAATGATGGAGAATGGTCTGAAACTTAAAAATACAGTGTCCAGTTATTGATAACAATTAAACAGGATAAATTATCCCATAAAAACTGAAATTTCGTCAGTTAATTGGGATAACTTGGGACTAACTCCATGTTTTTGAGAAATAACCATTCGTTTTTTAAATTATCATTCGGAAAATACTCAAGTGATTTCAATAATTGTTTCAATTCGTGTGGATCTCCTTTATCTTAATCAATCGAAATATATAAAACCGTTCATCCCAAGTTTTCGGGATACTTCTATTGTTTATTGTTATCAACTTGTTTTTTCATCTTTCAATTCATCAAGTTCTTGTTCTTCAGAGCCATGGGCCTTCTTTCCGGGGTCAGCTCAGATAATCTATCCAATTTTGAGATTCCGCCTGGGACTGATTCCGGCCCAGATCAGGTCAGGCCCATTTTCAGTCCCATTTTTGACACCGTCGATAGCACAGAACTTCTTGTTACTGATTGAAATCCCTCGGATAATTTTAGCTTTTGTGAAAAAAAATCACTCCAGCCTGGGATCGAACCGGCGATCTCCGGCGCCGTAGGCAGATGCGCTGCCGCTGAGCCAGAGCGCTCAACGATTTATTTGATTTTTTTAAAGCAAATATGCGGATTAAATGTGTAATGTAAACTGCGTCTGGACGATAGTTAATTATCCAAAAAACATTTTGATCTCCCCGGTCATTCACTAATGTTGAAAAATGATAATCTCATTTCGTTTGGAACACTTCGTAGATACTCTGTATTCGTTTTCTCATTGTTAATTTAAAGAGCCTACTGTTCAATGTTTTAATGATTAATTTCACTGGACCCTTCGACACACGTAATATCTAGTTTCGACATTACTTAAAAACTGATTTTCCACTCTTTAAAAATTATGAGTAGTTGAACTATAATTTCTAATGGAATTGAAAAAAATCCCGATATAACACGCGATTTTATGCATCAGGTTATGTTTCACGAAATTGAAACTATTACTTCTGGCTATCGAGATAAAGGGTGAAGCGGGTGCGGACAGCAAGATCTCCATAAATCCACGTGGTGCCAAGATCGCTGCTAATACTCAGGGATTTTTCATTGCTCAATCGGCCGATGAGGTCAAACGGTAACTGTAACGAGATGAAAATGTGAAAAAACTGGAAAATCCCAAAATATTAATGGTTCAAAAATTATAATTAATCGTTTTATTTTTTCAGTGCATGGTTTTACTGCAAAGCATGCCACGAAGACATCAAGGACGAGACACTCATCAAGAAATGCAAATGCAAAAACTGTAAGTCACTTTTAATAATATCAAAAAAATCTCAAAAAACAAACGAAAAAATTACGATTTCTCTACTAACAAGTTAAAAACTCTTCATAATTTATCTAATTTTTTCTGCTGTCCGAAAAGAAAACAAAAGCTCGCACTCCGAGTCTCACTCAATATCAATTTCTGCGAGTCACTTTGTGAGAAATCAAGTTTCCATTCTTACAGGAAAAAAAAATGAGTGGAGCACCTGTCATTAATCTTCCAAAACCGAAAATTCCCTTTTCCAAGGACAAACCTTCCAATAAAAACCAATGAAAATTCAAAACTCCTGTGGTGGGAGCAGAGGCCATAAAAAAAATAATTCCAAACAGGTCAATTGATCGCAGGGAATTTTTACAAAAAAAACTCCGAAAAATCTGTCCTCAAACTTTTTCTTTCCTCGTCTTCTCTGAAGAAACTTCCCTTCAACCTAACACGACACTGAATACAATCCTCTTGACTCCGTCTGTGCCATAATTAGAAAAAAAAAAGAAAACGTAATTAAAGAACAAAAAAAGAGAGAAATTCACATGTCAGTGACGATAAACTATTGTGATATATGATCTAGTGGGGCAGCAGCAGCGCTCCTGGGGCCGGGACTTAGGTAACGTCTCTAACTCGCTCGCTTAATCTCTCAAAACTTTTTTACTACTAAAAAACTTTCGTCTGAGTATATTACAACATATACTTTATTTATTTAATTTCTTCTACTATCGTTATTTCTACGTTCACCGAAAGTTATTACCAAAAACCCGTTGGATTGCCATTACATCTGGCCTTAAATTAATTCCACGTACTATATTCTTCTATCTGTCTTCTCTGTTCATCCTTTGCTATACTTCACTCTTACATCCTCACTCTATCGTCTGTCTTATTTCATCAAATTTCTTTCTGTTGAATTATCAAATATGCCTCGATAAACCATTTTTTTGGGATGAGAAAGCACTTTGTCAAGTGATACTAGCCATGAGATTTTTGAAAAGACGCATTTTTATTTTTACTTCTACCCCACGACATCATTCAACATCCAGCTCAAAATACTTCAATTTTTTGTGCCTGAAAATTGACCGGAAAACTCGGCATAATGGGAAGCAAGAGTGAAAAATTATTGTCAATGAAAAATTGAAGTATTCCAATGAGTTCAAGCAAGTGAAATGTTACCCCTATTTTTGAATAGTTTAAGTCAGCTGGTGCATGACCACCTGACCACATGTTTTGAGAAGATGAAAAAAAAATGATTAAATAGCCTGCACCATAGATATGTGCCCTCCTTTTTAACCGTCCGCCTTGCATTGCATGTCCTCTCTAGCTCGGGTTGGGTCCACACCCCCCTTTTTAATAAAAAAATTTGCCTATCTGCAAGATGCTTCAGTCTCTCCAATCCCCTCGTCATTATCGATCGGCATAAAGTCAATAAATGAGCTGTCATTGATGAGAAATATAATCAACCAATATAATCAACAAATTTGGGAGGCAGATATTGCGGTGCAAATATTTAAATATCATTGATAGATTGAGTAATCAATGGATAGTTTGATGTAAAATTTTGTCCTGTCGTTTCAAATGTACGAGCACTCTCACCGAATATCTCATAATTTCATTGATCATCAAATATTTCCTTCAAGAATACGAAAAAATGAAATTCATTACACGATAAATTGACATTCACACACTAGTTAACATAGACGAATAATTTCTGATGTTTATTCGAAGGTATCGCAGCATATTTTAAACCCTGGGCAGTCAAAAACATTAATTTTCTTCATTGACCAGACAAAATTTCTCACAATTCCAATTGATGCAGGTGGACTTGGTCGGAAATTAATCATTACTTTCATTCAATGTAGAAGGATAAATGATGGAGAAATTTTTCCAGATGTTGGAATGATGATGATGCAGACTGGAATGGTGAAGGGAAATTCTGCCTATCGAAGTTACCTTGACGGTACGCCTGAATTCCATCCACTCATTATCTCCTTTTTATCCAAAAATGTTTTTGTTTTCTGTTTTTTTTTCTATTCCCACTGTTATCCATCCCAAAATGATGATTTTTTTTTGTTTTAAGCAAGATTCATCGTTAATGCTTTCGCATAATGCAAGCCCTAACAAAAATAGAACATATACTGATTGGAGTTGCAGCATAAGAATATTCACAAACATGAAATTTTCTCGAATCACTTTGACGATTGAATCTCGAATTTATATTCTTGAATTGAGAATTTTCGACAATCGTCTCCAGAAGCAGGAGACGATTATTCTCATGTCCAGAACAGATAATTCTGGAATCAAGACGAAAAAACGAATCGAGAAAAGCCGTCTACAGTGGGGAAATAGCAATATTCTAGAATAAAAATAAATCTTCCGTTAGAGGCTAGAGTAATTCTTAATTCATGAACGTAACATTCTTGTATTAAGAACTTTTCATTCTCCGTGTTCATTTGAAACATCAGAATTCAAATACATGAAAAAAAATTGAGAATGATAACACGCGCTAGCATTGTTTTCACATTGAGAAATGCATCATTTTTTGCTGGGCACGTTGTATTATCGTTCGTGGGTCGAATCGATCGAAATAAACAGGATTGGAAAAAGGAGAAAAACACTTTTCATCGATGACAAGTATTTATCTCCATTAATTCCACTTCAGAAAATGAAAAACACTTTATTTCGCTTGATCTCACTCTCTATGTGTCCACTTAAAACGTAATGTATCACTAATGCTCTGTAAATTATCTGCAGTACATTGAGAAAAATTTCAAGATTTATATTTTCTAACAATGAAACTACGATTTTTCTCAGTGTAAATATGAATGTTCACAGGCTTTGATAAATGGTAAAGAAACATTGGACTACCTGTATCGTATGAATATTGCTTTGCCCGTAAAATGAGTCATCAAAGTCAGCTATTGGCTATTAAGAAAAAACGTAAATGTTGGCTTACGCTGTAAATTTAAACGTGCATTGTAAAGCAAAGTAATTAACGCTAGAATAATCTTGTTCAGCCGTTACAAAATCATTTTTCGGTTTTTCACAGAAATTTCTCTAAACCTGAAGTTGAAGAATTTCAAGGTGAAATGATTTACCTGATGATACTCATCCCGGAACTCCAGAGTTTACTTTCTCCCACTATTTTCCGTTAACTTTGGCTCTTTATGACTCTCCCAGTGTATGAATAGATCGAACAAGGGTTGGGGTTGAAGGTTAACTCCTAGTGAATAATAATTCACTTGGAGTTTTGGTTCTTTAGATTTTCCAGGCGAGTGGCGATTGGTGGAGGATATATTAAGCTCAACTTTTCTTTATCCTCTTCGTTATTACGTAATTATCATCGTTATTCGATTGGGGGTTGAGACACAAGTACTTCAGAAAGGTTTGATTTTCTTATCTCCCATTATTTAGTCCCTTATTTAATAATCATTACATAATATGCTGAGATTGAATAACTTCAGATGCCCAGGGTTTAGCTCATATTTGATCACACAGAGAAAATTTTCTGCCGCAAATTGATCTTCAAAAAGATCAAAAAGAATTCTGAGAGCCGAAATTGCATTTAATGAAAACGTATTCCAGAAGTGATTGAGAATTCTAATGAGTGAACATTTAAAATAATGAGCAAATGCTTTTCTCTGTGTACTTGAGTTATTAATTCGTTTCAGTTTGACTTTGATTTCAACAATTATGTGTACATACATCAATTGAGTGGTATTTTATTCAATGTAACTTGTACTCATTGAGTAAGAACACAACAACATTGCTAGGGCTCACTCAATCACACAAACAGAAACAAGAACTGATACAGTGACGATTAGATGATTTAGTTCCCATAAGAATGGGGTTCTTCAACATACCTCGTACATAATTATCATCATTATTCGATTGGGGGTTGAGACACAAGAACTTCACGAAAATTTCATTCTCTTACCTCTCCCGATTCAGTCCCTTATTTAATAATCATTACAACATACGCTGAGATTGAATAACTTCAGATGCCCAGGGTTTAGCTCATATTTGATCACACAGAGAAAATTTTCTGCCGCAAATTGATCTTCAAAAAGATCAAAAAGAATTCTGAGAGCCGAAATTGCATTTAATGAAAACGTATTCCAGAAGTGATTGAGAATTCTAATGAGTGAACATTTAAAATAATGAGCAAATGCTTTTCTCTGTGTACTTGAGTTATTAATTCGTTTCAGTTTGACTTTGATTTCAACAATTATGTGTACATACATCAATTGAGTGGTATTTTATTCAATGTAACTTGTACTCATTGAGTAAGAACACAACAACATTGCTAGGGTTCACTCAATCACACAAACAGAAACAAGAACTGATACAGTGACGATTAGATGATTTAGTTCCCATAAGAATGGGGTTCTTCAACATACCTCGTACATAATTATCATCATTATTCGATTGGGGGTTGAGACACAAGAACTTCACGAAAATTTCATTCTCTTACCTCTCCCGATTCAGTCCCTTATTTAATAATCATTACAACATACGCTGAGATTGAATAACTTCAGATGCCCAGGGTTTAGCTCATATTTGATCACACAGAGAAAATTTTCTGCCGCAAATTGATCTTCAAAAAGATCAAAAAGAATTCTGAGAGCCGAAATTGCAGTTAATGAAAACGTATTCCAGGAGTGATTGAGAATTCTAATGAGTGAACATTTAAAATAATGAGCAAATGCTTTTCTCTGTGTACTTGAGTTATTAATTCGTTTCAGTTTGACTTTGATTTCAACAATTATGTGTACATACATCAATTGAGTGGTATTTTATTCAATGTAACTTGTACTCATTGAGTAAGAACACAACAACATTGCCAGGGTTCACTCAATCACACAAACAGAAACAAGAACTGATACAGTGACGATTAGATTATTCATTTCCCATAAGAATGACACCCTTCAACATACCTCATGGTTGATATCGATTGGGAGATCCATCGATCGATGCCTGCAGTGTATTGGCGATATCAATGTGCCTGCTTCCATCGGCTTCATCTCCATCCATTAACGACTCCCAAGGAAAGAAAAATCACTCAATGAAAATGATCGCATGAAAATGAAAGACACATTAGGTTGAAAAATAGATAATGGAGATGAATCCAAATCGATCCCTCACCTCTCTGACAGACCCACCCTTATGTACTCCATGAAAAGAAAAAAAAATGGACAAAGATGTTTAGATGTGAAGACTAACAGCTATGATTCTCTTCTCCCCTCGGCCAGTGGCGACATTCCGGAAGGGCGTGAAGACCGTTCAGATGGTCGGAAGAGCAAGTACGTATCCCCCGAGAGTAGAAAAAAAAAATAAAAACTGTGTCACGTATATTACAATCACCATCGACGTCGGGTTGTTTATATTTTTCTTACCCTTTTTTTATTGGTTGACTCTGGGATAGTCCTGCGTTACATTACCAATCGCAGGCCTTGTGGTGGTGCTTCCCGCGCTCTGCTGATAGTTTACAGTGGATTGACCTCTGATTGTGATGACGTTCTCATTGATAATTCACTCAATTTAAGGGAAAAAGATGAATAACCTCATTCATTAGGTTTATTAAATGTCATTGAGAGTTTTTTTTATCGGTTTTAATAGCAATATTTTACGTTTCTAGTGCATAAAGCGGATGATGTTGGGGAGTAGTGTGATGTTTTTAGCGAGAGTCGTAGGTGAGCCGAGCTTAGTCGACGCGGAACGGAACGAGCCGAGAGTGAATCGCGTCGATACGACAGCGAGGCTTGCTACACCCTCAACTCTCGATCAGAAAACGCACTGTTTATTGAATCATCTGTTTAAAATAGTCCCCCTAAATCGGATGTACAGGGCACGGAGAGATAAATTACCCCTGACATTAATCGTGTGGCATATTTTCGTCTCAGAAAGTTTTGCAAAAATTCAATTTTTAAGGCAAAACTACCAGAGAAATATGCGAGGGGCCATTCATTTAGAAATTTGGGGACGCAGTGATTGCTGAGTTCACGTGATTTCAGCGAGATTTTTGTGATTTCATGTGATTGCTTGGGATTTTTTTGCGATTTTACGATTTCAAATGATTTCAAATTTTCAATTTCCTAATAAATTGTTTGTATTTATTTATTTACTTTGATTTGAGTTGTTATACACCCATACAAAGGCGAGTCGAATCATATAAGAAAAATAATTATATAACAAATCCCTAAAGCCTGCTCGGATACTGTCGGACGAGTTCGGTTCAGTCCGGCAATCATCAGACCGATGTTTTCAGTTAGAATTCCTGATTTGGAAATGCTCCGACAGATGGCATGATGATACTGCTCAGAAAATGATGTTGAAAAACGTAGACTCTTAGGAAAATTTATTCCACCCCTCCGTTCTCATATTTTTATTTTCAAATGAAGACGTCAGAGCTTGGAATGAAGAAACAGCAGATATCAAGAGTCGTAAAATTGAATGGATAAAGTCTGGCAGGGTAGTTCCTTGCCAAAACGTGTTCCGATATCAATGCGATTGGATATTACTTTATTCGTCCATACTTGCCCCATTTTTCCTGCCTCGAGTCGAAGTATTTCCGACCAAATTCCCTGCTGTGGAATGATTTCTGATCTGATGGTTCTACATTTTTCTTTCGTTTTTGTGAATGCATAGGCAGAAGGGAATACATTCGAGAATATTGTAGTTTTAGTTGACGTTGAATACAACTGAGTACGATATCATCTACAATCAGAGGACAATATCAATTAAGAGCAATATCACGGGTTTGTACGCGTTGAAAACACTCACACTGTCACCGACCACTGGCTTGCAAAATCGTGTAAAATCATGATTTCACGCCTATTGTGATTGTCCCGAATAAATTTATATTCATAGAATTTCTTGTCATCTGTTTATTTCAAATATTCATTTTTTAAGACGATAAAAAATGAAGCGGCAGATGAAGATTCAGGAAAATTTAATTTCAATTTGTGGTAGAATACATCCTAGAGGAAAAAACTAGAATCATTTTTTTGCCCTGAAATTTCTTAAGGATATCCAAGTACTTCGTTCAAGTTAGCAACTTTTTTTTTATTTAAACCTTAATTAATGTAAAAAAAAAGTTAAATTATAAATTCGAAATTTCCAAGTAAATTCAAGAACGCATTGTAGGGCAATTTTATAACAAGCCATACAGCTGGTATGTGAACCCAAAAAATCCAAAATGATACAATTAATTTGTTTTACAGTTAAATTTTGTTTTTCAATTATTCATGACAAAATTGGAATTTTTTGATCATTTCTTCAATTTTCTTTAACCCTAGTCTGGTCTTCACGCGACTGGGCACTTCCGCGGGGATTCCCCGCCGTGTGACTTAGGCTCTGGCGTTGCCGAATTCACTCTACACTGCCCGTCAATTGACAAAGTCAATGTTTTTTTAATTTTTTCGGTTATCCAGTCAATTCTAATCAAAGAAAACGACGCGCGGCGGGGTTTCCCTAACATGATGACCAACTAGGGTTAAAAAAGAGACATTCTATTTGTTTCAAATCTCTAAAATCTTCCTAAATCAAATAAATTTTACATTTTCAAAGTTTAAATAATAAGACCATTGCAAAATTTCCAGTCATCTAAAGTCAAATAATGCTAAAATACAATGATTTCGAAGAGAAACGACGAAAGTACTTGGATATTCTCAAATCACAAAATAAATAAATTAACAAAAAAAGAAAACAGCGACAATGTCCCTAATCTCGTCAACTAAAAATTTCAAATCAACAAAGACGAATAAAAAATTTGATACTGGTCCCAGTGTAGAACGTTTTAGTGTTTGAGCCCTATTGGTGTGGTGTTTAATTATTAATTTATTTACTGCAACTACGACTTTACAACTGACCATGTCTCGATGTTCTTTTCCTTTGAAATATCATTATTCATTTTCATCTTTGAATAGTAGCCAATTACGTCTAAACCAGAAGTTGAAAAAAAAACGTTTGTCAGTGTTTTTAAATGGTTTACTGGTTGTCGGTGAATTCATAATTTTAACTATCAAAATATTCACAACAGTATTGCAACAAATACTTTATCAATGTTGTTTCAGTGTTGATGTTGATTTGAGGTAAAAATTTATTTAGAGATCATTCTCAGATAGATATATTGGTGTTTATGATTATTCAAACGGAGTTGACTTTCTGATCGTTTTTCAAAAAGAAATAAAATGACAATATAGAGAACACTAGATATCCGTCAATATTGACTCGAGTCCTCCGCACATGATGGCAATATCCAGAGATTGAACCCCGGGGGTTTACTTGTTCTCATAAAAAAATAAATAACAATTCGGTGTTTGTATATATTCAGTGACGACACAATAGTAGTTTACTCGATATAACATAGATAGTTATAATAAATAAACGATGTGAAATCACCATCACACAAATAATGAAAAACAAATTGAAGAAATTGTCACAGCACATTAAATCACTAATTCATGAATTCATTTGTAGTCTACATGCATCAACAAATTAATATCAAACACACTCATTGATAATAGGGACTCTAGCGCATATACACCAAGGACAATTGAACAGATTTACCGAATACATAGAGAAGGAAATTGATAAAGTGAATAAACTATTTCAGGTGTGAACATTGATTCATAATTAAATTCCACACATTTCCATCCATTTTTCATTGTTGTTGAAATCCTTTTAATCAATTTTTAGACACTTTTTCGTCGATGTATTCAATATTCACTCCACACTAAGAAAAAAATTAACCCAAACTTTTTCATAAACTAACCGTTTATGTGTCTATGTGCCTGATACCATAAATTACAATACAGTAGCAGTTTACTCGATATAATATAGATAGTTATAATAAATAAACGATGTGAAATCACCATCACACAAATAATGAAAAACAAATTGAAGAAATTGTCACAGCACATTAAATCACTAATTCATGAATTCATTTGTAGTCTACATGCATCAACAAATTAATATCAAACACACTCATTGATAATAGGGACTCTAGCGCATATACACCAAGGACAATTGAACAGATTTACCGAATACATAGAGAAGGAAATTGATAAAGTGAATAAACTATTTCAGGTGTGAACATTGATTCATAATTAAATTCCACACATTTCCATCCATTTTTCATTGTTGTTGAAATCCTTTTAATCAATTTTTAGACACTTTTTCGTCGATGTATTCAATATTCACTCCACACTAAGAAAAAAATTAACCCAAACTTGTTCATTAACTAACCGTCTATGTGTCTATGTGCCTGATACCCATTCGTCCTCCACGTACTCCGTAGGTGAAGACTTCTCGTACGCAAGTAAGTCAAAATTATCCGAGGATACGGAAAAAAACAGAAATCAAATAGTGTAATTCGAGCATAAACGAAACTCAATTAAATAAATTTCATATTTTACATTAAATACTAGGGATTCATAACACAGAAATATTTATGAATAAACCTTGAAGCAATTAGATGTATAGGACACGTGCCATCATCAATTACAGAGCCCGATAATGCTGTTTATTGTGACATTCATTGAGAATATTTTGTGCATTTGTCCGAGCTGTTCGTCATGTCCAAATATTCAAATTTCAACACAATATTCTGCTAATTAAAACCAACATTTATTGTGGAGATTTTTGGTAAATGCACCCAAAATATTTCAGTAGCGAAGTGGTCAAACGGTTTAAGTCGATTTTGGCTATGGGCCAGTTTTCAGTGAATATCTCGAAATCTAAGAGAGACAGCAAAATTTTTCTCACAACCTTTTTAGTAGCACCCAATTCGCTCTACAAAAAAGGTTATTACGAAAATTTCGCTATCTCCCTTAAATTCGGAAATATTTCTAGAAAACTCAACTGAAGACTCAATTGACTTAAACCGTTTGACCATTTCGCTACTGATTTAGCATTGCCAACACATTTTTATTGCGTCACGTCGGCCCAACACCGGCTGCTACACAGTAGAGGTTGATACAATCACCATAAAATAATTGCACACCCTCTACCCAATCCCTTTTACCCTCTCTTTGCTGTCCAGTCTTTTTTTCAATGCAATCCACATAATTTTCTACCGTTAATAATAACTCTTCCACACCCAGTCGCATGTATCTCTCTTTCTCTTCTTCAAGCGAAATACGACACGCACACTTAATGAATATTAGTCAATATGAATGGTAAATGTAGTGGTAAAGTAGATTTTATAATGTTTTAGAACAGTTTTCAAATTTCCCATCGATCGACATGAAATTAATTGCTCTTTCTTTATGATTATCAAAATTACTATTATTCAACCATTAAAAACTGAAATTTTTTATAAATAAACAACCCAATCAATTATAGCATGCGAAAACTGGCGCGATTCGATAACTCGTCATATTGGAATTCAATTAGTTTCATGTTTGTTATAGTTTGTGCACGGTGCATGTGGTAATTACTAGAATAGTTGGCAGTCTCGTCGACGGGCCTCTATACAACGAGCTCACCATCATAAATTATGATGATTATTTCCGTGATTAAAAATTCCATCAGCCTAAAATTTTGCTGGACTCGTTGTAGAGAGGTGGAAGGAGAGAAACTGAATATCCTCGTTCAATGGATATATAATGAATAAACTAAATGTTTAGAGTAGAATATGAGTGATCGTTCCAGCTGAAAAGACATTTCACTTTATCGATTGAAACTAATCATTTTTGAAGAGCCAAAAATCCGTAAATATTTACATCAGCGTTCGATCGTTTCAGGTATGTATGAAAAAGATAATTTAATGAAGTCAATTTTTCTCAGGTTAAAATTCAGTCATGAAATTGTAAGGTAATTCAGTATCACTCGATGATCAGTTTTTAGAACTATCTCGGAATCCACTTTAGGTAGTTCCGCGCTCTGGTGCAGTGGTAGCGTGTCTGCCTACTGTGCGAGAGATCGCCGGTTCAAATCCCATCCGGGGTGATTTTTTTCATAACAGTAAATCTCAGGGATTGTAGTCGGTGATAAGGAATTGTCTGTTATCGGCGGTATCGGGACTGTGGGGCCCAAGGATGGGGCCCTAGAGTGGGGCCTTAGGATGGGGCCATAGAGTGGGGCCTCAGGATGAGGCCCTAGAGTGGCGCCTTAGGATGGGACTGTAGAGTGGAGTCTGAGGATGAGGCCCCACAGGTGGGGCCTTACAGATTACGACTTAAACTAGGACCCCTCGACCTAATAGGGAACGAGAGACGGTCTCATCTCAACCTAGGTGCCGCATGACTCAGAGACTTCCAAAGTTCCCTCCGGTCAACAAACATGAAGATATTACAGGCGAAGACGACTGACAATCCCAAGGATGTCTTCATGAGAAAACAGGATTTTTCCTTAGATCTCGAGATATTTCTGAAGAACTTATCAATCACGAAGTGAAATTGATTGACGCCAGCTCACAGTTTCATAACTGAATTCGAGGTTGGAACGGTCACGAAGATCCCACGCAATAATAATAGATTATTGTGTGGATTTGAAAGGAATTAGGCCTTGTTTAATATCTAGGGGTAGGGGTAGCTAACATGTGTAGTGGTTTGTTACAGACGACCATCATCCTCCCCCCACATTCACTCCGCCAGAACTGCCCAAGATGGTTCACGTGAGAGGTACAGTTACACCTCAGTCAAAGCCATGCTACAGTCTCGCAAGCTGCACTCCTAATGATATTATTGTTTATTTATATAATAAGCATCATCATAACTTGTTGGTTTTATTATAATTCTGGGTTGAAGTTGTAAAACTCCATGAGTTATCCCATTCGCTTATTCAATTATGAAATTGTCTTAGCCATAAAAGAAATGTCATTTTACATTTTCTCTGGTAACAACTCATGGTGGAAATAAATTTCTACGAATGTCTCCTAAATATGGTATAGGATCTATTGAGTTTTACAACTTGATTACTAAATTCATTCCATCATATTTTAACATTCACAGAACAGGATTTAATATTTTTATAGTTGTCTTCCATTAAGTTAATTAATTTCTATCAGTGCCGAATTCTAAAATTCGATTGATTCTTTTAGTTCATTAATTTACGTTAAGTAATGGCTGAGTAAGATTTATTTTCAGTAAATCATTTCCTTCTGATCGACAATTTGATTTTCTGCATGCTTTTTACACCTTCTACCTGCAATAAACTCACATAATTGTGTCAAGTAGAATTGAGCATTTTTATCCGGCATTTATTTTTATGAACATTAAGTAGTTTATCGATTTTTTGTTGTTCATTTGCAAATGAATCTGCGCGTATCTCTGGCATTTGGATAATGCCTAGGATGAGGTATGCGCGCCTGTAAGCATGGGGGGCTGTAGGTTGCCTAACCGGAAAGCACTGTAAAACGCTTTCGATTTTATAACCAACGGGGGGAGCAAAAATTTGTTGATAATTGTTCAATCATTCAATAATCAATCATTTTGTGTTCAATCGAATGGCTTCCGCGGAGCCACTGGTAATTATGTATTAATTTTTTTTTGTATGGATTTTAGGTGAAATCAGTCGAGAACGGGATGATCCAAATGGTAAATAAATACAATTAATTTTCGAGGATTATTTTTTTAATCGTGACGTGAAAAAAATGTGTTGCTATTCTATCCTATAATTTCTGTTATTAAGGCCCGTTTGGATTATCTTTATTTTTTGGCGATTTTTTCATCAGGAAATTTCCATTCGGTTTTGCATGATGCAGAGAACCACAAAACATCCAGATGTATGGTCGCGAGGGTCAGAATAAGGTCACAAGAGCTGGTTTAAGGGTCACAGGGATCAGATTAAGGGTCACGAGAGCTGGTTTAAGGGCCGCAGGGGTCAGATTAAGGGTCATAAGGGTCACGAGACTCAGATTAAGGGTCACAAGAGTCGTATGATTCAGATTAAGGGTCACGCGGGTCAGTTTAAGGGTCACAAGGGTCAGAATAAGGATTATGGGGGTCATATGTGGGTCGTTTTTGCATTATTCCTCGACAAAAATTAAAACCGCTCTTTCGAAATTTACCAATTTTTTCTGAGCATACATTTATAATTTTTGAAGTACTCTGCGTCATGCAAAACCGAATGAAAATTTCCAGATAAAAAAATTCACAAAAAAGGATCTAAATCACATTTGAAAGCTAATACAATCGGGCCTTAATTGATGAGAACTGATGAAAAAAATTTTGATTACTTCGCAGCTATGAGGAATCACCGAAACTCCGTAGGAATGACAACCATGAATTCAACAAAGCAAGTGAATAAAGTCAAGCCAAATGTCAACAGAGCAACCAGTGATAACTTGTCCAGTCCAAACCATCCGTACAATCAGAGGTACCATTTGAAACGGTGCCCCCTGCCTCCACCCGCCCTAATTTCTATTGATTTCCAATCATCTTCACGCCACACTCATCACCACCATCGACAACCCATGTCATGATCACTCACCTGAATCTAAGAAGACTAATAATGCAAACCACTACATCAAAACTCGTTAAACAAATTATTTAAAAAAACAAATTTCTACTCAACTCAATTCTTGTAATTACTCTCCACTGAAGTCTATCTCTAATTCTTCTGCGTATTCCTCTATCTCGAGGCTTCTGACCTTAGACAGTAGGAGATTGGAATAAAAATCATAAATAAAATTGATCGATTAGCGATGAGCACCGGTTCAGCAAATATCCAAGCACATTTAATGCATCTGTTGATTTATTATAAAAGCATGGATCAATTGTTTTAATTTCAAAATCGAGGGGTAAAATCTATGCCCGAGTGATGCATGAGTTATAAATGAAATAATGAAATGATAATTGAAACAAAAGAGGAGAAACAAACGGTCATTGACGCCGAGAGAGATTTTCATGATAATAATCAGCTGAAATTCGCTTCGACGCTGTGTCAATAATTCATTTAAAAAATCATATTCATTCACTTATTTTATCTGTTACCGTCATCTTTCGTTCGCAATATTATTCATCATTTTCCCGCCATCGAGTCATCATTCGTGTCAGCAAATATCAAGCCAGCGGTGATAAAAACGAAGTAGAGAAAAAATAATAATGAAAAGAAAAGACAGCATAGGAGAAAATGGAGAATCAACACACGTCACCTTCTGTTTCCAGATCGCAAGAGGAGTCGGCATACTCTGGCTACCATCTCGCCTACGAAGTCAAAAAACTCATGTACGCTTATGCCGTTAACACTGTTCTTACACGTGTTGATTTTTTATTGAAAAAAAAATTCAACAACAGAATTATTCAAATTAATTCGAGGATTAATTATCATTCTATTCCATGTTTATGTCGAATATTTGAAAGTATACGCCTTGCTACTGCTTTTTTTGCATGCCAGTATATTCCTCAATGATTCAGCAAATAATTAAAATGGAAAGAAAAATAATTGAAGTTCATTAGTTCTGGATTGTGACTGCATAAAGAACATTTCATTGAGTTTAATAAAAATCATTGATTCTTCCAGGCCTACGAACAGAGCATCCGGCGGCTCAAATGTTAATAACAACGGTGGTCTGCAGATTGGCATTGCCGATGATCAGGCTAAAGATTTTGACTTTGAAAAAACTGAAATGAAGTACGATTCAACGGGCATGTTCCATTGGAGTCCAGCCCGCAATCTCGAAGACTGCATACTGGATCGTAATCAGGCAGCAATGACTGTATTGAATGGACACGTTGTTGTATGCCTTTTTGCTGATCCTGATTCACCATTAATTGGACTGAGAAACCTTGTCATGCCATTACGAGCTTCCAATTTTCATTACCACGAGCTTAAACATGTAGTTATAGTTGGATCCGTTGACTATATAAGACGCGAGTGGAAGATGCTACAGAATTTGCCAAAAATTTCAGTGCTCAATGTAAGTATTTTACAGAATAGTGAGGTCTCTTTGATATTTTGAGAAATAGGATTCTGTGTAATCTACTTATCGAGAGACTCATTCCGGCGTTTCAACTTGCCTCATTTGCGGTCCAGCTCGGGTCCATGCTGCCGAGATCTCAGACGACCATAGATTACTCAAAATTTTCAGACCAATTTCCTATAAAAAGTTATGAATATTTTTCTAAAACAAAGTACATTGATCTTCATCATCGCCTTCTGGAAGTCAATGTGCTTTGGTTTTTGAAAATATTTACAACCTTTCGTAGGAAATTCATTAATCGTTATTCGTGTATATCGTTGAAGGGTTCATCATTAAGCAGAGCAGATCATTAAGGGGACTATTTTACAGACTAGTCAAGTTCTCTTGATTTTTCGAGAAATAGGATTCTGTGTGATCTACCCATTGAATGTTAAAACAAATTTCCTATAAACAGTTATGAATATTTTTCAAAAACAAATTACATTGATCTTCATCATCGCCTTCTGGAAGTCAATGTGCTTTGGTTTTTGAAAATATTGACAACCTTTCGTAGGAAATTCATTAATCGTTATTCATGTATATCGTTGAAGAATTCGCCATTAAGCAGAGCAGATCATTAAGCGGACTCCTCTACAGAATAGTCAAGTTTCTTTGATTTTTCGAGAAATAGGATTCCTTCTAATTCAACTATCGAATGTTAAAACAAATTTTCTATAAACAGTTATGAATATTTTTCAAAAACAAAGTACATTGATCTTCATCATCACCTTTTGGAAGTCAGTGTGCTTTGGTTCTTGAAAATATTGACAAGTTTTCCTAGGAAATTCATTAATTCAGTAGTGAAGTGGTAAACGGAGATAAGTCGACTTGAGTTGAGTTGAGTTTTTGAGGAATATTTCCAAATCTAAGGGAGATAGCGAAATTTTCTTAATTACATTTGTTGTAGCACTCAATCGGCTCCACAAAAAAGGTTGTAACAAAAATTTTGCTATCTCCTTTAGATTCCGAGATATTGATTGAAAACTGGTCAACAGTCAAAATTGGCTTATCTCCTTTCACCACTTCGCTACTGAATTGTTTTTCGTGTGTATCGTTGAAGGGTTCACCATTAAGCAGAGCAGATCTACGTGCAGTTAATGTCAATCTCTGTGACATGTGTTGCATCCTGTCGGCAAAAGTGCCTAGCAACGATGATCCAACCCTCGCCGACAAGGAGGCCATTCTCGCGTCCCTTAATATCAAGGCCATGACGTTTGATGATACAATTGGAGTACTCAGTCAAGGTAAACAAGGGCTTCTAGTCTCAATGAAACGAACGATAGTAACATTGATGATGTTGTTTGCTCAACAGTTGGCAGCCCCATTGTACTGCAACGACGTGGCTCAGTTTATGGCGCAAACGTGCCAATGATTACTGGTAAGCCTATCACAGCATACTAAAGAGATATGACGAATGGATTATCGATCTGTGGAGACAGTCAGTCTCGGCATGAATGAATTTTTCATTTCAGTTCTTTTCTTGACAAAAAATTCTGCATCAATTATTCTGATCAATGCTTCAATTATTATCTGACTGTTATTTCATTCATACTCTAAAATTTTGTGACCTATTTTGACCGATCAATAGGCGACATATACATAAGTGAAAATGTACACAATCGATTGAGTGCGGGACGAAAGCCGGAAACTCACCGGTATTTAAATTTCTAAATTTAACCGGTTTTTCGTTGCAAGGATTAACTTGCCAACGCGGCTATCGCCCGAGGTCCTTCAGCCAGGAAATGTTGAATGTGGAGTGGATTTTTCAGTTGAAAATTCCGTGGAATATTCGGTTTGAAAATTGTGTTGAATTTTCAGTTGAATATTATGTGGAAAATTGTGATGAAAAATTGGTGTGGAATTTTGGCCCGGCCGGGGCTCGAACCTGGGAGCTTGAGGTTGTGAATCTCATGCTGCTACCAAGTGCGCCACACAGCCGGGTTAGCGGTATTTATTTGTTCCTGATAAAAAAAACGAGTGATTTCCGGGATTTCATGCCATAATTGATTTCATGTGATTGTCTGGGATTTTTTGCTGATTGGAGAGGGTCTCATGAGTTGCTGATTTCACGATGTCATGAAAATGCAAATGATTTCATAAGATTTCAGTCCTGAATGACACCGATTTCATAAATGAATGGCCCCTCGCCTTAATACGAATTCCTCTCATTCCAGAACTCGTCAACGACAGTAATGTACAGTTTCTCGACCAGGACGACGACGATGATCCCGATACGGAGCTCTACCTCACCCAACCGTTTGCATGCGGCACTGCCTTCGCTGTCAGCGTACTCGACTCTCTAATGTCTACGGTACACAATAATCTCAGTTTCTTCTGAATACCCCTCCACTGAATGAATCCCTAATTCGAGCAAATTGGTATTCATTACAGACCTATTTCAATCAGAACGCATTGACGCTAATTCGATCGTTGATCACTGGAGGAGCGACACCAGAATTGGAATTGATTTTAGCTGAAGGTGCGGGATTAAGAGGTGGTTACAGGTACATAAAAGAAAGTTTTACGTTACTGTCATCCCGTCGTCAGAGATCATACTCAGTGTAAGGTAGTCGAGATGAGGAGCCCGGGCTTCTGATAAAAGACTTCTATTCACCTGATGTTCTTTTCTAAATCTCTTCCTCTCATTAAAAGTGTTTCGTTATTTTTCATTACAAAAAGAAGTAAAATATGAGATTTAGTATTAAATGAGAATTTATTGAATGCATTGGAATGGAAAGAATCATCATAAAAAGTTCCAAAGAGTGACGCGTCCACGGACTAAGTGGGACGACAAAATAACGAGATAGAAATAGACGATCGTACATGAAGATAATTGAGAGGGAGGAAATCAGTAGCGATGTGGTAAAACGGTAAAAGTGAATTTTGACTATTGACCAGTTTTCAATGAATATCTCGGAATCTAAGAGGGATAGCAAAATTTTTGTTATAACCTTTTTTGTAGAGCCGGTTGAGAGCTACAACAAATGTAATTACAAGAATTTCGCTATCTCCCTTAGATTTGGAAATATTTCAGAAAAACCGTTTTACCACTTCGCTACTGAAATAATATATTGTGTCGCAAGGCTGATCAGAGTAGTTTCTGATGAATAAACACACGAGTCTGTCATCACTCGAGTCAAAAAATACTTTTTCATCACGCTGTGACGGAAAGTGAACTTTTCGGCACGCGAAGCGTGCCTAAAAGTCCAATTACGGCCACATTGTGATGAAAAATATTGAAAAATAAAGAATGGGACGTCACATGTTATAATCACATGTCTCAGAAAATACTTTTACTGCCGTGTGGCACACGATATTTTCCGTCCCTAGAGGCATAAAAACATTCCTCGATGATGCTCGGTCGATGGAGGTTTTTCCATGGTTTCCCTTGGTCACCAGGAGAGTCTGTGCACGACGTACAGTTCCTGGGGTACAATGCGACACGGTTGGAGAGGAAGTCGGCCCATGATAACCGCAAAAATTTGAACTTGTAAAAACCCGAGTAGGGTATACACAGCAAATAATAAATACCCACCAATTTGATTTCAATCGTTGTCTTTTGATAGAATGATGAATGTAATGAACGGCATCAAATAGCAAAAATCACCAACAACAAATCTCTAATTTTACTTTATTTTCTCATTGCAGTACGGCGGACAGTCTGGCAAACAGAGATCGCTGTCGCGTAGGTCAAATCTCACTGTACGATGGGCCACTGGCCCAGTACGGTGAGGCTGGCAAGTACGGCGATCTCTTTGTTGCGGCACTAAAATCATACGGAATGCTGTGCATTGGTCTGTACAGGTACAGGTACCGGACTTTCTTTCCCTCGATGGTATTTATTGGATTACCCGCCGAAAAAAAAAATAGTTTATCTATGAAAAGTCACGATTGTCCTCAATCGCAAGGACCTTCGTAGTAATAAAAAATATACATAATAACTCAATTATTACTGTATATTTTTTTCGAATACTTTTTAATAATGAATTTGCTACATCACTCTATCACTTATGAATTTCCTATATTCTTTGCCGCACCACTTTTGCATTTTGTGTTTGCATCATGAAACACCGAATAAATATATCCATGCATAAGAAAATAAATTCACTAAACTCGCGCCCATTCTATCCGTAAGTTCTCCCATCCAAAAAATATCATTTTTGACATTATTTCTGTCGTTTCTTCGTGTCTACGTCATCTTGTCTGTACATCTGTTACTCTAGTCGATAGCTCATAATTGCTGAAGTACATTAGTTTTATGTTTTAGTTTAGCTTGTGAATGGCTGATAGTGTTGAGTCACTTCTGAATTCAAATTAATCTTGTTTATCCGGGGTTTTTTAGGTTTCGTGATACAAGCTCGTCTTGTGAAGCCTCGTCCAAGCGTTATGTCATCACAAATCCACCCGATGATTTTACTCTATTGCCTACGGATCAGGTAACTCTTTATATATTTATTAAAATGATTATCTCATATGTGAATCGATGAAGCTTAAGAGAGCAAGTCAATGACTGGACTTTCAGTCAAATAGGGAATTTCTCTTCATATGTAATTTTTCAAGATCTCCTTCGTATTGAAAAATTGCAGGAAATATCCGTTATTTTAAATGCACAATAATTATCAGAATGACAACGGAATCAGAATAAAATCATTAACGTACTTCCCCTATTTTCGCAGGTTTTCGTGCTTATGCAGTTCGACCCTGGCCTCGAGTATCGACCGAACAGAGGGGCACGCGGAAAGGACGATGCCTCCTGACTGTTGCTGTGTAGCGCCCTCACAGACGGACCCTACTCCTACATTTAATTCCACGTAGGAGGGCTGTCGTGCCACCTTGCCACCCATGAAAAGAAATATCTGCGTCTTCATCTACCCCGAACATCAACCCCAACACAACAAGCAATTACCTCATTCTTTCTCATTCAATCACACAAAACTCCTCACATTTTTTTTTTTTCAAACATTCACACTTCAATGCAGGAGAGCTTCTCAGAGCATCTGAAAACTGGTGATTTCAAAATGGCAATCATGAGTTTGGAGGATAAACCAATGAAGACGAGAGAATTATTGAACGGTGGCACGATGGAGGGTCTGGAGGGCAGCTACACGTTGCCAATGTCACGAGGTTGACCTAAAATTAGGAATAAAATAGGCACGAAGGACGATGTATCGGAACGAAGGTGCAAATGCTCATAAAAATAGAAGACGATCCGGTCTAATCAGCAATGAGATCAACTTGAAGAAGACAATCCCTCGTCAGCAGTTGGTCGCTGCCACACAGAAGATCAGCAACTGGATGTCATCAAGCTGAAGAAGATGAATGTCTTCACGAAAGTGCGGGAAACATTGAATGAAGAACGCCAGCCTCGCAGATGATATAAATCATTCAACTAACCAGAGACACAATTTGTGATTAATTGTGATGATAAACTTGATTGTGAACAGAATAATCGATTAAAAGTTCGTGGAGAATGAGTTTAATCAATCCACGACAAAAGCCATAGATGAGAGTGCGCGGGACTTATCCATGTAATCTTTACCTCGTGTGTCTTGTTTAACGATTAAAATCCGCAAAAGATTAATTCATGAAAAACTCTGAATGAAGCACTTTGTACAGGTACCTTACGCATGTGTACGTATTTGGCCATGTGAAATACTTACAAATTCGTAAAACAATTAATTATAGGTAATTACGAAAAATGAATCGCCCTTTTCCACAAATGACTTTGAGTAAAAAAATAATAATTAAATTAAAAGGAAAAAAACATACGGAATGAAAATAAAAACAATTACGTAAAACATCAGTTATATATCGGTATGTATACATCATAGGTACATATTCGTATATATTAATTATTATACATGAAGGAAAAATCATATAAATAGACACTCTCTCTTTTATATATTTTTGTGAAACTCACGTGTGTATATATACGGACGTACATATTATACATAAATTATGGGGAAAATTATTAATGAAAATATTGAGAAATGGACATACACAGTTGAACGTTCCACAATTGTGTTGAAGTGTAGTAATGTCATTAATTTGCAGGCAAAAAGTAATGATTAAACATGACATTGGCATTATCGAAAAACAAATCTACGAGAGGTATAATCATTTGAGAATGAAAAACAGAAAACAAAATTCTTGCGCACGTTGAAATTCACGTTCATCACCCAGGACTGGGAAATGGGTGGGGGGTACAAAAAAAAACGAAAAATTTAGGTAGTAGGTGGGGAGAATTGAATGGTAGAGCATTAGTGATTAAAATGGTTTTTTCAAATTGAAGTCGATGTTACAAAGGACAATGAAATTGTACGAGAAATTCATGAATCGTTTTAATTCAATTTAAAAATCATCAGAAATTAATGGAAAATGACAAAAACTAGCTGTGGTAGACTGCTGCTGTGTTCGTATATGCATACCCGTGTATAACTGCTGCCGCCGCCGCTAATTTATGCTGCTGCTGTTGCAATATCCACGTGCACTGTTCACTGCCACCGCAGTTCGTGTTATCATCTTATATTGATGGGGAAAATGAGAAAATTTATGATGAAAAAAATAAACAATTTTTAAGATACAAAAATTTATATACTATCGGTATTAGAGGCGAAAGGGATTCAATATCTTGGTGCTGATTCAATAATGAAACATTGAAAAATGTCATTCCCCTTGTTTGCGTGAGAATGTAGAATTTGTTGATTAAATATACGAATTTTCATTGAGATAAATTATCACGACTCGGTGGAGAAAACATTGTGAAATTTCAATTCGGATAATGGGATTGGTTTTTGATGGAGTAATCCCACCCCCCGGTCGACAAATATATAATTTTTTTCGTCTAGACAACTAAAATATCGCCGTCAATCTCCTCGGGGCTGACTCATTCAATCATTTTAATGGTTAAAATTTATTATTAAAATTATTATACGTTTAATACGCTTTATCTATCGCCTCGGGGGGATTGAGGGTGTGTGCATTAGATTTTGTGCAGATTCGGTCATTAAACGAAAATTGAAGAGCCTTGGGTAGAAATATTATGATCGTGATTACGGTACCACTGAGAGAATTTTTATTCTTCTGAAAAAATTATCACTATTTTTTATATTTAAATAAAGGAAAATCTTTTTTATTTTATCGATACTTTGCTTTCCAATAAATCGACTAGAAAGAGAATCTATTATACCTGAGAATCGAAAAATTTTCCCAAATTCGTTTCCGAATCAAGAACTTTATTTTAATTGAAAATTCAAATGAACGGAAATTCTCGAGTGGTAAAAGAAACAATTATTCACGCACTCTCTTTAATAATTAAATCATGCACCCAATCGAATTCATTCATCGTTTACCATTAATTCTCTTCGTGCCATTGTTTAAAAAATGGTGGAAAAATTTTGCGTGTATGTATGACGTATGTGTCTGAAGAAAAAAATTAATTATACGGAGGTGAAAATTGAGATGAGATTAAACACATGAGAAATATAAAAGAAAAAATGAATCCAAATGTTACTGGGGTTATACAAGATGTATAAAGGTAAATTAAATGAAGAAAAAAAATGGCGCGCAGAGCGTACGCCACCTTCAATGCCTCATTGAGCCTCATCTAATGCTTTTTTATCTGTACATTTACAATTTGTGTACCAATGAGGGACGTTGTTTAATCATGTTGTTGATGTTATTGTTAAAGAATGAGATTCAATATTGTAAATAACTATATATTCATTATAATTGATGATAAAAATAATTATATACATAAAAAAATGGAAGAAAAGTCGGAAAAACCTGAAACCTATCTGTCCCGTGTGTTTCAGGTCATATGTGCCCCACGAGTGGAAGAAAAAACAACAAAAAATACAAAAAAAAAACATGAACAATTTTTTTTATAAGCGTCTGAACCAAAGCCCCTGAAACCCCAATGTTCACGAGAGAAAAATGGAAAAATGTGTAATGTGATCGTTATTGTGTAACAAATGGAAGAAGTCTTGAAAAAATTCAAATTACACGCATGAATTTTACGTAGCCACAAGTGTCTCTTGTCTAATAACCCTTCGTGCTGTTCCTAATTCATTTTTTTAGTCCCTATGAATTTCCGGAAAAAGTTTTAAACAACTTAATTTACTGCATTCTCATAATTTTTTTTTTTTTTCAACTTATTTCGTAGCTATTGGCCTCTGCGGTCATTTGCTGATTCGAAGCGATGAAATTTATGATGTCCAAATGATAAAAATTTACAAGTCATTTGGATTAAGCCCTTTGCGGGGTCCTCTTCAGGGGCATATTTTATTTATTTCTGAAAACAAAGCAGAACAAACCAAATAATAAACAGTTTTAAAAAACCGATTATACGCTGAACTGCAAGAATCGTAAACCATATTAACTAAAAGGTAAGTCCCTACGTATGGCTCTTTACCCCGGAGATTAACTCAGTGCACATGACCGGTTTAACTCAAAAATACATACCAATTTTGACTTTAACTAATTTATAGATTAAAAAATAAGAGGGAGGCTAGTGTCTCAGTCAGTGTCATATATATTGCTCAAAAAAACGAGTACCTAAAGCAATCGTGTGTAACGACGACATTGACCAACGTTTTAAGTAATTTGTGGCCCTGAAAAGGGCCGATTGATTTACGAAATCGGATAATCGATTTACTTGGAGCTAGTGTACTTGGTAACAGCCTTGGTGCCTTCAGAGACAGCGTGTTTAGCCAACTCTCCTGGAAGGAGCAGACGAACAGCTGTCTGAATCTCCCGAGAGGTGATGGTTGAACGTTTGTTGTAGTGAGCCAATCTCGAGGCTTCGGCGGCAATTCTTTCGAAGATGTCGTTGACGAATGAGTTCATGATGCTCATGGCTTTGCTGGAGACTCCAGTGTCGGGGTGAACTTGCTTCAAAACTTTGTAGATGTAGATAGCGTAGCTCTCCTTCCTCTTACGCTTCTTCTTCTTATCGCCCTTGGCGATATTCTTCTGCGCCTTTCCTGCCTTCTTCACAGCTTTTCCGCTAGCCTTGGGTGGCATCGTCGTTGGATAATACTCTTCACTAACTGAGGAACAGAGGTGAAATGTGAGTTTCGCTCGGAAAGCCGTTTCTTTTAATACACTTCGCGTCGACAGCGCCGAGCCAATCAACTGCACGCTGAGTCGTGACGTCACGGTGGCGCGCTCCTATTGGCTCGGCAGTCCATGCGTCTAAGGCTATAAAGAGGGGGCGAACCGTCCCGAAAAATTATTCCAACTTGATCTCTTGTCGAGTAAATATTAATTTGAAATTCTGCAATCATGTCTGGTCGTGGCAAGGGTGGAAAAGTCAAGGGCAAAGCTAAGACTCGCTCCAGCAGGGCCGGTCTTCAATTCCCAGTGGGTCGTATTCATCGTCTCCTGCGTAAAGGAAACTATGCAGAACGTGTCGGTGCTGGAGCCCCAGTGTACCTGGCTGCAGTCATGGAGTATCTGGCAGCTGAGGTTCTCGAGTTGGCAGGCAATGCCGCTCGTGACAACAAGAAGACCAGGATCATCCCAAGACATCTGCAATTGGCCATTCGTAACGACGAGGAGTTGAACAAACTGCTCTCGGGAGTTACTATTGCCCAGGGTGGTGTTCTCCCCAATATTCAGGCGGTTTTACTGCCAAAGAAGACCGAGAAGAGCAGCTCTTAAGTCGCTCGATAATAACAATCGGCCCTTTTCAGGGCCACCAAACAATATTACGAAGGATTCAATGTTTTGTTAATTATTATTTGATGGGTAATTCAATTCCAATGTAGCAATGTTATTTTCCTCAGTTTAAAGATGTCTTACAGTTTGGTACACACCACACTGAAGATTCAATTATCAAATTTATGAATTAATTGCATGAGAATTTTTTTGTAATTCAATGAATGTTGAGCCTCATTTAAATTAAATTTTTGATGGAATTATCATTTCTTTTAACATTTGTTATTCATAAATACATGTTTGACATTGTTTAAACTTTTGGAAACATTTTTTAGGCATTCAATAAATTTCTGGTTAAATTCTGAATAAGAATAAATTTGTTACGATTACAAAAAAATTATTTTTATGACGGAAAAGTCATTCTTCATAAATTATTCATGAAAATGCTCGTCATTTTCAAAAAATGGATTTTTCAAATTATTTTCTCAATTTTCCTCACACGTAAACTTTCTTTTTTTTCAGATTTAAAAAATGTTGACATCAAAATTTAGACCTGCAAATTTTAAATAATAAAATCATTGTAAAATGTCCGGAAACTTAGGGTCAAAAGTCAATAGAATTCAATTTTTCTGCATAACTTATTCTATTGAGATATTTTCTATTGATTTTTTTTTTGAAGCGACGGGGAGAGGGGGAGGGGACGAAGGGATTAGAGCAAAATAATATAAATTTTTTTTTTGCATTTTCGGAGCGGTGGGCAGAGGGGAAGGGGGCGAAGGGGTTAGAGCAAAATAATATTAATTTTTTTTTTCATTTTCGGAACGACGGGGTGAGGGGCAGGGGGCGAAGGGGTTAGGGCAAAATAATATTTAATTTTTTTTTTTTCATTTTCGGAGCGACGGGGGGAGGGGGCGAAGGGGTTAGAGCAAAATAATATTAATTTTTTTTAATCAATTTTTGAATCGGCGGAGCAGAGGGGGGGCGATGGAAGAGTTAGAGTTACAGAATATTGTATTTTTTAGAAAATCCTTATTTTTGGGGCGGCCGGGAGAGGGGTAGGGGGGCGAAGGGGTAAAAGTCAAATAATGTTGAATTATTTTTTTGTTATTTTTTTTTAATTTCCGGTGTGAATGGCGGAAGGAGGAGGGGGTGAAGGGGTTAAAGCCAAATAATGTTGATTTTTAACTTCCCGGGTTAGGGAAGTTATTGTAATCTCCCCAAAAATCGAAAATCGAATTTTCATCATATCTTCACGTTTCGAGCTCCCCACAAGCATTTTAGGCCATTTTCAACATGATGTCTGTATGTGTGTGTGGGTGTGTGTGTGTGTTTTTAGTCAGTTTTTGGGTCCTATTTCCGTAAATTTCCGTCAAAAATGAATTTGACCACAACAAAAGTTGTGGGGAATGAACTCAGCTTCAATCTCCAGGAGAGAAAAATGAGATAGGACAATTAGAACTGGAGATAGGACCCAAAAACTGACTCAAAATTCGAGTTTTTTGGCCATATTACCCTACCTCTCCCTGCTGTCTCAGTGAGCCCCCGCCTCCCTGGCGCCGACAAGTGCCGGGCGACTACCTTTTCATTATATGAAGCGCAATGATGGAATGTCCGCTTGAGCCTTCCACGCCACCAGAAATCCTTAACACGCGCCGTAATTGTTTGACTTTTCGAAACCAATAAAATCCCGCCTAATCCCTCGCCCTGTCACCTGTAAATACTGTGAAAATACCGAATTACGGTAATCTAGAGGCGAGAGAAGAATTATGACGCCAGCATAAACGTCTCGTCAGTTGACGGTCGCATGACTGTCATGCGCCGCATTTGCATCTTTAATTATATTTAATATAGAACAGTTTATAGATTTTCCTTCGGAATGCACAGAGAAAAACCTAAACGTAAATTACGTTTAAAAAGTCATCTTTTACGCTTTCTCAAGCGTATTTTACGCTTGAAGTTGAAGCGTAAATTAAGTTCAAATTGTCTTAAAATATGATTACACAGACGTAATTTGCTACCTCGTATTCGTAAATTACGATAATTTTTTTCGTATTTTTGATAAACGTAATTTACGTTTAGGTTTTTCTGTGTGTATGGACACTTGACAACGGCCAGTTTTTTTTTCTATATTATCTATCTTCTAATAAACAAAATGTCCCGATTGAAAGGGATAACGGCTCGTGAAACTTGGAAATTGGACGGCCTCAAAGACATAGAAAAAAAATAAAAACAAAAACATAGAAAAAAACTTTGAATAGGTGCTAATGCCGCAAAACGCAAGAATCTCTTGCAACATTATAATTTATTAATCATTGCACAATTAAATATTTCTATCGATCATTCTGCACGCCATAAAGAAAGATTTCCGAAAATACGATGCATTCCAGAATTTTCAATCATGTCGATTTCTCCCTCCTTCCCTCAATTTTCCGATTTTCCCGGTCATCTCTAGTCATGAGCCCCTCTATTCGGCCCCTGGAAATGTAAACTGGGTCAGTTACCCCTCCCTGCGGTCCATGCGGTCCCAGCGGCCCCCCCTCTCCTGGCGCTGACAAGTGGTGGACGACAATTCTTCGATTGAGTACGAAATGCAATGATGGGCTGGTCAATTAGCCCCCCACGCACACCCCAAAATCAGTAACCCCCACCGCAATTGGTGGATTTTTCCAAACCAATAACATTCCGCCAAATCCTTCGCTCTGTCACCTATAAATAGTATGAAAATTCGCAATTGCGATCATCCCAATCGAACCATCGAGTGCTGAAGGTCGTGAAGGTCAGAAGAGTCCAGTCTGTTATCAAACTAAAATAAATCTCTTCAGTTCATATCATCCAAGCTTCGGAGTACAAGGTAAGAAGACAATCATTAACAAATCAATATCCTGATTGATGACAAAATATAAGCGAATCTAAAACTATTGAATTATCCGACACTTTCATTGCCCATAATCTATTATATTTACAATATAATCCAAAATTGTTGCATTATCCTGCATTAAATATAAACAAATCATACAAAACATATAAACAAATATAAAATTGTGGAATTATCCATCATGAAATATAAACAAATCAAACAATGAATATAAACAAATCTAAAACTGGAATTATTTGGCATTAAATATGAAAAAATCACCCAATAAGTATAAACAAATCAACAAAAAAATCTAAACAAATATAAAACTGAAATTATTCAGCATCAAATATAAACAAATCAAACAAAAAATCTTAACAAATATAAAACTGGAATTATTCGGCATCAAATATAAACAAATCAACCAAAAAATGAAAAAAAATCTAAAACTGTGGAATTATCCGCAGAAATAATGGCACCAGTGAAGGATCCGGATATAGTCGAAGAGTTCCAGTCGTGCCTCCAGTGGCTGAAGACCTCCGACCCCTGGGAAATCACGGCCTTAACGGAAATAGCAAAGAACCTAGTGGATTACTATGCGGCAGAGCTCGTTGAGGGTCTCGTCCTGCACATCAACTCAGCGCCTCCGAATTTGAAGGTCCTAGCTATCTACCTCCTCGACTCCATGGCCAAGAAGTCGGGCCGGTCGTACATCCCCCTGTTCTCCGAGCACTTGGTGGGGACGTTCACCCTAGTGTTCACGACTGCCGACACGAACACAAGAAAACAGTTGTTCACCCTTCGCAAGTCCTGGCGGGATTTTTTCGCAGATAATGTTATGTACGAGTTGGACTGCAGTATTCGTAAGATCGATCCAGCCTGGCCGATTTTCAGAGTACTAACGCCGGAGTCTTCAGAGCGTTCAGAGGTTGAGGGACCTTCAGCGACGCCGACAGTTGCTCAGTCTGAAGGGAGTTCGACGGTTCATACGTCTGCGAGTGTTGCACCTGTTGTTGCATCTACACGTGCTCCAGCTGTTGATAAACGTTCAGGGACTCCATTCACTGAACCATCTCCAGACTCAGGGGCTTCATTCACTGAGGTATCTCCAGCCTCAGGGGCTTCATCCACCGAGGCATCTCCAGCCTCAGGGGCTTCATTCGTTGATGGCTCTCCAACTGCTTCATCTGTTAAGTCATCTTCAAGTGGAGTCACTGTTGAGGTGTCTCCAGCCAAGTCCTTCGCTGATGGATCTGCCACTACTACAGCTGCTGATAACTATTCAGCGGCTGCATTCATCGAAGTGTCTTCAGCCAAATCCCCTGATGATGGGTCTCCAACTGCTTCACCTGTTGAAGCGTTTTCTAGTGATCCAACTGGTGGTAACTATTCAGTGGCTTCATTCGTTGAGGCATCTCCAACTGGCGCAACTTCTGATAACTATTCAGTGGCTGCATTCACTGAGGTGTCTACAGATAAATCCTCTGATGGGTCTCCAACTGTTCCACCTGTTGAGGCATCTCCAATTGGCCCAACTGGTGGTAACTATGCAGTGGCTTCATTCATCGAGGCATCTCCAACTGGTGTGACTGCTGATAACTATTCAGTGGCTGCATTCACTGAGGCATCTCCAACTGGTGTGACTGCTGATAACTATTCAGTGGCTTCATTAATTGAGACATCCCCAACTGGTCCAACTACTGCTAACTATTCAGTGGCTTCATTCACTGAGGCATCTCCAGACAAATCCTTCGCTGATGGATCTCCAACTACTCCACCTGTTGATGCATCTCTAGCAGGTTCATCCGTTGAAGAATCTCCGTTGACATCAACTAGTGGCAGTTCCCCAGCAGCTGATGAACTTTCAAGACTTCTGGATTTTCCCCTTCATGACGGTCAACCTGAAATGCACCTGTTCGACCCGGAAATTGTGAATGCCGAGGCTGAGACGTTCGATATCATAATGCCGCCTGTAGCAACAACTTCAGCGAAGAAGTCATCTGAAGAACAGACGTTTCATTCTGCCAAAGATTTTTGGCAGGCACTCGACACTTTTATCGAGGATGATGAGCTTGATGGTGTTGTTGATACTCAGGTCGCTGTTGATACTCATCCTGCTGTTGACATGGATGTTGATAACTACTCGGAGACTGCGAACAAGAGAAAGAGGTCAGATGGTGGAGATGTAGACAAGAAGGAGAACGTCAAGAGGAGCAACAGCTTTTTCATGGAATTTTAAAGGGTTGGGATCCCGCTTCAATAGCTTTATCATGTCACCAATCTGTGGTATATTGCCTTCCTCATAACTGAAAATAATTGGAAGTGATGAGAATAGAAATATGCATGATTGTTGCAAGAATAATTTGACGAAATGAAACATGGATTTGCATAAAGAAACATTTTTTATAATGATTTTGTAATGATTTCTGTAATGAATGACGAGGTACTACATATCGCTAAGATTTCAAATTTAATTAATCTTATTTAAAAATTATGCATGTTCTGTTTTAAATGTATCACTTCAAAACCACAACCTTCTTCTCCGGAACAAGATGTGATGTGAGAGGGTAATTATTGTTAATAAAATCGATATTTGTAATATTATTATTCAAATATATGAAAAATTTCAACATTTCGTCGTATTGATTTCTACGTTAAGTGAGTCATTTCTTTCTTGAAATATTTTTACTGAATGGTATCGTTATGACAATATCTACAGAAGAAATACCCGCCCGAACAAATTTCGCAGAAAAACCTAATAAATTCGAAAATTTTGATAAATTTGATAACTGAAAATGGTCTGCACCAAATGAACAAAGACTTGATATCATCGATACCTAATTTCAAAAAAATCTCAAAATTTTAAAAAGTACCAACAAAACGTTTGAATCCTATCAACCAATAGCTATTAAATTTTCTACGTTTTAAAAAAATTGTTGGCCCTGAAAAGGGCCGATTGTTTTGTCGTAGTGATGAACGTCCATTAAACTGAACAAGGGATTCACTTTTTCTGAGCAGCAGATTTCTTGGCAGCAGTCTTAGCCTTGGGAGCAGTGGCCTTCTTGGGCTTTGGGACCTTAGGCTTGGCAGTTGGTCCCTTAGTGACCTTCTTAACCTTAGACGGGCTCTTGGGTTTAGTCTTCTCAGCCTTAGGTTTCGCCGCCTTCTTCTCGCCAACGGGCTTCTTCGCTACAACTTTCTTCGGAGAAGCTGCCCTGGCCTTGGGAGCCGCTCCCTTCTTCGCCGCAGACTTCTTCACAACCTTCTTGGGTGATGCCTCCTTAGGTCTGGGCCTAGACTTTGATGCCTCGGGCTTCTTGACAGCGAGCTTGAAAGATCCTGAGGCGCCCTTTCCCTTGGTCTGCACCAGAGTTTCAGAACTCACCGCTGATTTCAAGTATCTCTTGATGAATGGAGCGTGCTTATCAGTGTCAAGTTTGTAGTTAGCGGCCAAGTACTTCTTGATCGCCTGGAGTGATGATCCATTGCGCTCCGCCAACTCCTCGATGGCAACGTTCACCATCTCCGCGGTGCTTGGATGACTCGGCTTGGCCTTGGAGCTCTTAGCCTTCGGCGCCTTCTTCACAGAGACCTTCGCAGGAGCATCCTGAGCCGGAACGGCAACTACAGATTCGGAGACGTCTGCCATCTTCTCGTCAATGTTTTAAGTTGGGGTTCTATCGAGTTCTGAATATTCTCCTTAGAGTCGTTCTTTCGAATGGTTTCAGGGATTAACGGGGATCCTCTAAAAAAGCGAGCGCGGACCGTGGAGAGAGGCGCCGCCGCAGCGACCGTTTGAATCGACGATCGGGGCTTGGATTGCTCTCAACATTCTTGCGATTTTTGCACTGTTCTTCCCGATTTTTTTCATTTTTTTTCGTTGATTAACAGTGATGAAGGTTCAATTACGCAAATTAGATGGGTTTATAGGTGATTATTCACTTGGAAGTTTGGGAGAATTCGGAGTTTTTGAGACCCATACTCTGACATTTGAGGTCTACCTTCTGTTTAAACTGTTATAACATTGACAATTGTTATTAATTTAGGGAAAAATCGTGTTGATAAAGTAGTTTGAACTTCAATTGACGTGAAAAAAATTAGAGATGTTGGGGTAATTGATGATAGTTGGGTTAATGTGGGGCCGAAAGTTGGGAGAGTAGATCAGGTTAGCAATGACGTTCGGCAATAAAAATGCAACTGTAGAATAATCTGAAATTGTTGATTCATATTTTTATTGGAATTGTCAGGTGTGACTCTGGGGTTCTCTTGAAGCATTTGAAAGGTTTAGGATGCAACGGGAGTATTCCTGGAATTTTTGAAATTTTTGATCCTTCAAGGTCATTGTTTTCCTTCCTGGAGATTTCTGTTAAGTATAGAGTTGGAATTTCATAAAATAGTTATAGGATCGTTGGGCTCTGAAGTGTGAACCAATAATTTGAGCGAAATGAATGATAAAGTTGACAGTGATTTATGTCTGATGGGCATTAATCGTGGCATGCAATCGTCATGACAACGACATTCATATTGAACTTTAAGTGACGACATTTCATCATTTTCAGGATTCTTCAGTTGTTCGATTATAATTAATAGAAAATTCATGATGGAGCGATGAAATATCTCATGTCAATTATGAAAATTTCATTAAACATGATCCAATTATCGAAAAAAAAAAAAAAAGAATTTTGTAACTGATGAAAATACTTCGTCCTAGTTTCTCGCCTAGTTTTCATTATTTCTGAACATAACGTCTGAAGTTTTGGAATTGCATCGTTTACTGACCAGGCACGACATTTTCTAAATTTTTATAATTATAATTATCTATGTTGCCCAATTAATTCAAAAAAGTACCATGATCGGAAAATTCTTATGAACCTATTAATAATTGTGTTCAAAGTGGAAAGAATAGGAATAAAAAACCCGTTCAGAAAAATGAATATAATACTTAAATGACGCTGAACATTTTAGAGTTTGTAATAACAAGCTACTCCTCCCACAGTACAAATTATTGAAAAAAAGAGCATAAGTTATGACTACAATTCCTGCAATTGCTCATCAAGATTAATTCATAACAATTATGGATCTACCCACAATATCGAATCAAATAATTAAAAAGAGCATAATTCATGATCACAATCTCTGAAATTCCTTATGAACATAAATTACTGATAATTATGATCTCATGTCCCGTAAAATGATTAGAGCATAATTCATAATTATAATTTCTGGAATTGCTTATCAAGATCAACTCCTAACAATCATAGATCTTATAATGTCGAATCGAATTATTAAGAGCATAATTAATAATTACAATTCCTGGAATTCCTTTTAAACATAAATTAATAAAAATTACTTCTTCCTTCATAATGTGATTCACAATTTCCGAGAAACAGAGAATTCTACGTAAAAACAATTGGTGGCCCTGAAAAGGGCCGATTTATTTTACTTTAAGTTGAAACAACTTAAGCTCTCTCTCCACGAATACGACGAGCCAGCTGGATGTCCTTGGGCATGATGGTCACTCTCTTGGCGTGGATGGCGCAGAGGTTGGTGTCTTCGAAGAGACCAACGAGGTAAGCCTCGCTGGCTTCTTGAAGAGCCATTACAGCTGAACTCTGGAACCTCAAGTCAGTCTTGAAGTCCTGGGCGATCTCACGAACAAGTCGTTGGAATGGAAGTTTACGGATGAGGAGCTCAGTGCTCTTCTGGTAACGACGGATCTCACGAAGAGCTACGGTTCCTGGCCTGTAGCGATGGGGTTTCTTGACTCCTCCAGTTGCTGGCGCACTCTTGCGAGCGGCTTTGGTGGCCAACTGTTTCCGTGGAGCCTTTCCTCCAGTAGATTTACGGGCAGTCTGCTTGGTACGAGCCATTGTACTAAATAATCACAATGAGACTTAACTCAAGGCGATCGTCGGAAGTTGTGTAATTTGCCGGGCGATGGTTCCGTATTTATAACACCACGGTCGCTCCCATTGGTGGCGACAGGAGCGGTGGAGGAAAGCAGTCGTCGCTGTGTGATTGGTTCATTTCGCGGTAGTGGGGAGTCGCCGTGGTGGCGATGTATAAAGGCCCGTGTTGTCGATTTTCAAACATCACTTGAACGTTTTGTACTTCAGTTTTAACGTATTCTATCGTTAAGAGCCAATATGAGCGGTCGCGGAAAGGGAGGAAAGGGATTGGGAAAAGGAGGAGCCAAGCGTCATCGTAAAGTTCTTCGTGACAACATCCAGGGGATCACCAAACCAGCAATCCGTCGTCTCGCTCGTCGAGGTGGAGTGAAACGTATCTCTGGTTTAATTTACGAAGAGACTCGTGGTGTTCTCAAGGTCTTCCTTGAGAACGTCATTCGTGATGCTGTTACCTATACAGAACACGCCAAGAGGAAGACTGTTACGGCTATGGACGTTGTCTATGCTCTGAAACGTCAAGGCCGTACTCTTTACGGTTTTGGAGGTTAAGCTCAATACAAGGAAAAATTACAATCGGCCCTTTTCAGGGCCACCAAATATTTTAACGTTGAATTACTGCGATTTCCTGCACTGAAAAAAACATTTTACCAGATATTCATTTATTTGATTTGAAGGATTTATTTTTTCAAGTTGTTAAATTATATTAATTATATTGATATATTAATAATGATTAATATTGTAATGTATTGATATCAATATTAATATTATATTATCAATAATAATTAATATTAATATATTAAACGCTCATCAGCAAAAAAGAACAATGCTCAAATTTTTCTTGTCAACGTTTCAATTTCCGATGAAGATCCTCTTCAGAACAACAACCTAATCTTCATTTACTTCCTGTAAAATAAGATCTCAATTGAAATTTCAATACTCACTCAATTTGTTTTGCAGGAAATGAATAAAAATTAGATTGTTTTCTGAACAGGATCTCCATTGGAGATCGAAACTTCGACACGAAAAATTGTTCTTTGATATTTTTTGCTGATGACCGCCAGGTCAATTAATATAATTTTACAATTATTATCATAGAGTCGAAGAATATCAGTAGCGAAGTGGTAAACCGGTATAAGTCGATTTTGACTATTGGCCAGTTTTCAATAAATATCTTGAAATCTAAAGGAAATAGCGAAATTGTTGTAATTTCCTTTTTTGTAGCTCTCAATTCGCTCTACAAAAAAGGTTATGACGAAAGTTTTGCTATTTCCCTTAGATTTTGAAATATTGATTGAAATCTGGACAATAGTTAAAACCGACTTATACCGGTTTACCACTTCACTACTGATATAATCACTGGTATTTTTTTAAAGTCGTATTTTTCCAATCGAGTCATTCTCAAGTCAGCCTAATTAGCTTTTAATTATGACGATCATGTTGCTCTAGAGAATGACTATGTTGCACATGACCTTGTGACCTGAGTTGCAAATAAACTCCACCAATTATTACTCATTTTTCCTAAATTTTTCATTTTCTATAGGGAAGAATTTCGATTAATTTATTACCGTTTGTAATTAGTGAGGGAGTTTCCTAAGGATGGCCATTGTTTTTATTTTAAAAATATCGATTGTCGAAGAATATACTTTGCAATATCATAAAAATATTTGACTTGTTCTTTCAAGTAGCGTGTGACATGGTCATCAAGAATATCGGCAATTGACAAATGAGAATTTTCTCCGTTTAAATAATTGGTGGCCCTGAAAAGGGCCGATTTTGTTTAAATGACGGTGATATGAATTTAAGAGCTGCTCTTCTCGGTCTTCTTGGGAAGGAGAACAGCCTGGATGTTGGGGAGGACACCACCCTGAGCGATGGTGACTCCAGAGAGTAGTTTGTTCAATTCCTCGTCATTACGGATGGCCAACTGAAGATGTCTAGGGATGATCCTGGTCTTCTTGTTGTCACGAGCGGCGTTACCTGCCAACTCGAGAACCTCAGCAGCCAAGTACTCCATAACTGCAGCCAGGTAAACTGGAGCTCCAGCACCAACACGTTCTGCGTAGTTTCCTTTACGCAGGAGACGATGAATACGACCCACTGGGAACTGAAGACCAGCCCTGGTAGAGCGAGTCTTGGACTTTCCCTTTACTTTTCCACCTTTGCCACGGCCAGACATGTTGTAGAAAATTAATTAAACGTTGAGCCACTGGGAAATCAATGGAGAATGAGTTGAGCTCCCGAAAATCGCCTCTTTATAGCTTCGTACGCTCACGCCACCTAGCCAATGGGAACAGTGCAGCGGAATGGACGCGCGCACGGCTCCTCCGATTGGCTCGGCGTCGTGTGCGCCGATGCTGCTAAGTCAGCGACGATTCTAACGCCACTCACATTTTTACGGTACTCTCCAGTCTGTAACAATTGTACTCCAAGCATCATGCCGCCCAAAGCCAGTGGTAAAGCCGTGAAGAAGGCTGGAAAGGCCCAGAAGAACATCACCAAGACCGACAAGAAGAAGAAGCGCAAGAGGAAGGAGAGCTACGCTATCTACATCTACAAAGTCTTGAAGCAAGTTCACCCTGATACCGGAGTTTCCAGCAAGGCCATGAGCATCATGAATTCATTCGTCAACGACATCTTCGAAAGAATTGCCGCTGAAGCCTCGAGATTGGCTCACTACAACAAACGTTCCACCATCACATCTCGGGAGATTCAGACGGCTGTTCGTCTCCTCCTCCCCGGAGAGTTGGCTAAACACGCTGTCTCTGAAGGTACCAAAGCTGTCACTAAATACACAAGTTCCAAGTAAATTGGGACAACACAAAAACAATCGGCCCTTTTCAGGGCCACCAAATTTTTATAACGTGGTGCTTACATTTCCAAAAGTGATAAATCGCTCTTGTATTCGCATATCATTTCCTTCTATCATGTATACATCATTGTTTATCTCATTTTATTTCATTAAATAACATTTCTTTTCAAGTAATTGTGTCAAATTTTCAACTTAGTTGAATGTTTTCATCATATTTCTTATTATCCCTTCGATAAAATGTTGATAGAAAAATTTTATTTATACACACCTCACCATCCTTAGAATTCTCATTTTCAAAAAATAGTAAATTTTTGGAAATTTTCAAATAACTTAAAATAGCGATTATTGCGATTGCTTTCATCTTCCAACTCAGTCAGAAGGACATCCAAACAAATTTTTTAAGTCATCATTCACTCCATTCGAACTTTTTTCTTTTAGTTATCGTGGGACAAGCTTCCATTCGAAAGCAATAACTATCAGTCAATTTCACTTTTGTTGTTTCGGAATGATGAATATTATAAGAATGACGGAATTCTTGTTTTGTGTATCAAAAAGTAATTTTATTTTATTCCATAGTTATCCTGAGGTTTATATAACACATTTTGGTTTTTCGAGAGTCACGCAGGTACAAAATATAGTTAATACCAAACATCAAACCATAAATATATAATGAAGACGATAACTATGCGGGTTTTAAAGTAAAGCCGTACGCATTAATCAGTCTAAACGCCTGAGAAAAAAATTGTCGTGTTACATAACTAACTCCATTCTTCGCTTTTTATTCTGAGAATGGTCAAAACTATGAAACCAAGTCTCTCAAACCCCAACCAACCTGCACATTTTGCTGAAATTATGATTTAAAACCCCTAAACAAAGAATACGAATAATAAACAGAACTTTGTCGTGACAAAAATAAAATGCAAACCTTCGAAAATAACAAGCAAATGTTGAACACTTCGCCCCGAAAAATCCTCCTCATCCAGATGAGAACTGACATGATGAAGAGTTGAATTCAGTAGCGAAGTGGTGAAACGGTCCAAGTCAATTTTGATTATTGGCCAGTTTTCAATGAATATCTTGGAATCTAAGGGAGATAGCCAAATTTTTATAATGAACTTTTTTGTAGAGCCAATCGAGAGCTACAATAAATGTCATTACGATAATGTCGCTATCTGCCTTAGATTCGGAAATATTCCTCAAAAACTCAAGTGGAAGATGAGTCGACTTGAACGATTTTACCACATCGCTACTGAATTGAAATGTCCTCGTGGTTTTAGTCATCCTCATCCTCCCTATCATCATCAAAGCTGTCTGCGTTCTCATCGGAACTGCCCTCATCGCTCTCACTGGGTTCCTCCAGATACTCGTCTCCCTCAGGGCATTCATCGTTCAGAGGTTTGACAGAATAATTGTTGTCACCGTAAATGGAACGATGACGACATTGGTCCCAATCAACGCGCAGTAGTGGTGACAGATCTTTAACACCGTCCAACAACCCACACTTGTAATCCGTGCTTAATTCCAGGGAAACAGAGTTAGCCCTCTTCTTCAGGGCTTCACTGGCGATAGTAAAGACAGCTGGTGTCACTGAAGTAAAAGCCACATCCAAGTGGCTCAGGTTGGGTGCTTGCTCGATCAATCTCCCAACTGTGTGGTCCCTCAAGTTGCGACACTCCTGGCAGCTCAAGGACTCCAGTGATGGCATTGCGCCCACGGAGGTGAGGGTCACACGTGTCACTGATACATTCAGCTCTTTGAGATGCTCAAGCATCGACACCAGACGGACTGAACTATCTGTTATAGCTCGTGCCTCTGCAAATTAAATTTAAACAAGTGGACAATGTACTACACTGAGAGAGAAACAAAGTTCTCAAACAAGTCTTACTTGTGCCAGGAAAATGGTTTTTTGAAAATTAACAAAAAAGGATTTTTTCTGGCAAATATGGAGAGTGCGCCGGAATGAAAAATTCTTGTCGCAAAAATTTATTTAGTCAATTTCTGGACGGGAGTCAGTTTCTGGACAATTTCAACTTGCATTGTACTGATTATTTCACCTTTCCATAATATTACTCGTGTATAATCATGTGATCAATTATTTTTTCTATTGATGGAGATTTAATAAATAAAAAAAATATGGCCCAGTCGTCCAGAAATTAGGCGTTTCGCCGCATTCAACTATTCAAATTAGGAAATACTATTACTATTACTATTGCCTAATTTAATTATTATTTAGATTAAATTAGGAAATTTAGATCATATTTAAAAATTAATTTAAATTTGAGTTTTGTTTTGTTCTTTTCACTTCAAAATTTCGAGAAAAAAAATTAAAAAGAAGACGACATTAAATCTAAGCGATTGCGAAGCTTTCATTGGACAGTATAAGTTAAGCCTGAAGGAAACATCGAAAAGAAGACAATTATCAATTTAACATTACCACTGATGTCCAACTCTTCAAGTGCAGGATTGTTCCTGATGATGTTCATGAGGATGTCGTCAGTAATTCCTGATTGTGGAATTTTTAGGACCTTCAGGTTCGTGAGAAACTGGAATTTCCTGGTCAAATAGCGATAAGTGCTGCTCATGGTAAAATCCAATTCAGTCAGATTTTCCATGTTCTCAATCCCCAGGATTTCTTGGCCATATAGGACATATCCACTCAGAGAGAGGCTTCTAAGATTTGTAAACTTGCGAAAGTCCTGGTGATTGATAAATTAAATAAGTTATATCAGGATTGATTGATTAAAATTTACCATGACTAGCGAAATTTAGTATCATTATGTCCTGTTTATGATCATTTTCATTGCACAAAGCAATGCGACCGGTGAGAATCATAAGTCCTAAATTAAAAAAAAAACTTTTCGGTTTTTCGAGAAAAAGAAATAAAAAATACTATTTCCGCACGATTTTTCCTCAGGAATAGAATTTTGGAGGTCATACACGTATGAAAAAATCGTATAGAAAATTTCTATACGGATTGCGTATAAAAATTCTATAGAATTTCCGTATATGATATTCGGATATTTCTATACGAATTATTCCTATACATAAATTCTTGTTTTCATACGAAAGATGTCTAAACGCTCCTGAGTTTTTGAGGAATATTTCCGAATCTAAGGAAGATAGCGAAATTCCTATAATTACATTTATTGTAGCACTCAATCTGCTGCACAAAAAATGCTATAAAAAAAGTTTTGCTGTCTTCCTTAGATTCCGAGATATTGATTGAAAACTGGTCAGTAGTCAAAATTGACTTATCTCCTTTTACCACTTCAGTACTGAATAGTCTCCTGCCACTGAAAAGTGGAGAATCGAATTTTTAAAAATAAATGAGAATAATGAAAATGAAGGTGAAACTCACAAAACTGAAAGGACGATTGTAGGAACTGCTGCAGAAGAAATTCATGTGCTCCATGGATTTGGGTAGTCGTTGGAGGAAACGAAACTCCAGGAGCCTGGTGTGATCAAGGGTCAGGCTCTTCAACTTCCTGAGACCCTTGAACATACTGGTCAAGGCATTCTCACCCTCGATTTCCCAGTTGATCTCCAAATCCAGTGATTCCATTTGCTTGCAGTGTTTGAGAATTAAATTGCGAACAACTGGAGAGACAACCTTGCACTCGAATTTCTTGAGGTATTCTCCGCATCTGGTGAGATACTTTTCGACGTCCTCGTCGGTGTGATCAACCCACTTCAGAGAAAGTTCCTCGACATCAGACCAACTGACTTTTGCCACTTTCTGCCAGCGTTTGCAGACTGGCAAGAAAAATGAGATTAATAATGCGAGTGTCATGAGATGAGAGTAATAATGCTCACGGCCTAGTGTCGGAATGTACTATTAACATGGGAAAAAGTAATTCGTCTGTCCAAAATAATTTGTTTACTTCAAGAATTTTGGGAAATATGTTGTTCTAAAAACTACTACAATTTTTTGAGACACTTCAACTGACAAAGCCAATTCTTTTTTATTTTTCCGGTTAGCCAGTCAATTCTAATTTTTAAAAAACGACGCGTGGCGGGCGGTTTCCCTCATAGGGTGACCAATCTAGGGTTAACAAACTGACAAAAACACTGACGATTACCTTCTTCAAGTTCCAAACGCTGTTTCGTCTCGAGAAGTGAAAATATCTTAATGAGACAGTGATCATCCAACTCCTGAATCGATACCAACGACCCAGATACTGGAGTCAAAGTCAAAATGTGCTCATCAAATTTGATCTGGTGATTACCAGCCGCCTCACAAGCCCTTGAAAACAGATGACACGTGCCAATAACCATTTATTCCCACCCGAAAAAATTAAACTCACCTCGCAGCGTCTTCAGGATTCTTAAAAAGAATGTGAGCGAAATTGTCCAGGGCTTTTTCATTCCTCACCATTCTTTGTCTCTTGAATGGGGATGAAGCAACGTAGGCGGAGGCATCCGACCACAAGTATCGACATTGGACAGGGCCATAAACTGAGAACAACTTCTCCAGTTTGGTTTTATCGTCATTGTCCTGGCCTTGAGGACTGTTGGGATTATCGGTCTTCATGGGGATCCCCTGCACGATGACTTTTACAGGTGCCATTGTGTCGTCATTCAATATTTATTAATCTGTTCAACAGAATAACTGCTGCAGATGAACAGATTTTACATGATTAATTGTAAGGATAGTTAATTAATCTAAAGCAATATCTGCCAAGGTCTTTTGATTTGTTAATTAATAAAGTAATTAACAATCAATTTAATGGTGATTATTAATATTAATTATTTTTCAACAGACTGCTATTTTCATGCGACTTTACTATCGACGAGTGTATAAAAATTATCACACCACTCCCATATTTTTTCTTTATTAGTTAAATAATTGTGAATTAATTATTTAAAAACACATTATCATAATAATTGCTCCAAATAAACAGATTTGACAGCAATAACGATTAATAATTAATCTAAATCGAAATCTGTCAATATCTCTTGATTATTAATTAATACATTAATTAATCATGAATTAATAATTAATCTGCAGGTGATCATCCTTCACCATTCTAGGGGAGGATGGAGTAAAATGGACACTTTCGACTTTTTTTCAATTGTTTATAACTCAGAAACAAATTTATCAATTGAGCTCAGTTTAGGCTCATCACAAAGGGAAAGAATTGTTCTTTGTATTGGAAAAAAAAATTATTAAATTTCATATACATTTCAACCCCTTATTAACATTTGAAAAAAAGTCAAAAGTGTCCGTTTTACCCCAACCTCCCCTACATATTCTTCAGCACAAAAGCATGAAAATAGCCATACCTCTCCCCAATGTTTGCTTTATTGTTTAAATAATGATGTATTCGTTGTTTAAAAACACTTTCAGTTTGTTTAGAACGCCAACGGTCACGGCACGCACATTGTTTTGCCGGGAGACATTTGTTATCATGATTATTATATTTTGCGACATCTGACGATAATTTTCGTAAACAATTTTTTACATAACATAGGGGGGGGATGAACGCCCCCCCCCCAAACATACACATCACATGAGGTACGATATTACGAGACGTAACCTCACATGTGACCCTTATTTTTAGATTTTCGAGATGTATTTTTTTCAATTTATGTAATGAAGGGGATCATTCGTGAATTATTGATGTCATAATGTCGAGGGGGCGACCGTGTGGTCAGTGAAGTGTCAAAAATTTCTGACTGATTTTGTGGTATCCAGTCCCAGGCACCGGCATCGTTTCTGTCCACCTGGTGAGTCCATCCCCTTATTTACGATTTCCGTCAGTCTATTCACCATTTTTAGGGCTCAGAAGTGATTTACGATCACAGCTAACGAGATTTTCGTGGATTTTCTAAACGACAACTGGAGAATAATTTGTAATTCACAGTTGAACATTTTTCTAACCTCAAATTTCGATAAATTTTTCAATTGCAGAGAATGAATATCACAAAAGGATTGAATCTCATCTTTCATCGTGCTGGGGCTGTTAAAGAGAAACTATTCTCGAGAAAATATTTGTTCTACACGAATGTGGGGATATCGGTGTCCCTGTCAGCTACTGGGGATATTTTAGAGCAACATTACGAAATATTAAAGGTAAAGAATATAGAAATGTCGAGAATGAGCAATATCTTTGCGACAAATGATGCGATTGAGGTGAATCAGGTGTCATTTTCAAGCTTGAGAGAACACCTTTGAGATGAAAAAAAAATGTGGAATTTCACTCAGCCAATCCTGAGTTATTGAGAAAAAATGTCCTTTGGCATTTTCTTCTAAATCTAATCATTTTCAATATAATTTGACAATTGACGAATGGAGAATTTCAGTTTTAATGAAAAAATCTAAAAAACCGTATCATCAATTGGCTATTATCTAGGTATCGAGTGATTTTAGGAAAAAATGTCATAAAGTCTTATTTTCAGGCCACCAAATTCTCCACAAAAAATGTCTTCTCACATTTTCTCCTAGACCCACTCATTCTTGAAATAATTAAGCAGCTTTGAAGGGCAGTATATAATTCCACTACTGACATCTAAAATTTTGTCAATTTTTGAACGTCAATAGCTGAAGTCTTTCACTTGTTCTAATTGCCATTAACAAAACTCCAGTTTCAATGGAAAAAATGAAAAAATCAACTTATCAATTATCTATTACTAGGTATCAAAGCACCTATGGGTAAAATGTCATAAACCTTTTTCTAATAAAGAAACAAATTCAATTTTTAATGAAAAAGTCTAAACACCACTTTACAAATTGGCTACTATCTGTGTATCGAGCGACTCTACGAAAAAATGTCATAAAGTCTCATTTTTAGGCCACCAAATTCTCCACAAAAAATGTCTTCTCACATTTTCTCCTAGACCCACTCATTCTTGAAATAACTAAACAGCTTTGAAGGGCAGAATATAAATAATTTCACTACTGACCTCTCAAATTTTGTCAATTGTTAAACGCTGATTGTCATAAGGAGAGCCTGAATCGTTTGATTTTAATCTTCAGGGAGAATGGAACGCCTGGAGTCCCCTTCGAACCCAGCACATGGCGATATCCGGCATGACAGTGGGAATAATCTGCCACCACTGGTACAACTACCTCGACGCCAGGATGCCAGGCAAAACAATAGGCATTGTAATGAAGAAACTGGTCTTGGACCAGTTGATATGTTCACCCCTGTACATCGGTGTGTTCTTCGTCACCCTGGGTATCCTAGAAAACACAAGCTGGCCGGATTTGAAAGCTGAGATGCGAGAAAAATTTCACAAATTGTACTTAGCAGAGTGGATTATCTGGCCACCAGCCCAGATATTCAACTTCTACTTTTTACCAACTCGATATCGAGTTCTTTACGACAATACAATTTCCCTGGGGTACGATGTTTACACGAGCCAGGTGAAACATGGGAAGAAGGACAAGACGAAGGATTGACCGAAATTATTCATTCATTATTGTAAATGAATTGAGTTGAACGAGAGAGTTTGGATTTTTGGTAAAGTGCAGATCCTGCTGGCGGGAATAGATGAGTTTACCTTTTTTTTATAAATAAATTGTAAATACATATCACCAATAAATACAAATGAGGAAATTATTATAAATTGACTGATGTCGTAGTGTCATTTTCATGCGGCCTTACAATTGAAAAAAATATTCTAAAAATATCTAAAAATTGAAGTCATGAGACTAAGAGGTTTCAACATTTCAAATTAGTTGTCAAGTAGTAAAACAGAATGAGGGAGCTAAACTTCAAGATAATTTTTTGATAAATATCACTAAACCTCATGGTGATGCTCTCAAAATCGAATTCTATTTTAGAGTTGATAATTAAAAATAGCTTAAGTTCCTTTAGCATTCAGTTAACAGCCCTCATCCCTCGATATTCACAACCCGAGAATAAATAACAAAAAGTCTTGTGCGAAAATTAGAATTACAATTAAAACCCGAACTTGAAGTACAGTTGAATCATCTCCTTGCAATTCACTGCTAACACAATTAATCAATTATTGTTATCTTTTTTGTGGCCCCAATGTCCTAAATCATCCCATCGTGAATTCCAATGGGAACTAACACAGCAAGGAACAGCAAAGAATTCCTCATCACTAGTTTCCAATCGTTTGGCACTGCATAGGGTGCAAGAATGACTGTCAACCTGTGGATCTGAAACAAAAAAATTGAATAAATGTCTGATCATTAACATTTCACCAAAAGATTCCACTAAAAACGCTCTTTGAAAAAGTTCAGAATTTTGTCCATTTTTTTTTATCATTCTATCATAATTTTTGGAAATTTCTACATGATGTACCGCTCAATTGACAATTTTGGATTACGAAAGGTGAAAAAAATCCAGATAACATTCGAAAGATACTACACCCGGGCCTTAAAGGAGAAAGGTATTCTCTCCATTGATGAAGGAAGAGTGTTCTTACCTCGTGACTAGCGCATATGAAGATGAACGAAGAAACCAGTAGATTGAGAACTGGAAACCTCGGTAGTAGCACGAGTACCCCGTGGGAATCGGCTGCCAGCCACACGTGACCCTGGCCCACTAGTGTCTCTAGGCTTATTCTGCCAAGTCCAGCTAGTAGAACTGAGTATTTTCCTCGCAGTGCCAGAGAGGAATTCCTCAGGATTATGTAGCCAACGATCTTCATGGAAAACACCAAAATTTTATTCTCAAGATTTTTATAATGTTTAGTCATCGGAAATGAAGACGAAACTAGCGGAATATTCTCCAGTATAATCCAATTTAGGAAATTTTTGAGGGTCAAACAAGCATGTCGACACCTTGATAACATACAACCACACAGAGAACTCAGAACTTACGCTTGTCTGTTATTAAGCTGTCGATGTGAGCACATTTTTTAGATTCATTTCCCTCTTAGCTGAGTTTTCGAGGAATATCTCCGAATCTAAGGGAGATACTGAAATTTTTGTAATAACCTTTTTTGTAGAGCGATTTGATAGCTACAAAAAAGGTGATAACAACAATTTTGCTATCTGCCTTAGATTCGGAGATATTCACTGAATACGAATACAAAAGTCGAATAGACTTCATTGAAGTTGAATAATTTAATAGTTTTCTTTATTAAACGATGAACGCTACGTCGAAGTAGAAAGTATTCAACCATTTCTCAACTCACCGGTATGAAGACAATATAAGAATGAATCTCCTCGCACTCGGCAACAGACACACAGAGTATCGTAAGAGTTGTATAAGCAGCAAGAGAGACAATGGCGACTAGTGGAGCCAGAGCACTTCCTGGAATGTGGTCCATCCTCTGGAGGGCCAGGAGAGCAGCACCGAAGGCAACTCCGAAGGCCACACTGTACCTGTCCACTCTCCACCGAGACCACCACTCCCTGATGTCGTCGTCAGTGGTGACGAAGAGTGCCTTCCAGGGTCGAGTCACGAAGACCTTCTCGAAGAAGACCTCTGACGTGTAGAGGACAGTGATCACTGAGACCAATCCTATGAGCTTCAGCGCCAGATAGAGCAGGGCACGAGGTCCATGCTCAGTGAGACTTCCTGAGTAGACTCTTGGTGGTAACCAGGCGAGAAAATAAACCACCCAGAACCAGAAGGAGACGAGGGGCACGAAGTGGTAGAATTGATATGGTCGGTTCATGCAGAAGCACAGGAAAACTGCGAGGGCGTTCAGTCTGAAGAGCACCTGTAACCAAATTTCGTTCGTCATGGGATGATAATTCTTGGGTTGGAGTTATGGAATTAAACACGTAGTTGTTTAATTTAATTAGCTAGATTTCAGTGATTTGTGGAGGGACAACTGTCTTTTCCTTCGATGATTTTGAGAAAAATAGAATTTGCGGATAAATACTCTTGGAATTTTTTTTGGACAACGTGAGACTACAGAAAATCATTATTTTTATTATTATTTTGCTGTTTTTCGCTAAAATCACATTGTCAATATAATTGAATAATTAACGAAGAAAGAATTTTTGTTCAATCAGAAAATCTAAAAACCATCTCATCAATTGGCTATTATCTGGGTATTGAGTGACTTTAGGAAAAAATGTCATAAAATCATTTTTCAAGGGCACAATATTCTCTAGAAAAAACGTTTTTTGGCATTTTGTCCTAGACACACTCATTCTCGAAATAATTAACCAGTTATGAGGGGCATCAAAATCTAATTTAGTTACTGACTCCTCAAATTTCATCAATTGTGGATCAATAAGTGGATAAATACCCTCGTGAGACGAACTAATGAGACATCTCCAGTCTGCCAGAAGTAGCAGAAGTGTCCATACCCAGATAAAAAAAGATAAGCTGAATTTATCAGCCTCAGGTGCATGTAAATAGGTAAAACATTGCTGGCACCAGTGACGTGGTATATCAGGACAACAGCCTGCATGAGCCCTCGCCACTCGTCCGTCTGCTCGCGGTTGAGAGCCCTGGGGCCCCTCTCACAGTCCTCAGTGAAGAATAATCCCAAAGCGAGGATGTACCCCAGTGGCAACCAGAAGCTGAATTCACTGTAGTATTTGTTCTCCTTCATGAAGAAATTTGTTCTGAAATTTTCAGTATTTCGAGGATTGTCTAATTCTAAATAACTTCTTTAGTGTCTGAATAATGTTTAATTCACATCGACTGAGGAAATTAGTGGGGATATACCTGTCACACAGATAAAAATATCCGAGGATGCACGAGAAAATAGCCAGGGATGTGATCAAACTGTAGAAATCGTTGGCTTGAGGTTCTTCTTTGGGACCTTCCGGCTCATTATTGTCGTCAGCTGCTTCCACCTCTGCTGTTACCACTCGGGAATACAGTACCTCAGTTCTGTGGAATATTTTACGGAATAGCCAGTAGCTTCCGCCGGTCACAACACTATTGACAAATGAATTGATTGATCATAAACTTTGAAAATAAATGGATTATGACATTTTTTAAATTTATTATTCTGTTATTATTTGGGGAATGATCCCTTGAACAATTCAAAAGATACTACACCAGGGCCTTATAATTGATAAATTGACATACCAAACAGCCATAGCAGCAAGGGTGACCAACTGAAGAGTGGTGGCAGGTTCTGGGCTGCTGCAGCAAGTGCCATCCCCAAAATTCATGTGGTCGTTGCAGTGGGTGTTGAGTAAAATCTGAATTTTGTGTCTGAGGGAGGAGGGGCTGGCTAGGAATCCATCGGGACTCTGTTCGAGGACCCCTTGGCCGATCAGTCTACTGCTCTCCCAGAGATGAGCCCCACTGTGCAGCAGAACTTCGTAGGCAGCCTTGTTGCAGAGATTGATCTGCTTGTTGTCGAGGCCAGTGAGGTGAGCTGGCAGATTCTCCTTGAGGACTGGGTCCTGCATCATCCAGAGGAACTGCGAGCCTCGCTTGACGAGGGCGTCCGCCGGCTGGACCAGGCGGACGAGGCCATTGCTGTATTCTGAGTACAGGCGAGTGTGGCTTGCGTTGTGGGAGAGAATGTCGGCTGCTGCGCAGCCTGCCACTATCATTGCTGGTGCTTCGCCTGTCTGAGTGAAGGGGAGAAGTTTATTTCATGGCTTTAATGGGATGCAGCTGAATCTCACCATCCAATTTCGAAAATCCGTGATCATTGAGACGTCCAACCTCGGCCTCCACAGAAACTGGACGTTCAATCTCAACTGGGCGTCGTGAAAATTCAAGTCAGACGTTGGGGGATAATCTGATGGATCTGATCCCTTTCCATCGACAACGAACTGCAGCACAAATGATTTGTACAACTGGCGAATTCTCTCGTCTCCAGCGAAGACAAAGTGATTCTTGTGGCCCATGAAGGCTAAATACCTCAGACATCTTCTGCTGTCCCTGTTCAAATAATTGATTCATTAAATAAAGGGAGACTTTTCAAGTTTGCTGTTAAATTCAGTTGTCAAGTGGTAAAACTGGATTTGTCAACTCAACTTCAGGGCCGAGTTTTCGATGAATATCTCGGAATCCAAGGGAGATGAAGCCATTTTCATGGAGACCTTTATTGTAGATCTCACTCTGCTCCACAAAAAAGGTTGGTACCAAAATTTCGCTATCTCTCTTGGATTCCGAGATATTATCAAAAAACGCAGCTTCAAAGAAAATAGAGTCATTGCGTTTTCTCAATTCACTACTTGATCAATTAATTCATTAATTTTTCTGTTTACGTTTGGGTGTAGTGATGCATCATGCACCCATAGGGCTGCCATTCCTTGTCCCCTTTGTATCTTCCCTCCTCCAGCAACCATTTGCAAGAATCACTACCTGAAAAAATGAAAAATCCTCGACATTAACGACTCACCCACAAATTAATCACTCAACTCAGGGATTCATAAATTAATCAATCAATCAAGAATAACTTGCATACCATAAATAAGATGAATCAACCCATGATACAAAACAAAGCAAGCAACAAGAGCTGTTGCCAATTTTTTAGCACTCGCTACCGTAATTAAACTGATAAAGTGTTCTGCAGCAGTCATGGCTGCTATTATTCACAAATTCACTCATAAATCATTGGAAATAATGTTCTTATCGAAACACATGCAACGAGTTGTTTATTGTTGACATCTTGCAGGGCTTCAGGTGAACACAGACACTCGAGATATCCCTTATTCCATAACAATTCATTATTGCAACTGCGTGCAGCTCATTCAGACTGATAATCCACGAATTGAAAAATCTTTTTTTGTTGATAAAAACAACAAAAACACGAAAATTAATTAATAATCCCCTCGCCGGGGTGTTTTGGGTGCCTGTCACGCCTTTTGCGGAGGTAACAGGAAGTATGGAAAGAAAGGGGAGGGGATAAAACATGGACATGAATGATTTGACAATTAGAATTTTTTTATTATCTCAATAACGAGTCGTTTTAGAGAAAAATGCCATAATATATTTCTTGTAGGGAATTTTTTGATCTATAAAAATTGTCCTTTGACCCATTCCCCTAAAATCCTTCACTCTTGAGATAATTACAAATTTCATTAATACAACGTACCAAATCTATCTTCTGTGCACTACTTTCTTTCTTTATTTCTATTTTTGTTTATATAGCTGTGTAACCATCAGGTTTGTGCTTAATAAAAAAAGATTTCATTAATGTTATTATTAATAATTATTACTATATTATTACATCAATTGATGAAGAGAAAATGAAAGGACCTGGAGTCAAAGAAATAAAACGAGACGTTTTCTTCCAGGGATTTTCCATTTATTAACAACATTGGAAACAGTACGAAAGCCTCCTGACTAATATTCATTGGCTAGATTTGGCAGCGAGATGACTCCGGTTTGCAGATAGACAGTGGACGAGTCTGAAACAACAGCGAAGACGACAGACGTACTGTTGCAATCCTGTTGAAGCCTGTTGAGCTCCACTGGTTGTGGAAACTGCTTGCGATAACTGTAACAATTCCAGTGATAATTAAAAACAGAAAGACTAAGCTAGAAATGTCAGACACTTACTGTTATTATTCCTCAAGAATTTCTAAAGCCATTAGTTTCACAAAATTTTTCTCGAAGGGTTTTTTTGAAAATATCTCGGAATCCAAGGGAGACAGCGAAATTTTTGTGAATACCTTTTTTGTAGAGCGGAGTGAGATCTACAATAAAGGTCCCCATGAAAATTTCGTCATCTCCTTGGATTCCGAGATATTCATCAAAAACCCGGCCCCAAATTTGAGTCGACAAATCCATTTTAACCATTTCACAACTGAATTTAATAACAACCACGAAAAATCTCCCTTTAGTCAATCTCCAAGTATAACCCCCCCTAAAACCCAAACAAACCTCGTCACAACGACATGAAACATGGGCGTCCCTGGATTGGCCTTCCTGAAATGCGCCATGTTATTGGCAAAGACCTTGTAAGAAATCCTGTGCTCGCCCCTCTTCTTCCTGACAGTCCTCTCCCCCGCGGCTTTGATGATCCTCAGTCTCTCGAAGACCTCCCCAACGTTCCCAGCATGTCTCGCCCCAACCAACGGCTGAATGTTCTCCTCGACGAGCTCCACCTCGCTGCAATCCACCTTGTCCTCCTCATCGTCAATGGTAATGGTCTTGTCCTCCCTCCACTTCTGCTTGAGCTCCGACCACGACGAGGCCGGGACCCTCACGAACGACGCCTGATACATTCCAGCCTCGTTCTCCTGCCTGGGGGGTCCCATCCTCGGTCCCCCAGCCCCCCTAAACCCCCTCTGGCCCCTGGGATCGTGCCCCCTCCCCCTGAAGAAGTTCTGCGTCTGCCACATCACACTGTTACACAAATTCAGAGAATTCTGAATGGTCGCTGCTGCCATGTTATACCCCAGCATCAACGAGTTCCTGAAGATGTTGACCTGCTGAAAAGACGACCATCGACTCGAAAATCCCCCAGTGTTCATCTGATTGACGATGAGATTCTCCTGAATCCTCTGCTGCACCCAGTTCCCAGGGTAGTACTGGCCCCTGTAGCCCTGGCTGAACCCATAGCCCCCATTCTGATAATTCGGGGGCCAATTCTGCCTCCAGCTGGGGCCAGGGTACCTGTTACCACTGAATCTGTTGTCGTAAGGCGTCAGACACCTCACAGACTTCCCTGACGATCTCAGGGCCTTGTCAGTCTCGTTGACCCTCTCCAGGTGCCCTCTGTCGCACTGGTAAATCGTCCTCTGGGGGCTCACGTTGGGGGGAATCCACTCGCTCGTAATTCTGATCCTGTTGTTGTTCGCTGTGTTTGGGAATTGATTCAGCAGGTCCATTCGAGAGGGAATTATCGGGATCTCCTGGACGTCGTCGTCTGAGAGCTCTATCACCTCGTGCTTCGGTTTTTTGGACTGGGGGGAGTCAGAGTCTGGTCTCTTGTCTGAGGAGATCTGGAGCTTTCGTTTGTTGTCGTTTCTTCGGGGGAGTTGTTTAACGTTTCTCTGGATCCTTGATGCTGTCCATTTTGGAGTCTGGTTTGAGGGGTCTGAAGGGCGCACGATCTTTATGGGGTTCACCATTGTCTCCTCGGAGACTATCTCCAGCCTCGTGGACTTGGGTTTTTTCGGGTCTTCGGGGTCCTGGGAATTTCCGTTGGGCTCTGGCGACTCGTCGGTTTCAATCGTGTTTATCATCGTTTTGAGGGTCTCCTTGACCTCGATTTCGATTTTTGAGGCGTCCTTGGGGGCCTCGGGGGACTCCTTGAGGGGCTTTTGGTCCGTCATCCACTCGCCGTTCTCCGGGACCACGATCACTTTCTTCTTTGGGTGGGAGACGTCCTCGGAACGCTCGGGCTTGTCGTAGTGGAAACGTTGGAGACGGTACCCCAGGCGCGAGAGGTGGCTGAAGACTCGGTACTCGGGGAGGGTGACGGAGGAGTGAGGGGAGTCCAGAAGGAGCTCGTAGGCCTGGTGGATCGACAGGGAGAGACCGTTGAACATCAACTCGAGACAGTTCTGGAATTTTTTTTATTGGGGGTTTTAGTTGGGGGTTACTGGGGATTGGCTGAGTGAAGTGAAACAAATTCGATCTCATTTTAGAGATATTTTTTTAGACTTTGAAGGAAGCCTTGATTTATCCAATTCAGATCGTGGGTTCAGGAGATATTCCAAATTTCAGAAAAAGCATTTTACTTTGCAATTATCAACAAAAATGCTTTAATACGAATTTTCAAAGGGAATAAGTTGGGATTGGCTGAGTGAATTTCTAAAAATTTGATTTTATTTTTAAGATATTTTTCGAGACTTTGAAATAAGCCTTGATTTACTCAATTCGAATCATTGGTTCAGGAGATATTCCAAATTTCAGAAAAAGCATTTTACTTTGAAATTATCAACAAAAATGTTTTAATTGGAATTTTCAAAGGGAATAACTTGGGATTGGCTGAGTGAATTTCCAAAAGTTTGATTTCATTTTCAAGATATTTTTTGAGACTTTGAAATAAGCCTTGATTTATCCAATTCAAATCATTGCTTCAGGAGATATTGAAAATTTTATAAAAAGCATTTTACTTCACAAATGCTGGAAGCAAAGGAGAATTGACTTTTCTCGTTCCGTTCAACTCATATTCTTGTAAATACTTGTTCTCACCAATTCTAGAAGCAACAGTGCCTCCTCAGGTATCAAATAAAGATTCCTGTTCAGTTCAATCCCATAATTAGTCCACTCGACACCAGATCTCTTGGTGACAAGGGCCCTCTTCTCATTGGGGAGCCACTCTGCCACCGCCAGCTGCGACAGTCTGTTCACCCTCTCGATTTTCAGAAGGTCCCTCATGTTCTCCAGATTCGTACTGATCTGTTTCTCCTGCAGCCAGGAGCCATTCGGCTCGAACAACTTCTCTCCACATTTTGGTAGAACCAGGGAGGATCTCGCGTACTCGTCATATGCCTGAGCGCGAATTCCACGAGTCAGCATCAACTCTTTTGCACTAAAAAATGGAGATTAATTTTTTTTAATGTCCAAAAGTCCCCCAAAATATCCCGGCGGGTGGTTACTAATTAATTTTCATGTTTTTCCTGTTTTCATCAACGAAAAACGATTTTTCAATTCGCGGATTATCAGTCTGAATGAGCTGCACGCAGTTGCAATAATGAATTGCTATGGAATAAGGGATATCTCGAGTGTTTGCGTTCACTTGAAGCCCTGCAAGATGTCAACAATAAACAACTCGTTGCATGTGTTTCGATAAGAACATTATTTCCAATGATTTATGAGTGAATTTGTGAATAATAGCAGCCATGACTGCTGCAGAACACTTTATCAGTTTAATTACGGTAGCGAGTGCTAAAAAATTGGCAACAGCTCTTGTTGCTTGCTTTGTTTTGTATCATGGGTTGATTCATCTTATTTATGGTATGCAAGTTATTCTTGATTGATTGATTAATTTATGAATCCCTGAGTTGAGTGATTAATTTGTGGGTGAGTCGTTAATGTCGAGGATTTTTCATTTTTTCAGGTAGTGATTCTTGCAAATGGTTGCTGGAGGAGGGAAGATACAAAGGGGACAAGTAATGGCATCCCTATGGGTGCATGATGCATCACTACACCCAAACGTAAACAGAAAAATTAATGAATTAATTGATCAAGTAGTGAATTGAGAAAACGCAATGAGTCTGTTTTCCTTGAAGCTGCGTTTTTTGATAATATCTCGGAATCCAAGACAGCTAGCGCAATTTTCGTAACGACCTTTTTTGTACAGCAGATGGAGATCTACAATAAAGGTCCTCATGAAAATACCGTCATCTCCCTCGGATTCAGAGATATTCATCGATAACTCCATCCAAATCCTGTTTTACTACTTCACAACTGATTTTAGTAGCAAAATAAATTCTAAAACTACTTTTTCCACTCGGCAATGCCGGCTGCATCGAACAGATAGGTTAGTTCTCTCATTACTCGACAATAACCGCCTTACCTCAAGTGGTTGCAAGGCGATTTATCCTCTTCATCACCCATAACTCGGGGATAAACGTCTCACTTGAGGACGAAACACTTTAGATTCACAAAACACTGGATTATTCAAGTGAACAGAATCAATCCACACGAGACACTTGACACTTGTCAATTTCAGTTGCTCATCCCGAGTGTCTGGAACAGCCGCTCTGTTTTACCCACTCGACAGGTGACGCCGGAATATTTTCATTCCCATCAAACGTCGTTCATAAATCGTACAATAAATATCTCTCGTGTAAACAGACAAATGAGTGACAGTAAAAATGCAGTCGATTTTCATCTCCTGATGGTCAATTTGGACGAGGGGACTCCGGTGATTGTGGTGATCAGCGCAGATGTCTGAAACCAACAACATCGGGAGGGATGAAGTTCCATTGGACAGGGAATTCACGGAGCTCAGGGACTCGGGGAGATTTAAAATCAGAGAGAAGACGTTCAGGACGCAATACCGGAGTATTTACACTGCCAGATTGAGGAGCTTGCGGGGGACCTTGAGGGAGAGGGTCAAACTGAAATGGGGTAATTGTCACCAATCATTTTTTGTTTTTTTTTTATTTGTTTCTATTGGGGCTCATGATGGGATCTGCGATTGGTGAGATTGTTGGTGGTGATGGGCTTGTCAACATTCAGAGGAGTTTTTGAGGATCGATGAAGGTTTTTTTTAAACTTATGATGACGTGGGATTAATTCAGTTGCAAAGCGGTAAACCGGGTCAAGTCGACTTAGCTCTTTGCTAAGTTTTCGAGGAATATCTCCGAATCTAAGAGAAATAGCGAAATTGTCATTATAACCTTTTTTGTAGAGCGAATTAAGAGCTGCAAAAAAGGTTATTACACAAACATAGCTATCTTCCTTAGGTTCCGANAGTTTTCGAGGAATATCTCCGAATCTAAGAGAAATAGCGAAATTGTCATTATAACCTTTTTTGTAGAGCGAATTAAGAGCTACAAAAAAGGTTATTACACAAACATAGCTATCTTCCTTAGGTTCCGAGATATTCGTTAAAAACTGACCAATAGTCTAAATCGACTTAAACTAGTTTACCGCTTCGCTACAGAATTTATCGAGTTAAGGCCCGGGTGAACTATCTTTCGAATTTTATCTGCATTCTTTTTATCTTTCNGGCGGTGGCTTCGTCATTCAGGTGAGGAGAAAAATCATTTTATACCGGCGTCTATATGTCATTGACCCTTTCTTTCGTAGGGGAGGTTGGGGTAAAATGGACACTTTTGACTTTTTTAAAAATGTTAATGACGGGTTGAAATGTTGATAAAATTCAATAATTTTTACTTCATTACAAAGAACGATTCTTTCCCTTTGTGATGAGCCTAAACTGAGCTGAATTGATGAATTTGTTTCTGAGTTACGAGTAATTAAAACAAAAGTCTAAAGTGTCCATTTTACCCCACTCTCCCCTAATCAAAAATTGTCAATTGAGTGGTACATCATGTAGAAATTCCCATACCCTCTGATAATTTCTCTTATGATTTCGTAAGATTCCACCATTACATGTGTCGAATGGAAGGACCCACTGGTGTATCCCAAACAAATTAATAATTTCACAATTGAAATATCCAGTCCCTCTCTTAATTCAACATCAGAAATATCAGAGGATTGCGTTAAAAATAGACTTTCAACTGAAGGCCCGAGTTGTAGACCCGAGTTTGTAGCTGCGATGTCAGACAAGATATGAATGTTTTTTTGGGCTCAAATGAAAGAGCGGCTCGAGAAATGGCGTGCTAGGGCCTTTAAACATGGCAAATGTCTCTAAAGATGATGTCTATTTTGAATTGAAAAGCCGAGTTGTGACAACATTGCCTAGGAGGACAATGGGGTCTAGGAGTATGTATGAAACATTGAGGTCTAGGAGTCTCCCCTGGTTCAAAACCATCTTTAGGGGCATCAGCACGCCATTTCTCGAGCCGCTCTTTCATTTGAGCCCAAAAAAACATTCATATCTTGTCTGACATCTCTGCTACAAACTCGGGCCTACAACTCGGGCTTTCAATTGAAGGCCCGAGTTGTAGACCCGAGTTTGTAGCTGCGATGTCAGACAAGATATGAATGTTTTTTTGGGCTCAAATGAAAGAGCGGCTCGAGAAATGGCGTGCTAGGGCCTTTAAACATGACAAATGTCTCTAAAGATGATGTCTGTTTTCAATTGAAAAGCAGAGTTGTGACATTATTTAGGAGGACAATGGGGTCTAGGAGTATGTATAGAACATTGGGGTCTAGGAGTCTCCCCTGGTTCAAAGCCATCTTTAGAGGTCCTAGCACGCCATTTCTCGACCCGCTCTTTCGTTTGAGCCCAAAAAAACATTCATATCTTGTCTGACATCTTTGCTACAAACTCGGGTCTTCAACTCGGGTTTTCAATTGAAGGCCCGAGTTGTAGACCCGAGTTTGTAGCAGCGATGTCAGACAAGATATGAATGTTTTTTTGGGCTCAAATGAAAGAGCGGGTCGAGAAATGGCGTGCTAGGGCCTCTAAACATGACAAATGTCTCTAAAGATGATGTCTGTTTTCAATTGAAAAGCAGAGTTGTGACATCATTGTCTAGGAGGACAATGGGGTCTAGGAGTATGTATAGAACATTGGGGTCTAGGAGTCTCCCCTGGTTCAAAACCATCTTTAGAGGTCCTAGCACGCCATTTCTCGACCCGCTCTTTCGTTTGAGCCCAAAAAAACATTCATATCTTGTCTGACATCTTTGCTACAAACTCGGGTCTTCAACTCGGGTTTTCAATTGAAGGCCCGAGTTGTAGACCCGAGTTTGTAGCAGCGATGTCAGACAAGATATGAATGTTTTTTTGGGCTCAAATGAAAGAGCGGGTCGAGAAATGGCGTGCTAGGGCCTCTAAACATGACAAATGTCTCTAAAGATGATGTCTGTTTTCAATTGAAAAGCAGAGTTGTGACATCATTGTCTAGGAGGACAATGGGGTCTAGGAGTATGTATAGAACATTGGGGTCTAGGAGTCTCCCCTGGTTCAAAACCATCTTTAGAGGTCCTAGCACGCCATTTCTCGACCCGCTCTTTCGTTTGAGCCCAAAAAAACATTCATATCTTGTCTGACATCTTTGCTACAAACTCGGGTCTTCAACTCGGGTTTTCAATTGAAGGCCCGAGTTGTAGACCCGAGTTTGTAGCAGCGATGTCAGACAAGATATGAATGTTTTTTTGGGCTCAAATGAAAGAGCGGGTCGAGAAATGGCGTGCTAGGGCCTCTAAACATGACAAATGTCTCTAAAGATGATGTCTGTTTTCAATTGAAAAGCAGAGTTGTGACATCATTGTCTAGGAGGACAATGGGGTCTAGGAGTATGTATAGAACATTGGGGTCTAGGAGTCTCCCCTGGTTCAAAACCATCTTTAGAGGTCCTAGCACGCCATTTCTCGACCCGCTCTTTCGTTTGAGCCCAAAAAAACATTCATATCTTGTCTGACATCTTTGCTACAAACTCGGGTCTTCAACTCGGGTTTTCAATTGAAGGCCCGAGTTGTAGACCCGAGTTTGTAGCAGCGATGTCAGACAAGATATGAATGTTTTTTTGGGCTCAAATGAAAGAGCGGGTCGAGAAATGGCGTGCTAGGGCCTCTAAACATGACAAATGTCTCTAAAGATGATGTCTGTTTTCAATTGAAAAGCAGAGTTGTGACATCATTGTCTAGGAGGACAATGGGGTCTAGGAGTATGTATAGAACATTGGGGTCTAGGAGTCTCCCCTGGTTCAAAACCATCTTTAGAGGTCCTAGCACGCCATTTCTCGACCCGCTCTTTCGTTTGAGCCCAAAAAAACATTCATATCTTGTCTGACATCTTTGCTACAAACTCGGGTCTTCAACTCGGGTTTTCAATTGAAGGCCCGAGTTGTAGACCCGAGTTTGTAGCAGCGATGTCAGACAAGATATGAATGTTTTTTTGGGCTCAAATGAAAGAGCGGGTCGAGAAATGGCGTGCTAGGGCCTCTAAACATGACAAATGTCTCTAAAGATGATGTCTGTTTTCAATTGAAAAGCAGAGTTGTGACATCATTGTCTAGGAGGACAATGGGGTCTAGGAGTATGTATAGAACATTGGGGTCTAGGAGTCTCCCCTGGTTCAAAACCATCTTTAGAGGTCCTAGCACGCCATTTCTCGACCCGCTCTTTCGTTTGAGCCCAAAAAAACATTCATATCTTGTCTGACATCTTTGCTACAAACTCGGGTCTTCAACTCGGGTTTTCAATTGAAGGCCCGAGTTGTAGACCCGAGTTTGTAGCAGCGATGTCAGACAAGATATGAATGTTTTTTTGGGCTCAAATGAAAGAGTGGGTCGAGAAATGACGTGCTAGAGCCTCTAAACATGACAAATGTCTCTCAAGATGATGTCTGTTTTCAATTGAATAGCAGAGTTGTGACATCATTGTCTAGGAGGATAATACGGGAGTGATTCACGCAATGGTGCGAATAGTCACGGCCTTATATTTTTCTTCCCCCAGGAAACTACAAAATCCTCCAACTGACGAACCTCTCGGACGGCCCAGAGGACGACGAGCCAGTGATCCTCATAGGGACCCTCTACAAGCACCAGGAGCTCAAGCCCTCGATCCTCAAAGAAATGAGTGAGGAACTCCAGTTGATCCCCCAGCCCTCTCGCTCCAACTACAGCTCCACCAGGGACCAGTTGTTCCTGGAGGACGAGACCCTGCGGGTGAAGCTAGTAGGCGACCACATGAGCCCCTCAGAGGTGGTGACAGGCCTCGTCTGCGCAGTTCTGGGGCGCGAGCTGGAGGACGGCTGCTTCTGGGTCCAGGACTTCTGCTTCCCAGGGATGTGTCCAAGGGTCTCAACATCCAGGTTAAGCACAGTTAGCCTGGCCAATTCATTTATTTCACGTCTANTAATTAAAACAAAAGTCTAAAGTGTCCATTTTACCCCACTCTCCCCTAATCAAAAATTGTCAATTGAGTGGTACATCATGTAGAAATTCCCATACCCTCTGATAATTTCTCTTATGATTTCGTAAGATTCCACCATTACATGTGTCGAATGGAAGGACCCACTGGTGTATCCCAAACAAATTAATAATTTCACAATTGATATATCCAGTCCCTCTCTTAATTCAACATCAGAAATATCAGAGGATTGCGTTAAAAACTCATAGACTCCCCAACAAAAACATTTTCCCCAGGATCACTCGTCCTCGAGCTAAACCTAGAACCAGCAGACAGTTTATATTTTGGCCGTGACTATTCGCACCATTGCGTGAATCACTCCCGTAC
>NW_021680363.1:1326622-1326818 GCF_001412515.2 Diachasma alloeum
AATTAAATTAATTTTTTTTAGCACTTTCGATTTTCGCGATTATCTCGGAAACTATGAGATCCGATGAATTAGCCCCTCATGTATAGATATTCCAAATTTTGATTTTTTTCCTCATTGAAGTAGTTTTGAAAAAAATTGCGAGCTAATAAAAAACATTTGCTAGTTAGTACTTTTTTTAAAATAAATTTTTGAAAAA
>NW_021680363.1:1327955-1538414 GCF_001412515.2 Diachasma alloeum
ATTAAGGATGTTCGACACCCTTTTAGCCAAAATTGACGTTGTTTTCATTTTTCTGGCAAATTATCGATGGGAGTGACGTGAAAAAATATAACGATTTTGTGGTTTGTCATTCTTTAATGGCTCACGAAGTTGCGTAGTGGTGCGATAATTTTCATGCGTTTTTTCTACAGTTTTGTAATTCTTTTTAAAAGTTTAGAGAAAACGCAGGAAAATGTTCGCACCACCTTAAAACATGTCCTTGCTAACTACCATTTACACAACATCCAGGTCGTTGTCCAGTAAACCTGGAAGGATTCTCCTGCTCTCAGGGCTCGACATGGCAAACACTCCAGATTCACTTGAGCTGGAACTTCTGACTGAGTGGATCACTGGAATGGCGGGAGATCCGAGGAGTCAGGGGGATGCAGCTGCTGTGGGCCTCGTCATCATCGCTGGGAACAGTGTCAGAGGGTCTGTGGAGACGTACACACACAGGGGGTACATTGGCGCCAGGAAACAGAAGACCACGGCTGCGGTGGAGACCATCGTCGCCACTCACAGGTTCGATAAGTTCCTGAGGGAAATCCTGGGAAATTGCGGGGTTCTGCTGATGCCTGGGGAGTTCGATCCCTCGAATCACTCGATACCTCAGCAGAGTCTGCATTATTGCATTCTACCGGAGTCTTCGAGGTATTCAAACATCGTTATTCATAAATCTCAATATTGCGGAGTGAGAAAAATGAGTTGAATGTATTCTCTTGAGGTTCTTTCGTTAATATCTCGGAAACCGGTGAGTTTAGGAGAAAATGTCGTAAAACATTTTTTGTAGATCATTGAATTCTCTATGAAAAAGTTCTTCTGACATTTTTTCTTATACCTGATAGGTTCAAAGATATGAGCCGATTACTCTTTACGAAATTACAGGTGAAAATTGTTTTCGAGAATAAATGAAACATTTTCTTGAGATTCTTTTCTAAATATCTTGGAAACCAATGGGTTTAGGAGAAAATACCATAAAACATTTTTTGTAGATCATTAGATTCTCTGTGAAAAAGATTCTATAGCATTTTCTGCTAAACCTGATAGTTCCAGAGATATTCATAAATGAAAATTTCTCTTTTCAACTGGGTTTCTTCACGTTATTCTTGCGTTAATCATTTTCATCATTTTCTTGGGATAGATTTAAAACTCTTCACGGTGGTACAAATCCCTGGATCGGAAAAATAGGAGATAGAATTGTCGCTGGATCAAGTGGACAGCCTGTCGATGATATAAGAAGGGTGGCAGGTCTCATGAATTTTTCACCGCTCGACTGCTTGGAGAAAACTTTATCATGGAGACACTTCTCACCCACAGCTCCAGATACACTACCAGCATATCCGTACTTTGACAGTGATCCATTCGTTATAGAAGAGTGCCCGGATATTTATTTCGTCGGGAATATGGAGGGATACTCTACGAAACTTTTAATTGGTAAAGGATTAGCATGAAAAAGGGAAATTCATGGGGAAAAAGAGAGTCAATTTTAGTTCCAACGAAACTATTTCTTTCTACTAAATTAATCGCGTGATCATCCAGAAGGTTTAATCCTTTAATTCATTTGCATCCTTAATAAGGATTTTATTAAATTTTAGAAAATCCCACATGTTTTATTTTTTAGTTTTCATTTCGACTTTCCATTTTTGCTTCCGAATGGAAGTTTTGTAGACGTTTAAATTTTCATTCCGGATTTCATTGATCGGCATCAATCATTAATTTAGTAATATTATGAGAAGTTGCAGCTCACAATAATTAAGATTTACTTATCTTCATTGAAATTTGGAAATTAATATAATAATTGGTAATTTAAATTTCTCAATTATGTCAATAAATATAATATTAACAATATTATATTTATTAAATCAATAAATATAATATTGTTATAATAATATTATAACAATATAATATTATTATAGTCAATTCGAAGATGAATTGTTAATAAATATTTTGTCAAATCATTAGAGAAATTCCCTTAGAAAAATTCTACATTCTTCATTTTTAATTTCAAGGAGAAGAAGGACAATCGGTGAGACTGATCAGCATCCCAAAATTTTCAAGCACCTCAACAGCTGTAATTGTCGACCTGGATAGCCTGGAGACCCACCCAATATCCTTCAGGAGCCAGTGAGGGGCTCCCCAAAGCAACAAGGGTGATGCAATAAAAACTCCTCATTTTTCTCTCTTGAATTTCGTTGATTAGTTCTCAATATATAATTTATTTATACCCTTTCAATAGATCCATATTTATATATATAATATATATTTCTGTATATAGATATTTATATCAATAAATATTATTTTTAAAATGGATTAATCCATCGTTGACGCAAGTTATCCAATGGATTAATTGATCTCCGCAGTTTCGTGACTTCAAGTCATTGAATAGTTATCGACGATTTTTCACTACATTTCAAGGATGAAAAGCGGTAGCAGTTGACTAGATCATTTTTTTTTGCATTAGTCTCGTCATTTTTTTGGATTTTTTAGTGGTCAAAGTAGTTGTTTTTCTTGGAATTGTGACACCTTCAATAATCATAAGACATTTTTTTAGATTTCAAAATTCTCAACAAAAATGTCTTCACATTTTTTTCTTCAATCCAATAATTTCAGAAATATTTGCAAACTCATTTCATAAAATTCATTAATTTCATTTAATGAAATGAATTCATTTAATTTCATTTCTGTAATTGAATTGAATTTTTTTTTAAGTCTTTTTTTTCTTCCATTTTCTGAGGACAAAATTCTACATAAAGAATATATCAATAAATTGTCTCCTAAATCCCCTATTTTTATATATTAAATAATTATCTAGTGGCGAGACATTGTTTAAGATTTTTAAATTCCCAACAAAAATGTCTTGACATTTTTTCCCTCAATCCAATAATTTTATATATATTTTCAAAAAAACTTCCTCAAAACCATCAATTAATTTGTTTTAACGGTTTCTTTCCTCAATTTTTTAAGGACGAAATTCTCCATAAAGAACGTCTCAAGAAATTCTCTCCCGAATTCTCTAATTATAGAGACAAATCGATAGTTTAAAAAATTGAAGAAAACTCATTCCACACTAACGCCAATAATGTCAAAAATCATCGACATAAAAAAGTGTAAGGACTCCGAAAAACAACTGCTTTGAACTCACATCCACGTCATTCAATCTAAGCAGCATACCTATTAAATGCACAATACCGGTATCGACACCACAAATCACAAATCATTCATTTAGAAAATATCATCTCCAATAAAATCTCTTATCCTGATAATACTGGCACGAACATTCTCTCTTTTGGCACATGGTAAATACCCAAAACCCCCCACAAATGAACCCTATAATCGCTTAGCAGACAGTGAGAATAACTAGCTGAAGTGTAACCAAACGAGGTCTCACTAAAAAGATTCTCTTCAATCGGCAACATCTCGAGATCGACAGAGTGAAATCTAATAAATGACCCCTCATATCGACGGTCTGTTCTTACCCTTGAAAATGAGCCCCCCAACGCCAAAATCGCATCATTTTCCCCGAAGATATTGACGATTTGATGAGCCCTATTTTGCTTGACGTTGCCTACGATTTCTAATCAATTTTTTATTTTTACAAAAACATTAAATCGCTGAGGGAACTTATTCGTTGAACTTTCTTTCTATCTTGCATTGGACTTTTGTGTGAATGTATTCAGTATCGTCATGACTCCGACCCCCGAAAGCTACCCTAGGGATGATTTATCATTTTTCCAATGTTTAGGCAATTGTTTGAATCCAAAACTTCACTATTGACAATTCGTCAATCAACCGGATAAAATGATAAAACGAGCTGAACCCTCTCAATTTCAGAAGATGGGGAAATTTTTGATGAGGTTCTTGTAAAAATTTAGCTACCTCGCTTGAATTCCACATATTAAGCACATTAAACATATTTAAAAAACGGATTTTCAGTTTAGATCGTCTCATGTCACAACTTCACTCCAGAATTTTTCAATTCCTTTGGGTTTGTTTTTTTCAAAACCATTAAATCACCGCGGAAACTTATTCGTTAAATGGACTTTCGTGTGAATGTATTCAGTATCGTCATGACTCCGACCCCCGAAAGCTACCCTAGGGATGATTTATCATTTTTCCAATCATCGAGGAATGGTTCACCTCAGAGACCAGTGGATCTCTGAGATGAACAACCATTCCGCTTGAGCTATCATTCCACGTGGAATTGACGAGGTTCTCCTCGCTGGAGCTCTGCAGCTCTGGAGTCGAGGCCCTCGACGAATTCGGGGTGTTGATGTTTAGGCAATTATTTAGATCCCCCACTTCATTATTGGTCTTTGGTGTTTGCCCTTCCTGATCATCACTTCTCATGGCGCAGATGACGTCCGTCAACGCGACAATATAATTCTTCGCCAATGTGAGGGTTTCGATCTTGGAGAGACGTCTCTCCTTGCTCACGTGTGGGATAACTTCCCTCAGGCTCTGGAAAAAAATCGAGGAAAATTGAATCCGGATTTGATCGGATGAAGAAGCGAAAAACAAAATTAATGACGCGGAGATACTGTTAGAGGGAAAGCAATTTCTTGAGGCAATTTCGTCCAACCTGAAATGCGTTATTGAGACTGTGCATCCTCATTCTCTCGCGCTCGTTACTCTCCAGTCTCCTGAGGGTTTTCTCCCTCGGTGTACTCACGCGAGACGATTTCGAGGCTCTCAGGTTGTGCCTCTCGATCCGACGGGATGTTCTGCGAGGGGTTTTACTCGAGTGGGCCTCCTTCGAGGTCCATTCCTCCGTCAGGCTGTCTTCGTTTGTCACTTCCGATCGCATTTTTCCTTCGCCCTTCGTGAGTTTTTAAATTATTTGATTGAAATTATTTCGCATTTGGTCTTGGTTTTTAGGAATTCATTGACCATTAAACAAAAGGCTGTTGAAAGGAGGCACCGAGGGGATTCAAGCCGATTTTTTGAATTAATTTCAAGGAATACAAAAGAGATTCTTTGATTAAGCCTCTTCTCAATTGAGAAATATTTCGGGGATAAGTTGCAGATGAGTTTTGCATTTATCGAGGGAATGAGTGATTTTAGGAGAAAATGTGTGAAAATATTTTTCCTAGAGAATTTACAGAGCTACAAAAAAGCTCTTATGAAAAATCCTCGTCAACCTCTTCCTTAACGAGTTATTTCCTCTTCTTTCAAGAAAGAAATAATCAACACGCATTTTTGATTTAGAAATGTCAAATAAATTAAATTCAATGAATTAAATTTTCCGTTACTGCAATGACGGAATTATTTCATTAACGATTGATTTTAAGGGAAGTTCAATACAAAAGAGATCTCGGATTGACTTCTAAAATCCTTTATTCAATTTCATAATTATTAATTGATGATTATGCCATTGAAAGCATGAAATGAGGAGATTTGACATGATTTTTTCATGAATTCCTAGGAATATGAAAAAGATCTTTTGATGAATTCTCTTGAACCCCTTTAGTTAAGAAATATTTACGGGATAAATTGCACACGAATTTTGGATTTAAGAATTTGAGTGTAATTTTTGCGTAATAATCAAATTATCTCAAGAATGAGTGATTTTAGAAGAAAATGTGTAAAAACCGTTTCCGAAGAGATTTTTCAGAGCTACAAAAAAGCTCTTACGAAAAATCCTCGTCAAGCTCTTCTTTTACGAGTTATTTCCTCTTCTTCTTTCAAGAAAGAAATAATCAACACACATTTTTTATTTTGAAAAGTCGATTAAATTAAATTCAATGATCTTTTGATGAATTCTCTAAAACCCCTTCAGTTAAGAAATATTTAGGGAATAATAATATTAATAAAAAAAAATTGGGAAATAAATTGCACACGAATTTTGGATTTAAGAATTTGAGTGTAAATTTTGCGTTATAATCGAATTATCTCAAGAATGAGTGATTCTTGAGATTGACACTCATTCGTACTCGTTACCTCGTACCACTCACTTATCCCATAAATACTTTTTGACTGTATTTAATTATCAACATTTAGTAGAAAATGTGTAAAAACCTTTTCCGCAGAGATTTTCCAGAGCTGCAAAAAAGCTCTTACGAAAAATCCTCGTCAACCTCTTCCTTTACGAGATATATCTACTTCTTTCACGAAGGAAATAATTAACACGCGTTTTTTTTTCATTTGGAAACGTAAATGAACTTTTCCATTATTGCAATTACGGAATGATCTCATTAACGAGTGGTTTTAAGCAAAGTCGAGGCACTTTCTGTTCAAAATATTTTCACCCTTCATAAATTCCATAATTGATAGACAAGTCCCGCCTGACTGAAATAATGTTCAACCCCCTAATCCATACTCACAATTCAATACTCACCGTTAATTTTCCACGAAAATAATCCTCTTCCTCACGTCCGCCTTCTCACAGCCCGAAAAATGAAAGAAAAATACTGGGAAAGGGGGAAAAACAAACAACCGTTGCTGTTGGTTTATACCATAAACCCAATACTGGAGAAGTGGATACTTGTTGAGCCACGTTAGAACGACGACTGACGTCGCGACGCCGGGGTGCGGTCGGCGCCGCCTTTTCCCTCCCCCTGGACAATTTCGAAATCCAACGAGTGGCGCTTTTCAACTCGAGTTACGCCACAAATTTCCATTTCCTACCCCTCGTTCCTATGAAAAATCTTTAGCTCAACGGTATTCATTAGCATTTGATCTTGTCCTCCTCTGCATGTCAACTACATCAGATGAGAGTGGATGATAAATAGAGTGGAGAAAAAATGGAGAGGGTAGGGTGAGAATGGGGGATGGCTCCGAGGGGCGGGGAATGCTATTTGCAAAGGGTGAAATCGTGGCACAGGTGAGGTTTCTGATTGATCCCTCCCAATTCTGTAGCGAAGTGGTAAACTACGCTGAGAGAAAAACGACAAAGTTCTCAAACAAGTCTCCCTTGTGCCAGGAAAATAGTTTTTTGAAAATTATCAAAAAAGGATTTTTATGTGCCAAACATGCAGAGAGTGCGCCGGAATGAAAAATTTTTGTCGCTAAAATAGATTTAGTAGTTGAAAAAAAATTTCATTCTCGCAAGAAATGTCATTTCTAGCACTACTCCGTTATTCGATACTCCCATACGTATTAGGCTCCCGAAAAATCTTTGTTTTATGCGAAACAAGGGATAGTAGTTTATCGTTTCGACTATCTAATAATCACAGACAACAAATCAGTAGTGAAACGATAAACCGAGTTAAGTCGATTTTCACTATTAGCCCAGTTTTTGCTGAATATCTCGGAATCTAAGAGAGATAGCAAAATTTTTCTCATGACTTTTTTTATAACGCTCTATTGGCTCTACAAAAAAGGTCATGACAAAAATCTTTCTATCTCTTTTAGATTCCGAGATATTCGTCAAAAACTAGCCAATAGTAAAAATCGACTTAACCCGGTTTACCGCTTCACTACTGAAATGAACCCTTAAATTTTATTGATTTCCAGATCATTCAAATATATAAATATACCTATCTATTAATATTTGAATATTTTATATATTAATATTGGAATATTTGATTTTTCAATGACAACATTTTCTGAAATTTCAGTGGAATATGAACACAATAAAAATTTCCGGAATTTGACACGGAAAATTCAGACAAAAAATTTTAACAGTGTGAGGAAATTACTTCCTCATCCTCCAGATAATTCCGTCATAATCAGATGTCTCTGATTGCCGAACCCATTACTAAAAACCAAACAAGTCCACAATCCCCCCATCCAATCGCTCTCGAAAATTCATCTCGTTTCACAACTAACGTACCACCCGTTAGATGGTCCAGCACAACCGAAGTTCAATGCGTGAGGCGGGCTACAGGTGGGCGTATGACGTAATTCGCCCACGCGGAGACCCTTCCATTATCGTTGGCTACCACCACCAACCGTGTGGCACTGCAGCAGGGGGTGTCACCAGAGATGGAGATAAAAAAAATAGGAAAAATAAATACACGGAATAAAAAAACCCCCCGAGTGAGAGGAGAAATGAGTGGAGCATGTGCGTTGGTTTTTTAATGCTCTACAACGAAATAAGATACGAATTCGTTGACACTTGGGTTGCAATAATAATTCCCCCCCAGCGAAGAATGAGGATCAAGAGGGATCAGATGATTTCAATAACAATGAGAGGATTTTTCATTCTCCTCGGGGCTTTTTATTCCTCCAGCGGAGTCGTAAAATATATCACTCTCCATAAAAATGGAATTATCTTGATAACGAGAGATTTAACGAGTAAATGCCAAGTGACATTTTTTGCCGGGGAGAAAATTTCCAACAGATGTGTCTCTTTAATTTTCTCCTGAGATCATTCATCAACGAGATAATGCGATAATTAACGAGACGGGGAGTTGACAGGACAAATATTTAATGGCTCGTTCCATTATTTGCGATGATGAAGCAAATCTTTCTGGGAAACGGGGTGGGGGGGGGATGCGTGATGATGGAGCCTTTGATTATGTGTTGGAAGGGTGGCCGAGGGTCTCGAGTAGTTGGAATACTGATTAGTTGAATATGCTGTGGGTGGATCGTTCGAATTAACAGTGGAAATCATGTCCATGGGAGGCTCGATCGAATCTAGGGCTTCGGAGGCCCTCGGCGAGAGCGAAATGTATTCTTTTTCTCATCAGTGAGCAATTTTCTTTGATTAATTGGATTGATCCAGTGGACGATCGATGGATCGAGGGTTTTTTTCATCGCGTCTGATCAGAGAGGGATTGGGGCGCGCTGGTAACTGTTGTGAGTTTGTGGTTTAGCTGCGGAATTCTCGCAATTTTGTACTGGCGGAATCGATTTTTCCGGTTATGCAAATCACAGCGCTCATTTTCATACGTCAATAACAGAGTTATTGAGAGTATGTTCGACTGAGCAGAAACGATTTGTCTAGTTTCTTACATAAATTTAAGATTTTGCAGACTACGTTGCGATGGGAGAATATTCACGAGGGAGTTTTCCGCCGAGATATTTCGACGTTGATGATTTTCAGGATATCCCAGTGTCTTTTACAGTTTTGTACAGACTACGGTATAGATTCAGCCATTTTAAATCATCAAATTTGTCAATTGAATTGAGAGAAAAATTTAAACAAAATCATGCAAATTACAGTTTGCACAGAATTATTGTTTTAAACACTCGTTGTTTATAAATAAATAATTGAAATTGTTTAACCTTTCGGAAACCTTTTTTTTAGGCATGAAATAGATTTCTGGTAAAATTCGTAACATGAATAAATTTGTTGTGATTCCGAACAAATGATTTTTATGATGGAAAACTAATTGTTCATTTATTATTTATAGAAAATTCCCTTCATTTTCTCAACATTCAGAACGAAATTTCCTCAATTTTCCCCCAATTTACCTCTCATTTGAATCCTCAAAACCCTAGAAATTCAAACGATCGGAAATTTCAATCAAAGTACAATTTCCCATAGATTCCACCACAACTTCTAATGCATCGGGTATTTGAAATTACCGCACATGGATTCAAAATACACAGACTTCTAAAAAATCAGGCATAAATGGGCATCAATCATTACTTCAGTAATATTATGAGAAGTTGGAACTTACAATAATTAAGATTTACCTATCTTCATTAAAATTTGAAAAATGATATAATATTTGATAATTTAAATTTCTCAATTATTGGTTGATAAAATAATTCGAAATTTGAATATTTAAGGTCCGGGGGGATTATCTTTCGAACGTGATCTTGATTGTTATTCTTTTATTTTGATAATCAGAAATGATCTCCATATAATTGTACAATAAAAAAAAACGTTGAAATGAAGCTGAACATTTTCAAAGAGCGTTTTTGACTAATATTGGGAAATAAACTCAATAGAAAGGAAATTGCAAATTAATAATTTGATGTATCTAATGGCTGTTAGGTCGTCATTTGTCGCAGTAGTCAATGGCTGTCAGATCGTTAGTTACCATGGTAAATTATCCATTCACTATTTCCTCTCTATCGGACTTATTTCTTAATCTAATCTAATCTAATCTAATCTATTAAAAACGCTCTTTGAAAATGTTCAGTTTTTTTCTATTTTCTTTGATTGTATAATAATAATTTTTAGGGACTTCTGCGGGATCTAAAATCCAATGGAAATTGTGATATATTTTACATCGTGAAGATGAAAAAACAATCGAGATAACGTTCGAAAGATAATCCACCTGGGCCTTAAATTGAAGGTTGATAAAATATTTCAGAATTTGAATATTTAAATTGATGGTTAATCTAATAATTAAAAAATTGACCAGTAATACTGGCAATTCACTTATTCAAAATTTAGGGGAGGGGCGGGCAAAATGAGACGTATTGAGACGTTTTTCAATTGTCAATATCTTCATTGAGAAGTGAAAATATTGACAATTAGAGGAGATCACGAAACGTTCCATTTTGCCCGACTCTCCCCCAACTGTAATTCAAAATTATGATTATGCCGATGTCTGGAATCAGGTTGAGGTTGAAATGTCGAATAAAATCTATTTTCTTCATTTTTAATTTTGTCAAAATCAGGTTTTCTTTATTTCCAATAAAGCATTCGTTTAAAATGAATAATTAAAATATTATTTATCCTTACATTTTCCACAACAGGCGTTACTCTGCTTCTCGAGATCATTCGGCTTGTGATTGGGTGTCCATGGGCCGAGAGAAGCAGATGCGTAAAAGTCCATGGGGTAGGGTTTGTCTTGCTCGTATTTCGATAGATTTAGTGACACAGCGCCCTCGTATGGAGTGAGAAATGGCTTCTGAAAGGCCGTGCCCCAGTCTATACTCAGCCGTGGACATGCAATCTGAATATGAAGGAATAAATCAACACAAATTAGCTGTCAGTTCCTATCGATTTGAACGTGAAATCAGTGAGACGAGAGGATTTTCACATCACCTGTAGTTTTAAATAATAATATAACTCGAGATATAGTGGAGATAGCAAAATTTATATGAGAAACTTTTTTTTCGAGGATTGAATTTTCTACAAAAAATGTTTTCTGACATTTTTCTGTGAAACCACTCGTTGTTGAGATAAATCAAGAATTAACTTGTGAAGTTGAAAAATGAAATGAGCCGTTTCATCTCGAGATGAATTTTAATGCTATTTGTGCTATATTACTTCCATAGTTCCATATTATTTCAGATCTTGTTTTAGGAAAGATTTAGAGGTCCATAAAAGGTCCTTAGGGAGAATTTTATCCATCAATATGAACTTTAATAGATGATCAAGACGTTTTTTTAGTTTTAAGACGAGATGAAAGACGTTCTGAATCACCATAAGTTTTTCATAAATAACTCGGAATATAATGAAGATAGCAGAATTTTTGTGAAGAACTTTGTTCTTCAGGATTAAATTCTCTACAAAAAATTTTCTCTGATATTTTTTTGAAAAATCACTTGTTATTGAGATAATTCAACAATTAACATGCGAATAAAAAAATAAAAGGGATTAATTCATCCTAAGACCTTAATTTCATCTAGGGATTAAAAAATAACTTTAACAGACTACTATGAGCGTTTTTTAAATTCAAGTAGAGATGAAATAGGTTTTCGTTCACCACAAATTTCGTCAATAATTCAGAATATATTGGAGATATTAAAAAAGTGGAATAATAAGATGTTAATTACCTGAATGAAGGAATCAACATGATCGAACATGGCAATTTTATCCGGGAATATTTCTGACAAAAGAATGTTGACGTTCTTCTTCCCAAGAGCATTGATTCGCCTCTCCAGAACCTTCAGAACCGCAGGATTTCCCTGTCTGCCCAGCGTTCCAAGAACCAATCCAATGGTTTCTGAATTTTTGGCCCTTTCTATGGCATTCTGCCGGACAATTCTCATCTGCTCGTGATCGTAAAACTCTTCTGTGAGTTTTTTGTCGTAAGGATCGTACCTGAAGGCCCTCAGCCTTGGATTCGCTATCATCGCTGCCTCCAGGTGGAATCTACCGTCTCCAATGTAGATGAGGGCGTCTGCACAACGGATTTGTGGGGCTGTGCAGCCTAGAATCTTCGAGAGGAAAAATAATTAAGTGCTAAATATGGGTGTATGGTAATTCAAGAGTGGAGGGGTAATTCATCACCGAAATGATTCCATCATTATCAGATCTGTCGAATTGAAGAATCCATTAATAAAGAACAACCAAGTTCATAATTTCCGTTAAAAACCCTAAAAAATTTTGCAGAAAGTAATGGAAAAGTTGAAGACATTTTCAGTATTTGAAAAAATTCCCAACAAAAAGAATTCATGCGATACCTTCGCCCACAGTCACTCATCACCGAGATGACTCCGTCATCATCAGATGTCTCTCATTGGCAGAACCCATTAATAAAACCCCAAGTGTGAACAGATGTGAATCCATCAAGATTATTCACCTCTCCAGGGCTCAACGGCTTGCTCTGGGGCACAGTCGTCTCGTACCCTGCATTCCTCATCTCCCTGGCGATCGCCTGGAGTGTTCCTGCGAACTGAATCGTGCTCACAAGCGCTATTTTCGTGATCACTGGGAGAGTGGCTTGCAGGCAATCAATGCAGTGCGCAGTATCGATCTTAATATCCACGAATATGTAGAGGACTTTGATCCCAGCGGTCTGATCGATGGGGATGAGGCACGAGTGCCCGTAGTGGATCAGAAGGTCAATGTTCAGGGCTCGCGCCGAATAATCATCGACACAACAGGCACCTGGAATTTGTCAAATTAATCTCTTTATAATTTCACAGCATTTGCATTATTTTCGACATTAAAAAAATGAAAATTGATCATGTAATATTGTTTTATGTGATTCATTCCTCGAATGTAAAAATATTGAGTGAATGAATTAATGAATGAACGAACTTTTAGAGATATTTTTGTCTGGAAATCACTAAAAATTCTAAAAATTAACGCATGAATTAAATTTTAATTAATGTCGATGGATAGGCCCCAACAATACCCACATTTGGAAACAAGATTGAAGTCCATGGATTCAACAGTGAAGCAAAAATGAAAAAAAAATCAAATGTAGATGAATAAATAAATTAAATAAAAACGAACGAATCCCTCTTCATTTACCATAAGTCACGTCACCCATGATGACAGTCTCGGCCTCTGTGAAGTCCTCAATAATATCCGCAATGGTAGTTGCATACAACAATAGTCCTTCGGGCATTTGTAGAGCTACCCTCCTGGCCTTGGTCTCCCTGATCCTCCAAATGGTCTTATGAATCTCGAAATTGTAATTCTGGGGGAGTGCAGCTGCGGCTGCATTCAACAGAGGATCATTCAGGAGTTCCTGGGGTATTTTGTTGAGCCTCACAGGAGCCTTGAAGACCTTCCTCACGGGTTTGGCCTTCACAACGACCACAGAACTCTCCTCAGTGCTCATTATCGATGATTTCCTGGGGAGAATTTCAAGGGAAAACACGTGGTAATTGTTGGAAAGCGTCCAATGACCCTCGAAATTAGGCAAAAATTGTTTCTGGGAATAATTCTCACCTTGGTTAATTGATCTAGAGCTGTGTGGAGGCGTTGATGAGCGAAGGAGTCGATCAAGTTCCACTTGTGGTCATGAATATCAATAATTTCTTGGGTTCAATGTTCGTTATCACTTTAAAAATCGCAAAAATTGATGATCTTCGAGGTTTTCTTCACACTTTCCACTGTTTATTTATGATGTGGGAATTGCTTTACGGCGTCATCTGACGGAGCAATCCTGCGAGAGGCGTCGAAATCAAGGATTAAGGGTAAAACAGGATTAGTTGGAATGGTTTTTGGTGGATATCTCGAGATATAAACGAGATATCGAAAAACTCCTGAGGAACTTTTTTGTACCCCGCATTCTGCTCTACAAAAAAGGTCATTATGAATTTTTCGCTAATTCTATTAGATCCTGAGATTTTCAGCAAAGAATGAAGTGCAAGCGAAACTACTATCGATTTCTGGATGAGTTTTAGCAAAAATCTCTGAACCTAGGGGAGATAGCGAAAAATTCCTAATGACCTTTTTTGTAGCCCTCATTCCGCTCTTCAAAAAAGGTTATGAGGAGTTTTTCGCTAATTCTATTAGATCCTGAGATTTTTAGCAAAAACTTGACTTCAGAAGAAACAAGTTCAGCTCAATCAACTTCAGGATGAATTTCGTCAAAAATCTCGGAATATAAAGGAGATAGAGGAAAACTTCTCATGACCTTTTTTGTCGCTCTCATTCGGCCCTACAAAAAAGGTCCTTATCATTTTTCCACTATCCCGCATAGATTCCGAGATATTCACCAAAAACCGAAGATATCACACTGTTTTATCACTTCGCGATGGAGTGGCAAGAGATGTCGCTACCGTAGTGTTCCCTTTTATAAACAACCAATGTTTACACTTTTTTCTTCCCTTCCGTGTCCATAAATCCCTACCCAATCAGCAATCACTCATATGGCCCAACGGAATTTCTCAGTACTTTAAGGGCGATCCCGCCAAGTTGATTGTTCCCCGAACTCGATAACAAAAAAAAGGAGTTCATACAGGTCCCACCGAGATTTGAACTCGGATCGCTGGATTCAAAGTCCAGAGTGCTAACCATTACACCATGGGACCGTTTTCGCAATTTTTGAAAATTAAATCGATATTATTCTTATGTTAATAAAACGAGAGATTGTTATTCGTAATTTCATGGAATCATTCCGCCGAAATGGTCTTTTCCACTTTCGGATGGATTTTCTCGCCTTCGGCTCGTGCTATAAACCTCCCACGAGCCAAAAAACTCTTTTCCGCACTCGTTACGAAATATACTATTCTGACTCATATGACTCTATACTCTCAATATACCTCATATTCGCCAGAATAGTATATTTCATCACGCTGTGCGAAAAAGTAACTTATTAGGCACGCTTCGCGTGCCTACAACGTCCCTTTTCACGCATTGTGATGAAAAATATTGTTCGATACTCGTGGGAAAAGTGTTTTTCGGCTCATGGGATTATATTCCGCACTCGTAACGAAATATACTATTTTATCACAATGTGGCGGAAATTGCCTAAAAGTCCACTTTTCGTCACAGCGTGATGAAAAATTTTTTTTCAGCCCAATGACGAAATATACTATTTGAAAACCGGAAACACCGACAAACGAAACTGCTCAAGTGCTTGATTTGACTCGTGCCCTCTCCGGTGTCCCGAAAGCCGGATAAGTCCGAAAGATGGCTGCCATCATGGTGTAAGCGAGGCACCTCGTTTTTCGCGTGCTAAATAACCACGGTCACCCAAAAGCCCTCGAAAAAGTCTCGACTTACATTTTCTACCCCCAAGAACAATCAAGCAAATTAAAAAAAAAAATGTCAGTGTGTGTTCAACAAATTCCGGGATTACGATGAATGAGTGCAAACAGTGTTGTCAATGATACTAGTGAATTGAATGCGTTATTAGGTGAGTGTTAAGGGCCCGAAAATGCGGTGAATTGCCGCTAAAAAATGTTGGAATCACCTCTCGTCAGGTCATGACGGAGAAACGAAAATGTTGGGACGTTTGATTGCCAGTGGGAGAGACACGCGCCCGAGGCTCATTATCCCGTCTGTTGCAATCACGCGGGATTATCCTGAATAGTTCAGGTTAATTCAACAATTACCTATTACAAACGACTCACTCATTCATCAATTTAACCGCAAAAATTACACAATTTTTTCCACAATCAACACCTCCGCTGGGAGGACTGCGATATGCTCCACTCAAGTACACCCGAATAATTTTTTATTGCCGCGTGTTATATGCATGTTACACCGCCGAAGTAAACAATGTGACTTGCGTTTGGGTCACCGCGTGCACCGCAAATTCTTCTAGTCGAGAGTCAATTAAACTATTAAATATCGATGCCTAATTTGTTGCGAATACGTGGGATTGTTTTCTGGTTGTGAATAGGCATGAGCTGGTGGTCATAATCGATGAGCATGTGGCCTTGATTCCCGCCGGGGTGGGGGAGGGACTTTATCAATTAAAAATTCGTGATTAGGCTCCGACGGATTTGGTGGGGAATTGGACTCACGATTTTTGGGATTTTTTTATTTTTGTGGCAGACGATCGCTGGCAATTTATGATTTATCAATGTTGATTGTTAATAGTAGATTATTAAAGTGTCATTCAGATTTTTTTTACCTAAAAAACACGAAAACTGCAACTTGTTTTATAATTAAGTTTTTGTTAAGAATTTTCAGTAAAAAAACATTTTTATAATTGCTTTTTCCAAAGCCCGCGGAATTATTCTGAATAAGAAATATTATTTTGTCACTGATGATCAGTTGCAACTCATGACTTATCAATGTTTTGATTGCTGATAGTAGCTTATTAAAAAGTCATTCAAAGTTTAATTTTCTGAAAAATAAAACTTCAATTTCAATCGTTTCATAATTCAATTTTTGCTGAGAATGTCAAGTAAAAGAGATTTTTGTAATTACTTTTCTAAAGGCCGCGGGATTATTCTGAATATTTCAGATCAACTAATTTTTGGGATTTTTTTTGGATTTTTAAAGGCGTGATGACAATTTTCATTCGTTTCATAATTCAGTTTTTGTTATGATTTTTTAGTAAATAAAACTAGATGTTTATAATTGTTTTTTCTAAAGCCCGCGGGAATATTCTGAATACGAAATTTGATTTTTGTGTTAAATATCGATGCCTGATTCGTTGCGAATACATGGGATTGTTTTCTGGTTATGAATAGGCATGAGCTCGTGGTCATAATCGATGAGCATGTGGCCTTGATTGCCCTGGAGAGGGGGGTGGGACTTTATCAATTAAAAGTTTATGATTAGTCTCATGATTTTTGGAAATATTTTTGGGTTCTTGAAGGCGTTGGAAATTTTCCGGATTTTATTTGTTATGAATGATTGGTGGTGGGGATGATAACAAATGAATGCTTAGCGCTGTTTGGTTACTTCAGGAAATGTCCAAAGTCTTAATTTATTGTGATTTATAGGCTTTTTTGGTGTCATTAGGACTAGAATCGTTGGGAGACTGAATTACTGAAAAGAATTTTATTCTCATAATTGATGATTCGTGATTATCGGGTCTTGAAATTGTGGACGATGTCTGAGACGATCGGTGGCCATTCATAAGTAATTAGTGTTATGAATAGTAATAGTAGCCTATTAAAAATTCATTCCAGTTTTCATTATCTCAAGATCTTAAAAACGTAAATTTCACTCATTTCATAATTGATTTTTCCCTAAAATTTTCAACAAACGACATTTTTATAATTACCTAAAATACAAACCGATAAAAAATCTCCCTCACATTTTAAGATATTTATTAAAAACTCCCCTTCAAACCGAAACGACATACTAAAGTAAACCGAATCTCTTTTAATCGTCAGCATTTTAGGATCGCGAGAGTCAAATTTAATGAGTCACACGTCATTCTGAAGACTCTTTCACAATCTTCAAAATGCCCCCAAATTCATCTGAATCGCGCCATTTCCCTCTTCCTCTTTTTCCTTAATGATCTTTAATCCTCAATGAAACGGGATCGATTGCGACTAATCTCCCCCTGTGCTAAATAGCACCGCAATTCACTAACTTCCAATAGTCCAAAAAATATATAAAATACGAGTAATCAAAGTCAAGCGATTAGTCTTCACATCAGACTTTGCACAAACTCGTAAAGTTCAATATTTTCGGAAATATTTAACTTTGAAAAGAGACATGCATATGCGGTATGTCCGCCGGACTTGAGGATTTACTGCAAATCGCATCGCCAATTCCTCAGACATTAACCAACAAAACCCTCGTCACTCATGAAAATTTTCCATCAACTCAAAATCTCCCCGCAGTCTCAATAATCCCCCCACCATTCTCTCTACATTCCAGAATCGTCATCACCTCCGTTAAATGCACCCCAACTAAGCAATGCCAGCGGTAAGTGTGTGTGACCCAGTCACCTCAGCCCTCCGGCACTCGCTGGACATGCAAACAAAATCCCCCGACGACATAGCCGTCTCCCTCGCGAGCAATGCCTCTCGCATCCTCCAAACAGAAATTGATTACGAGGAGGCCGATGGCTACCAATCAAAGGTCCTGGACCACCTAAAAGCCAAGTACATAGTCCTAAGCCTCCCACCAGATCCCCCAGACTCGTCAAAGCCAAAAGAGCAAGCCTCAAAGAAGCCTCAAGAGCCCAAACGAACGGGTCCCTCCTTACCAGAGCCCACGACAATCCTCTACCAGCCCAGCAAGATAACCCTCGGCTGGAAGGGCACCCTCCCCGTGGGCTCTGGCATGTACAATGTCGGCAATACATGCTACCTAAACAGCACCCTGCAAGCCCTGTTCCACGTGCCAGCCCTGGTCAACTGGCTGCTATCCGATCCACATCACACCTCAAAATGCGATCATAACGAGGCTGGAGGTGAGTGCCTTACCTGCGCAATGTCAAAGACATTACAATTCAGCCACGAAAAATCCGGCAACGCCATAAAACCTTTTTACATCTACAACAAGCTAAAACTAATATGCAGAACAATGGTGCCTGGTCAGCAAGAGGACGCTCACGAGTTCTTGAGATATCTCTTGGAAGGAATGGAGAGGGCCTACTTGTCCCGTCACAAAGCCCTCAAACTCGACTCCTACTCCAAGGAGACAACACCCATCAATCAGATATTCGGTGGTTACATAAGAACCGAAGTCAAGTGTCTCCAGTGTCGTCACGTATCTACGACATTCCAGCACTTTCAGGATCTTCTAGTTGACATTAGAAAAGCAAACTCCCTCGACGAGGCACTGACAAGCTACTTCAGCAAAGAACAGCTTGACAACAATGACTACAAATGTGAGGCTTGCAAACGAAGAGTCCCTGCCACCAAGCAATTCAGTTTAGAAAGACCCCCCAAAGTCCTCTGCGTTCAGCTGAAGAGGTTCAGTGTTATGGGGGGCAAGATATCCCGGCACATTGGCTTCAAACAGACTGTCGACATGGGCCCCTACTTGTGGAGGGAACCCGGGGAATCCCCGAGAAAGCTCAATTACAAACTCATGTCGATGGTCACCCACATGGGCCCCTCTGTCAATTGCGGTCATTACACGGCTGTTGCACAGGTGTCAACGGGACAGTATTACTCGTTCGACGACTCATGCGTTAGATCCATTAATCTTACTAATGTATTGAGCACTAATGCGTACATAATGATCTTTGAGATGGAGCCACAGTCGAGTAAACTGCCGAGCCCTCAGCCGAAGGTGAATGGGTTGAATGTTGTCAAGGGTATAACGAATGGGAATGGAAATGGCGTCAAGGCGATGAGCCCCAAGCCCTCGACATCGGGGATTATAAACGGTATGAATGGGGTTAAGAAGGACGCAAGTCCGATTATAGGGCCTCAGTTGCCGCAGAAGGCGAATGCTCAGAAGAGTCAGTTCATCGGGCCACAGTTGCCACCGAAGATGGTGGAGAAGAGCCAGCCGAGGCTTGTGGTTCACATTAAGAATGGAAAGGTCTTGAGTGGAAGCAGTCTTGTGCCATATGATGGCTCCAGCGATGAGGACGAGACTTGTGGAAAAAATGGTGTCAATGCTTCCGGTAAAGGGGTCAATGGGGGTGCTACCAAAGTTAAGGAGGTGAAGGAGAAGGCTATTCCTGTGGTCAAGGAGGCCAAGAGGGAGAAGGCTATGAGCCCTGTGGGGCAGAATGGGAGGACCAGTCCCAAGCAGAATGGAAAGGGGGAGAGGGTGGAGAATGGAAAGGAGAAGTGGTGCCCCATCAGGGTTCACACGGAGGAGAGGGTTCTCACTAAGGCTGCCAGCAGCATCAATGGATGGGAGGTCACCAAGGATACACCATCACCTACTTCGGGGGCTACACCCAATGGATGGTCCGTTACTGATAACAAGTTCGTATTCATTTGGGGTATTTACTTAGCTATTATTATTGATTGGTTGATTCCATTTTCAGTTTCATTTTCATTTTCATACAGACCCAATAGCACGCGGCCAATTACAGGATCAGATTAAATCAGTAGCGAGAAGTAGTCAAATGGTTTGAGTCGACTCATCTCCCAGTTGAGTTTTTGAGGAATATTTCCGAATCTAAGCGAGATAACGAAATTTTCGTTATGACATTTCTTGTAGCTCTTAATCGGCTCTACAAAAAAGGTTGTAACAAAAATTTGGCTATCTCCCTTAGATTCCGAGAAAATTGACTTGTACCGTTTTACCACTTCGCTACTGAAATCAAAATGAAGTGTAATAATGAAATTAATAAGATGAACAGTTGAAAATACTACTTATGACGGCAAGGATTATTTATATTGCTCATATTATAAAATTAGTAGACTAGAGTGAACAGGCCAGTTGCTGGACGGTTAAGGGAAATTCAAATTTCATGGTAGAATCTAAAATAAAAGAATCATCTAAATGGGGATATAACAACTTCCGTACCTTCAAGAATGTTTTAATTGGCAGAAAAAAATTATTTGAAGTGAAAATAACAAAACAAAGACTAATTAAATTAAGAAATAGTTGATTGCAGCCGAAACCCCTAATTTCTAGACGACTGGGCCATATTTTTTTCTTACTTATTAAATGTAGATCAATAGAAAAAATAATTGACCACATGATTATACGTGAGTAATATTATTGAAAGGTGAAATAATCAGTAGAATTTTTATTTTATTTATGGAATATTCAATGCAATTTGAAATCGTCCAGAAATTGACCTGTTTACCCTCCCTAATCTATCTAAATGTTTTAGTAATATACGTACTCAAATTTTTGTTTTTTTTTGTTTGGTTTTTCTGTTTAAAAAAAATAAAATCATAGTAAATGTCAAGGGACATTCTTCATTCAGAATTTAATAATTCAGAAAAAACGTTCACTTGACATTTCTTCCTACATTTGATCATTTTATTAAGAATTGCACAATTGTAAAATTATTAATTGAATGATTTTTTTTTTTCAGGGAAGAGAGTAGAAAATCAAATCATACATCAGCACCGAGTGCCGCTGCTCCCCGGAATTTCAACGGTACAAATCGCTCGGAGACAGTGTCACATCTTCTGAAAATGTCACATCGTGGATATGGAAGCTCATCGGGTCAGTACATGAAAAAAACAGCAATTAAAAATGAAAATGAATCCTCAAGACGCGTTAGTTCAACAACACAATCGACTCATCGCTGTAGCGCATGTCGTGAGATATCTGCACGTGATTCGAGGATTACTGATAAATCAATTCCTTCGAAATTATCCAATCAGTGGGGTAGAAAAACACGGGGAGTTTGGATTCCCTGAAGCATTAATTCCTTTTTCTTTAAAATTATGTTTCAAACATTCAATTTGTCTTCTGCTTTTATTGAGAATGGAAATTTTAATCAAAATATATATTCCATGGTGGTGGATTATTGACACCTGTCAATGTGTTTTTCATTTATTAGAAGATTATTAGTTTAAATTAGAAAGCAGAACAAAATGTATAAATTATTTTTTTGTTTTTTTCATTCATTTGTTAGTTATTTTATAGTTGGTAAATATCGAGAGACATTTTCTGTGGAAAATCAACATGTTTTTTCGTATAAAATTTGTTTTCGGGTCTTAGCAAATTTCTAGTTGAAATTAGAAGCAAAAAATGAAAGAAAAATTTTAAAAACATGATTTTTTTTCCAATTCGAGAATAGAGGAATTATCTACTTACTGAATGGGTTTTGTAAAAAAAAAATTTTTTGAAGAGAAATTTCATGATCTACAGAAAAGTTCTTTTGATAATTCCTCCTAAAGCCACTAGTTCCTGCGACAATCAAATTGCAAAATTTCTTGGTAGTTTCTCAACTATTTATTCATCTCAATAACTATCAACTCCACGAAAAGCATCATTGAATATTGTTTCTCCTGCCATTTTTCCAAAATATGAAAACTTCATAGATTTTTTTAAATTTCATAATTGTGGAAAACAAACATTTTTGTCTAATTCCTGTTATTAATTGTCACATTAGCCCATTAGAAACCGTTTTAGTAGATTTTTAACTGTCTATTCGCCCACACCCACAAACAATCAACTCTAAAAACCATAAATTGCAAAACAACTAAAAGACATCATTCGCCCAAAACAAGAAAGCGTTTCAGACTTTTTTTTTCAATTTTTTTTTCTCTCTTCCAACAGTTACGAATTGGAACGGCAACAGATCTCACCTGGAGCGTGAGGTTGACACCGAGAGGCGAGAGGAGCGCAAACGTCATCACGACCCAGACGACGAGGAGATGGACAGAGGTAGAACCAAGAAATTGAAGAATCATCGTGAGTACGAGGGCAGATCAAACCCTGGCTACAATCCCTTTCAAGAGTATCAGAATGGTAAAACGTGGAATCGACCTAGCAATGGATCTTACCACCGACGAAATTACTACAACACTTCCAGCCACAATCGTCCACGTCACGGTGGTAATTACAGACAGCATTACCGATATCACGGACACAACCGCGATCACTGGCAACGTAGATAGAATGATAGAATTAGGGGAATTTAACTGTTAATGAGAGATAAAACGTAATGGGGAATGATTTTATTTCATTCTCGAGCAATATTTAATCTGAGAATTAGGCATTGCATTTTTTATTGGGGTGATGATTGTTTACCTCAGGGGGGGGGGATGACTGTTTTGGTCCTCAGTGGGTCTTAATTATTCTGAAAATGTTTAAACATTATTTTCTCTCATTTGTGAAGTGGCAGAGGAGAAGTTTAATTCGAAATTGATTTTACTATTTTGTGAATATCTACCAAACTATCAGAATTATCGAAAAATGTCACTGAAACTTTTTTGTATATTATTAAATTCTGCACAAAAATTGTCTTCTGACATTTTTCGATAAACCTCGTCCCCTCGCACCTGTTCACAAAAGACTTTTCACTCGTGTTTTAGCAATTGGGAAATTTTGTATCGATTAATTTGCGAATATCTTCAAAACCATTAGGTTTATCAAAAAATGTTACAAGATCTTTTTTGTAGATCATGAAATTTTCCACAATAAAGTTCTTCTGACATTTTTTGATAAACTTCATCCCCTCGAAGATATCCGCAAAATAATGCACTAATGATTGCTTTGAAATATTCTTCTTCTCTACCACTCAATTTAATTTCACACTATTTTCCATATTTGCGACTCTGCACTACTGTAAGAAATGAAAGACTCAATTTGCCATTAATGAAGAAGTTCCTGGAAGGCTAGACACTTTGATAAATAAATGAAAAAGCATATTAACACGTTAATCCGTCCTAATTCACTAACAATTTAATTCTGCAGAATCATGCCCCTTTGATACAGAATAAACCCTAGGCTTTTATCGAATGAAGCCCACAAACAGAACTGAATATACAATTTTTACATTCGTTTCTACGTACGATACAATTAATTAATGAATAATGAGTTGAATTAAACCTGAATTTTCGTCTCACATACGAGAATAAAGGGGAAATAATATTTTCACTTGACGTATTTCATCATTATCCCCCCATTAGAGCCTCATTTTACAGTTAATTACGAAGAGAGTTAATTTCAAAGCGGTTCACAATTGAACTCATTATTATTTTCATTTTTGTTAATCCCCAGCGTTTACTGAAGCGTTAAATGCCTATAGGCGCTTTCAGCATTAATGACTAAGTAATTATAATAAAAAAATTTATAAAAGCAAATATTAAGGGAAATAATGATTATTCCTAGTGTAACGATAGCTGTAAATTACTAAAAAAATGAGAGAAAATGTAATTTTAAGGCCTTTTACACTTGGTAAAGGGCGCGCTAAACGAATCGTGAAGAGATGGGATGTTGATGTACACCGGGGGATAACTATAATCCCCCAACGTCAATTTGTAATATTTTTCCTATGTACCCAGTATCAATATTGATTGCCCTCGGTGTGCACATTTAATAAATCATTACCTCGTTTTACTATTCTACGAATTAATACTAGCCAAAAAAATTAATAAAATGCGACAAAAATGTTATATTAAGTATAGGGGCTGCGTAATTAATTGTAAACGACTAGGAATTTGTGAATGAGTGACACATTTTATTTAAAAGAAATAAATTTGAGAATGCAGTGATGGAATGGGACGAATCGTTTTTTTTCTGGATCAGTTTTTGTCTGATATATTTCGATCTGAGGGAGACGGGAACATTTTCGTCTAGAGATTTTTTGTAGAGAATTTTCTCAGCTACAAAAAAGGTCGGAATGATAATTTCGGTATCTCTATTGGATCTGGAGATATTCACTATAAACTGAAAGTAAAGTTGAATGGTTTCATTCGTAACTTTTTTTCTGGGGAAAGTTTTTCGTTGATATCTCGGAATCTGTCAGATATGGGGCAAATTTCATGAGAACTTTTTTGTAGGGAGTTTTCTCAGCTACAAAAAAGGTCTGAACGAAAATTTTGCCATCTTTTTTGGATTTTCAGCAAAAACTGCTTTTTCCTGAAGGGAAATCGACTTATCCTGTTCCACCACTCGATTTCTAATGAAAAAATTAATGGAACATTGCCACTAGAATTGATTTATGTATGTCGAGATACTCCGTCTCTCCTTCAACACACGTTTGTATAATTATTTAATCTGGTGTGAAAATCCAAACTGGCTGTTGTAATAAAATTGCAGAAAAAAAAGAGAAATTGAAGCGAATGAAAGAAAGAAAATGACCGTGTTTTGTTTTTTCGTCCTTTGTTTTTCTATTTTCATTTCAGTCTATTGAAAATGGAGGTGGAAGAGTGCACGGAGTTCATCATTCTCCAGGACCAGGCGACTCTCCTGGAGACGTTGATAAAAAACGTAAAGAATGAGGAACAATTTTTGATTTTGCGATTGTAAAGAGACGAGTATGAAATTTCCAAAAGTTTGCCGTGTGAATATCTCCGCGGGGAAGAGGTTTAGAGAAAAATATCACAAGACATTTTTTGTGGAGAATTTCGTGAGCTACAAAAAAGTTTTTATGACATTTTTTCGTAAATCCACCCATTCTCGAGATATTCATGAAATTAGGGTCCGCGTTTTGTTTAAGTTGTTGTAAATGTCCTAGAGATGTTTAATTATCTTGGCAGAAAGATTAATTACTTTGGAGAAATTATGTTGGTTCGAAATATTTCTTATAGCTATCAATTTTGAGACATGAAGCCCCTCAAGTCGCCCTCATCGACACTGAGCTGGAGGTGCTTCTCCTGAGTTTCAAGGAAATCTCCAGTAATTTATCAATAAAACTTGAAGCATTGACGCAATTATCAGAGCGTTTAGAGAACGAGAAGAGGAAGGAAGTCGTTGAGTTCGTGGAGAACATACAAGAGTCTTGGAAAAAGACAGTTAAAGAGGTACATAACATCGGACAAAAAAAATCCCTCATACAAATCTCCAATTGTCTCAGGAATGCCTAACGATAAGAAAACAAGTGGAAAATTGCTCTTATATTGCATATAGTATAGTTATTTTTGCTAATGGATGAATTAAATATTAATTAATGGCAATCGATGGGACTCAACAATACATTTGCAGAAAAACGAGGTCTAAAAATTGCCCTTTCGAGCTCGATATAACAAAAAAAAATTCAAAACTTAAATTTGAACGATTAAAAAGCTTCCAATTGGAGGCAAAAACATGATAAGACTTTTTTGTTGGAAATTTTCTCCTCTACAAAAAATTTCTTATCATATTTTCCCCTAAATCCACTCATTTTCAAGATAATCTCCAAAAACAAATTGAAAATCCCTTCTTAAATCATGGCATAGACAAATAAAAATGTGATAATTCACTCATTTCCCAGTTGAGTTTTTGAGGAATATTTCCAAATCTAAGGGAGATATCGAAATTTTCGTAACGACATTTGTTGTAGCACTCAATCGGCTCCATAAAAAAGGTTATAACAAAAATTTCGCTATCTCCCTTAGATTCCGAGATATTAATTGAAAACTGATCAATAGTCAAAATTTACTTATCTCCTTTTGCCACTTCGATAGATAATTGTTCCTAAAAGTCAAGTGTGTCCTTTAGATTACCGAGGAGCACTCGAGCCTTTCGGTGGTGAGCAGATCAGCCTACGGTCTCCCCCTGTCATCCCTCCTAACCGACATTAAACGATCGACATCGTCAATCCAAGTGTCCCTGCAGATCGGAGAGATGATATACGACAACGATTTCGTCGTCCAGGGCTTTCTCTACTGCAACGAGATCTCCAAGCTCCTGAACGACATGGAGGGCTGTGACAAGCGCATCCAGCAGTACCTGGTGACCCCGAAGGTCACCAGCTACCTCCAGAGTCTCGATGCAACGGTGGAGGCCTTCTCCCAGAAGAACAGTCTCCTTCCACCGAACGAGCAACAGCTGGAGGTCTTCTCCAAGGTCTCGTCCCTCCTCACCGAGGAACTCCTCGGCTGGGAGCCGGAGGATCCTGCGGTTGTGTTGAAGGAGAGCAATCCCAAGAAACCAGTCTTCATTACTAAGAATGCGAAACGAACTCAAGTGAAGAGACTGGCCAATTTGCCGCTGTTCAATTCTGTTCACAAGGAAAAATCCGAGGATTAAAGATTCATTTGGGGATTAGATTGCGAAAATATGAGAGATCCTTTTTTGGAGAGTTAATCAACGAGATGAGGTGATTAACGAAGATTTGGACTTGATTTCTTTGTCGATGTGAATTTATTAATTGTTGAATTATCTTCGTAATGACACGGATGAAGAGATTTGATGGGAAAACTTAGCGAATTCGTTAGAAAATTCTATTCGATTTCAATAGAAAAAGTCAATAAAATTTGATTTTTCTATTTATGTTATTCTGCTGAGGTATTTTCGACGGAATTTCGTCTGCTCAAATTTTCAAAGCTTTTTGTTTGATTTTGTTGATGACAAGAGAAGGAAAATAGAATGAAAAAAACTTGGAAAATTTGAGTCGAGGCAATTCTATAGAAAATGTCTGAAAAGAATAATTTATATAGAAAAAATGAATTCCATCAACTTTTTCTGTTGAATATTTTCTATTGAACATTTCAATAGAATTGACCAAAAACCAACAGAAAGTTCAATAGGAATCCAATAGAATTTTCTAACGAATTCGCTAGGTTTTTCTGTTAATTTTTTTCGTGCATTCTAGGAGAAATGACGAGAGAAAACAAATGTTCAACATTTTTCTCGACCTGCTAGTTCTAAAAATATCATAATAAACTATTCAATTTTTCCATAATAATAAATTGAAAATAAATTGAGATTGGCGAATTCACCACCGTTTAATTCTGTTCACAAGGAGAAATCCACGGATTGAAGATTGATTTGGGAATTAGACTGCGAAAATATGAGAGGTCCTTTTTTGGAGAGTTAATTAACGAAATGAGATGATTAACGAAGATTTGTACTTAATGATTAGTTTTTTCGATATGAATTTATTAATCGCTGAATTATCATCGTAATGAGTGAATCTGGGGGAAATGTCGCAAGAAAAAAATCATTCTTAAGATTTTTCTCAACCCAGCAGTTCCAAGGATGCGACAATAATCTATTCAATTTTTCCATAATAATAAATTGAAACAGAAAAATGATCTTGAACCAAGAATAAAAAATTAAGAATGCGAACCGAACTCAAGAAAAGAGTCTAACGAATTTTGGAGAGTTAATTAACGAAATGAGGTGATTAGAACTCGATGATTCATTGGTTCAATGTGAATTTATTTATTGTAATGAGTGATTGTAAGGGAAATGTCGAGAAAAAAAAATGTCCCTCAACATTTTTCGAATAAATTGAACGACAAAAATGATCTTGTTTCCTTTTATTCCACGTTCCTCCCTTAAAATCAATTAGAACGATAAACTCTCTCCTATTAATCATAAATTTTATCAATAGATTTATAAATATGATACAATGACACCGCAAATTGTCCCGACATAGGGAAAAAAATCACGAGACAAAATAACAATCAATATACAAATTTGAATGTCTTGAGTATCAGATTAATATCCTGGGATGCTTCTGAATGATTTGAGACTAGATTTACATTGAATTATGACAATTTTCAAAGAATCCCCTCGAGATCCGACAGTACTGTTGGTGCACCGAGTCTGAGGGTGAGTTCACGTCGACGCATGAAGGCTGGTGGTAATATTTGGGGCCTCTCAGGGGCCCTCGGGGTTGGCACATCGTAATTTGTTGCAACTGGCGCCCAACCCTTGTCGTTTAGGCACTTGTAGCAGAGCTTTCTCTCTCCTAAACACTGGGAATGATAGCCATGGCCACAGCCAAAGAACACTGTGTAGTCTGTACACTGGGTTAGCACCTGTCTGCACACGGGGCAGACCATTGAAGCACTTGCGCATGCTCTTCCAGAATCTCTGAGGAGGGAAATTCACGAGAAAAATATATTCAGACATTAAGTGGCTGTTAATTATCTAGAGAATCAGGGATTTTCATCAGTCCATAGAGATTATTACAATTATTTGCGTTTTAATTGGCCAAGAATTTCAGCAATTTTGAACACTGAGAACAAAAAATTACTTTTACCATGTGAATTTACTCACTACAAGAAAATCCACACGTTTCAAATGTAAATGTTTATATACATTCACTTGTGGCAAATAAATTTGCTCGGCAGAAGGGATTTTTTTCTCAGTGTAATTGAAGAATCGATTTTCCCACAATTATTGAGCAGAAATGATTTGTTCAACTTTTCACATAAATTCAATATTTTTCAGACTCTAGTTTCACGTATGAAACAATTTAATAGAAGAAACCTAGCGCTTTTTCTAAGAAATTCTATTGAAAATAGTTGTTTGATTCGAATTTGAAGGTCTCAAACATAAATAATTGTTCTGCTTTCGACAGCAACGAAATATTTGGCTCAAGAGGCACATAATTCACACCAGACGGTGCCTTTTCAGGATGAAAATATTAGAGGACAATTTATCAAAAAATATTTTATCCCCAAGTTACAAAATTGCTATCATATCATTATTATTGTTTCATTTAAGGGTTCATTTGTTGTCTGTGATTATTAGACAGTCGAAACAAAAAACTACGATCCCTTATTTCTCATAAAACAAAGATTTTTCGGGAGCAAAATACGTATGGAAGTACCGAATAACGAGTAGCGCTAGAAATGACATTTCTCGCGTGTACAGAGAATACAATTTTTTTCAACAACAAAATCTATTTTTTCGACAAAAGTTTTTCATTCCGGCGCACTCTCTGCATGTTTGGCCCAAAAAAAACCTTGATAATCTTCAAAAAACTATTTTCTCGGCACAACTAAGACTTGCTTGAGACCTTTCTCGTTTTTCTCTCAGTGCAGTCAGTAAATTGAGTTGTCCCAGACTCTTTAACCAAAAATTTCAATGTCAATTAAAATTTTAACCCCCACCCCGCCTACCTAAGCGTCCTCTTGAGTGCCTCATGCAGCTCCAGACTGACGAGTCTCGCCGTGGTCTCAACGAGAACCTGCTCGTACCTAGAATGCGTCAAGACCCCGGTCAGCAGCTGCCTGATATCCCCAATGGTCCCCGAAGTGGCCAACGGATGCTTGAGAATTTTCTCCAGAACCATGGAGAGGGCAGTGGTTCCACTGAGCGCCTCCAGCACGACCTTGAGCAGTCGTCCCCTGAGCCTCTCGACCCTCTGGTTCCCCCCGGCCTGAGGCTGCAGAGCACTCTCCACCAGGGGCATCCAGTCGAGGTTCCCCGCGGCCCGTCTGCACAGCCCCGCGACCTGTTTAGTCGCCACCACCACCTCCTCCTCCCCCATCACCCCCTGGTGATACAGCCCCAGTCGTTCCTCCAGGCCCCCATGGAGCAGCTCGAAGGCCTCCTGATAGTTCCCCATTTTCTCCAGCATGACGGCAGTGGCCTCCTTGTGCCCCGCCTCCCTCACGATCCTCAGAGCCTCGTCGAGCCTGCAGCCGTGCACCCCCTTGACATGACCAACAACACCGTCAGGATCATATCGACACATGAGCGCTAGAAACCTCTCGAGCTGTTGCGTCGTGAGCTCCACCCTGTTCTCCTCCTCCTCCCTGAACTGATTCCCATGGTACAACGACGACAGCAGCGCAAATTCCAGCCTCGACTCTGTCTCCAGCATCTCCAGGATGGCCGACAATTTCGCGGGAATTCTATTGACAAAGCCAGCAACCCTGTCGGCGTCTAGAGCAACGAGAGTTGCTGCGTGTGCCAGCATAACCGCTTGAAAAGCCCCATTGGGCAGCCTCTCCAGCCACTGCCACACCTCGTGCTGCCTGTAGTGGTCCCCGATGATGCACCTGCAGACGGAGACCCAGTCGTCCCTCGCCGTGTACACCACCTCGGCAACCCTCAAGAATTTCGCCCTCTGGGATAAATTTAAAATAGTGTTATCAGTGATTCCATTCAGCTTCTTCGTATTCAGGAGTTGGAGGAGGGCGTTCTCTCGCTCCAGTTTCTGATCTCGTGTTACCATGTCCCCAGTGTCGGTGCAGAGAACCTCAATCAATCGATTCAGAGTGGAGGACTCCAGGGTGACAGTGCCCTCCGCCATTTCATTCGCCACAAAGACCAGGACAGTTGCTCTCTGATTGCTCGTGAGGTACTCAGGACTGTCTGGAGACACTGGTGTTGTCGGCATGACGATGGACAACAGAATGTCCACGAGTCTCTGTCTCTGTCGCAGTCCCATTTCAGTCTTGAATTCGGGCTCTTGAAAGGCCATGGAGATGACGTCGAGAAAGCCTCGAGCATCGAATCTGAGAAGACTCCTCAGATACGGATACTGGCGCTCGTTGTCTTCAGCGAGACTGGAATGTTGTGACAACAGAGCCCTGAGGACTTCGACCTTAGCCCTCTGTGGCTGGTCCTCAGGGAGATCGCCCCTGGGGAAGCCCCTACCAGCCAGGCAGCAGCTGGCGTACACCAGGAGGGCATTTCCCAGCCTGATGCACTCCCTCGGCATCGTCTCCCTCGTGCTCTTCATGAAATTCTGGAGAACGGGCATCAGCTGGTGAATGGGTGCCGTGAAGTCCCCCAGAGCTGCCGTCTGCAGGTGAATGAGCGCCTCCCAGAGGCACCTGGCCCTGCAGATGGTCGTCACCTGGTGAATGTCCAAACAATCGACGTCCAGGAGAACAACGACAGCCTGAAGAGGCTCCAACCTGTCCTCCTTGTCGTACAACTCGACAAACTGCTGGGCAATCAGTGGTGGCAGTCTTGGCAACAGGCTGCCGTCCAGGAGAGGGCCCTCGAGAGCCCTCAGATAGCTCGCCTTCAACCCCGGCGTCTCCGACACGAGATCCCACAGAGCGCCGAACAACAGATAACTATTCTCAAGCTGTACAGCATAATCCACACAAGTCGCAATGATCTCGCTCTCGTTTCCGTAGTCCCCTGGCGACCTGATGAACTCGTGCATGTACTGCATCAATACCTCACTCGTCTTGATGAAGGTCAGCCGTTTCCTTACCTTCTTGAGCCCACTGAGACCCACCACAGCCTTCCCCTTGTCCTGGTGAAAGGACAGACCCAGCGCCAGGGCCTCGGGGAATCTCTTCTGAAGCGTCAGATACCGCAGTCGTTCGGACCACGTTCTGATGAAGACGACGTGCAGTCGCTTCGTTCCCAACAGCAGCAGCTGGCTCCCATAAGTGATGACGCTGTTGTAGCACGCCCGTTCCCCAGCCAACGCCATCGCCTTGGATACGTTGCCCCCCGTGGAGAGGCCCTTGAAGTGACTCGAGGCGTAGGATATCCCCACGGGGTTCATGTCAATGGTCTCCAGGTCCTCCTGCGTTCTAACATCGATGAGATGCAGTCGCTCCTGCGTGTCCAGGACAGCGAGCGATCTCGTGTTCAGCCATCGAAGATTGCTGATTGTGTAGGCAAGCGTCATTCTCCTGAGGGGCGTCAGCCTCACCCTCGACCCGGCCTCCGAGCACACCTGGTAAAAGTGAACAGTTGTGTCTCTGGCAAGGGCGAGAACGGGATCAATGACTCGCGTGGCGTCCGGCGCCTGGATCACCACCAGCTGCCAGGAGACCTGCGGTGGCGCAATCGTCGGCCCCGCCAGGGGATGCGTCAGGACGACCCTCATCCTCGGGCGAATGCAGACGACAATGACCTTGGACAGCGTCGCCAGGGCGACGAGTGTGTAGTTCTTCAGGGGATGTCGAGGTAAATTATTCAGCAGAAGTGGCTCCATCGTGCATACCTCACCCCGCGATCCACTGAACAGACACTTGGAGTCGCACCCCCTCACCCCCATGACCCTCGTGAAGCTGAGCTCGAAGACCGAGCCCCCGCTGTCACTGCAGAGGGCCAGGGTAGGCGAGTCAGTGAATCTCACGTGGAGGACTGCTGTCCCGGGTGGATGCACCTCCGTCAGAGTCCTCAGGACCTTTCCACTCGAGCTGTCGATCATGAGGATGTGCCCCCGGGCGTAGCCGGCCAGCAGTCGTGTGCCGTCGTGATTGAAACACAGGGCTGAGACCGCCCCCTGGTGACGCGCCTCCTGGTTGCACCACCTCAGCGTCTGCTTCGAGTCAAAAGCCAAGAGGAGGCCGTGACTGGTTCCAATGATCAGGAGATCTCCACCAGCGGCAACCGCACTCGCCAGCCCGGCGTTCACCTTCTCCGAGGCGGATTTTATCTGCGATGTTATCCCCCGCATTATCGCGTGCTTCATTATCACCCCCGACAGGGGAATCTCCGGGTTTCGGGGTGTCGGTTTGCTCAGGGAATTCAGGGAGAGGAGGCTACCGACACTCGTTGTCTCGCTGCCGTCCACCGCCGAGGCCGAGGCAGCACCGATGTCCAGGTCGGTGCCCGATAATTCACCGGTGTCCTGCTCTGTCAGGATGCTCTCCAGGGTCGGCAGGTGGTCCAGCGACGGTATCGCGTACTCTGCATCGTCCAGCTGCGGGGAGATTCAAAGGTGATTTCAAGGGGATTAGTCTCAGCAACAGCTGATTTTCTTTAGGCCCCCGGGGGGAGGGTGATAAGGATAACCTAGAGGTTAGATTGGGGGCTGGGGGGTAGGGGTGTTACCTCCTCGATGTCCAGGTTTATGGCGTCGACGGCGAGGTTCTCCTGGGATCCACCCCCCGATGAACTGTCCTTGTCTGCCATTTTTTGCGGATTGTTAGGCGACTGTCAAACTACACCCGCGCGGTACACACGCCATTGTTGGACACTGTGTTGTCGTTGGGAGAACGGGGAGGGGGTTAAGTGGACGAGAAGGGAGCGGAGGGGGAGGGGGTGACGGCGGGGATTTTGAAGACACTGAGACCGATGTTTTCTTGAATTTTAGTGGTAATTCACACTGCAAGACCAATTAAGTGGTCAAAGCACGAAAACACTTCTGAAGAAAAACATTTCGGTTACACAGACAGACAGATCCTAGCAAAGAGTATGTCGACAGTTTGACGACAAATTGCCGGTGTCCTGTTAAATTTTAGATGGCACGGGTTTTTTTTTATAGAAAATGTTAGAAAATGTTTTATAGAAAATGTGGAAACTATATTTCCCACACTGAGAAAAAAACAAACACGTTGTCAAACTAGACAGTCGAAACAAAAAACTACTATCCCTTGTTTCGCATAAAACAAAGATTTTTCGGGAGCAAAATACGTATGGGAGTATCGAATAACGAAGGAGTAGTTCTAGAAATGACATTTCTTGCGTGGACAGAGAATGCAATTTTTTTTCAACTACTAAATCTATTTTTGCGACGAAAATTTCTCATTCCGGCGCACTCTCTGCATGTTCGGCACAAAAAAATTCTTTTTTATAATTTTCAGAAAACTATTTTCTTGGCACAAGTAAGACTTGTTTGAGAACTTTGTCGTTTTTCTCTCAGTGCGGAAACTATTGAAATTCTCTTATTGTCAAATATAAAATCATCAGTCCTCATAAATCAGTACCCGGAGTGCACTCCACATGCAAAACACCTGTATCCCGGGCAACCCGTCGATGTTTCCGTTTCACGTGAGAAGCCCATCACCTCAGAAAAACTGCGCGTTCCATCGAACCCGGAAATACCCCAAAAATCCCTTAAATTGAATAAAAAGTTCGTCGCATCCCCCCACTATTCAAAATTATGATCTCGTGTGAGTATTGCATCAGCAATTTTGAAATAAACATCTTGTCACTCCGGGGAATTCATATGAATCATCTTTCCCTTGCAGTTGACATGGTTTACTTCTGCCATTGTCATTGCTCCCAGGAAAATTTGGGGAATGAGAATTGAGAGTTATTCAGAGAGATTAATCACAAGGAGGTAACACGAATGCTGCTTGGTATATCAGTGGGCATTAAATCACATGTATTATTCTGGTGTCACGAATGAGCGTAGCGTGCACGATACCAAAAACCATGTACACCGAATAAATATTATCGATTCAGGTACCATTAGCTGATGTAAATAGGCAAGAAAATATACCATGCATATACATTTATTTTGTGTTTGTGACAGGACAATTAGGTGGAATAGATATGCCAGGCATTCATTACATTCTGGGCTATTTTCAGGCAAATTGGTCTTGGGAATACCACAAATTTACGGCTGGGAGGAGATCCTGTCACGCAGTGCAAATAAGAAATAACTCCAGGTATCTTATGCAGGAATAAGCCAAAGTTTTTTAGTTAAGTCTAGAGTGGAGGTAGCTCGAGCTGTAAATTAGGGATTTAGAGTGGGAAAAGTTGGGTGAATTGAGGAAGTAATTAAAGAATGAATTGACGATGTCGTGGGGAATAAAAGAATTTTGAATTTTTATCAGTAATTGCATCAGCTTTGTGATGAGAGAGGTAAAACGGTGATGGAAACTTTTGAAAATTTATAATGTTAAGACTTGTAATAGACACAATTGCTACTTTTAATGATCGAAATGGGTGATTACACTCCCAATTATCAGTGTATGAGGTATTCCACGCCAAATGAGTCCACCGCTGACCCTCACCGTCTCGGAAATTAATGGCCATTTTTTCTACGATTAGAGGGGTTGGAAAACTATCTTTCAAATTTTTTCAGATTTTTTCTACAGCCCCGTTCAGAGATATGTTTTTTTTTTTCATTTTTCCGTTTTTTTTTCCAATAACTCGAGTTCGATTTATCCGATTTCAATTTAAATTTTCCATTTTCTACCGCCTATACGAGTATTTTTAGCAAGATTTTTTTTCCATTCCTAGACCGCTCATAATAATGATTTTTCGAGAAAAAAAAAGTTGAAAGTCTTGAATTTTGCAAATTACGTCAGGGTTAATTTTCAAAATTTTTTTTCAGTAATTCTTATAATCAGAACAAGTATTTTGAGCCGTCATTCAAGTTGAGCATCCTCTTGGATCTATTTAATTTTTAATTTTTTCATTTCGAAATTTCGCAATTTTGGTCAAAACACCCCAAAACGACTTCGATTATTCATCAAAAAAATATGTGATAGGTAAACAGTCAAATTCACTTCATACTGTTTATTAGTATGTACACTCACAGCATCAAATGCGTGATGAAAATTGGGGACAGTTCCGACATAAGGAGTTGAATAAACAATAATGAATCTTGTACACTGGGTCTGATGGCGTTATGAGTTCGAGAGAACAATTCACTGTAGAATTCAATGCAGAATGATGCACTCAATGTAATGCCTGCGACAATAATGGAATATCGAGACTAGCGAGAGACATATTTCAGTAGCGAAGTGGTAAAACGGTACAGCCAATTCTTACTATTCGCCAGTTTTCGATGAATATCTCGGAATCTAAAGGAGATAGCAAAATTTTTGTTATAATCTTTTTTGTAGAGCCGATTGAGAGCTACAACAAATGTAATAACGAAAATTTCGCTATCTCCCTTAGATTCCGAAATATTCCTCAAAAACTCAACTGAGAGATTAATCTCATGAGAAAGTCCATTTCATCTTTATTTGTTTCCTCGATATTCAATCAATATTGCATGAAATTTCCATGCTGAATGAAAAATCCGTTACTACATTGAATATTCAGTCACAGCCATTACCCAAATTTCCAAAAATGTCTAATGAAAATTTCCAAGTCTCCACTGCCAACAAAAACCGAAATTGTCTTTAAAAATCTTGTGATCATTAATAAAAATCCAAGAGTCTGAATTCACGGGAGATTGAATCAGAGATAAGAGAATATTTCCAGTAGATTCGAATAAATATTTCCAGTGGTTCGATCATGATCGCAGATAGGGGTGATGTGCTCTTTATTTTCTTCTGTTCTGCTCTCTCCACCCTTCCTCCCTAACTATAATTAGCTTCTCTCTGTTGCCTTTTTGGAGGAGCCTTCGTTTTTTTTTCAACCCCTGATGGGTCTTAATATTTATCCACGTGACGTCGCGTGCCTCGCTCGATGTCGTCGATGCGACCCCCGAGGACACGCCAAAAGGCTCAAGCACCGCTGCCATAAAGGCTGTTCTCCAGTCTAAGAATGTACTTCTGCGAGTGCACGCGGGCCTCGGGGATTATTCGATTAAGAATTATTTCGGGACATTTGTGAGGGAATAGTCAATCAAGATGTTGAAGGGACGGAGGGTAACACAATCTTCTTCCCCATTTTTTCAATTTAATTCTTGCATTTGTAGAATTTCTTCGCGTTCCAGTCAATTGACTTTTCTGTGATGTCCAGGGTGGGCTCAAGGGGAAGGGGAGGATGGCGAAGAAAGCTGCACCTGCAGCCCTCCAAACGGAAGTTTCCACTGATGAAGAGTGGGCGAAGATCATGGAACGAAAGGGTCTTGTTGGTAAATTTTGAAATTTTCGTGGGCTTGCGCGCGCAAAAGAATTTAAGGATGTTCGCGGAATGAAATTTTTTAGAAAAATTGTAGTGCTAGCACGGGAAGAGAGGCGCAATGTGAAATTTTATTGGGGAAAAAGTTTTTTTTCATTGTATTTTTCCCATCTTTTAATACAAAAAACATACAAAAAACTTGAAAAATTTGAGACCAGAAAATTCTGTAGAAAATATCTTAATAGAATAATTGTTGTATAGAAAAATCGAATTCGCTAGGTTTTCTGTTAAATTTTCCATACGTCCGATTGTTACATTTCACTTTTTGTTGAAATGATTTATTAATTTTCATCTCTTTTTAATCAGTTGTGGACGTTTATTCGGATTGGTGCGGACCCTGCAGTGGAATGGTCAGCATCCTCAAGAAAATAAAAATGGAAATTGGTGGTGATCTTCTCAGTTATGCGATAGTAAGGGCACAATAAATAAATAAATTCAATTGATAAATTCATTCTCATTGCTATTAAAAAGATTTTTTTCATCTAAAGTAGTTTCTATTGGACATTTTCAACACAAAACAAATACGTCATGAAGCTGTGGAATTCTTCAATAACTAATAAATTTTCAATACAAGTTTAACAAAAAGCCAACAGAATTTTCTATCGAATTCGCTAGATTTTTCTACGAATTTTTTTCGTTATTTTAAAAATAACGTTTTTCTCCATTGATCACTATTATTATTATTATTTTTAAAAATGTTTATTTTAGGCCAAGTGCGACAACATCTCGGACCTCGAGAGGTTCAGGGGAAAGAGCGAACCCACCTGGATGTTCATTCATGTAAATCTCTCAATTAAAATAATCCATGCAGAGAAATTTCTGAATTTTTCACAAAAAAATTGTTTTTGCTCTTCAGAACGGAATGATGGTGAACTTGATGTTCGGCGCATACTGCCCTGAACTTCAGAAAATGCTGACTGATGAGATTCATAAAGTTCAGAAGAATGAAGATCATGAATTTTGTATTCCGGTCTCAGAGAGAAGTCCTGAGGAGCAAAAACGGGTGAAGATACTTGAGGAGGAGAGGGTGGCTAAAGAGGCTGCTAAGAAGGCACAAAAAGGTTGGTTGATTACCCCAGAGTATGTAATTACAGAAATTAAATGAATTAAATTTCATAACTTCATTTACGAAAAATAAATGATTCAATTCCATCGATTCATCAGCGAACAATCGAATAAAATCTTTGTTACACGCATACGTACGGACACGGTCTAAAAAATTCATTTTGCATTAGTTGGATCATAATGGATCGATATAACACAAAAAATCCGAAACTTAAATTTGAACAATTACAAAGTTTCCATTAGGAAACAAAAATGTTAATTCTACATAAAAAATCAAAATTAGAGTCTGAAGCTGTGGCGAGATACGAAGCAGAGATGCATCACCTGATGACATCTCTCCTCGACGAGACCAGTCTACTTTTGTACCCCTGGGTCTTCAAGGACGAGGAGGGCCACAGGAGAGACAAGAGAGCGAGTCCACCCTACGTAGATTTACTGGAGAACGTTCTCCCCGATAACTACACAGTGGAGCAAGAGATCAGAAAACGACTGAATGAAGATTTCATCGCCAAAATATTCGCAGAGGTTCACTAAATGATGAAAATATTTGAAACGAATGTTTGATGATTCATGCAATTAATGGCCTTCATTGATGATTTTAGTCTGATTGGATAGTGACTCCGGAGGCCAAACAGCTTCTGACAGAAGGTAAATGCATGTTTATGCGACTGAAGGTGGGGGAGAACAGGCCGGAAATGGATGTGGAAAAATATCTGCTCAATTTATTGTTTGGTGAACCACGACTACCACTCATTGGCGACGACATTCCCGAGGGTTGGTATGTCTCCAAAGAGATATTATTAAGGCCCAGGTGGATTATCTTTCCAACGTGATCTTGATTGTTTTTATTTTTATTTTGATAATCAGAAATGATCTCCAATTGCTATTCAGTTTTACAAAGCCCTGGAGTCTCCAAAAATTATGATTGTACAATAAAAAAAACGCACAGGTAAATGTTCAGAACAACTTCCTCATTTTTATCTTTAATTATTATTATTATTATTGATTAATTCATGTATTTGGAGGGTAAATGTGTGTAAAAAACGTTGGAAAAAAACTGAACATTTTCAAAGAGCGTTTTTGAATAATATTGGGAAATAAACCCAATAGGGAGGAAATTGCAAATTAATAATTTGATGGATCCAATGGCTGTCAGGTCGTCATTTGTCACAGTAGTCAATGGCTGTCACATCGTTAGTTACCACGATAAATTATTCATTCACTATTTTCTCTCTATCGGACTTATTTCTTAATCTTTATTAACAAATGCTCCTTGAAAATGTTCGGTTTTTTCTACTTTTTTTTATTGTACAATCATAATTTTTAGGGATTCCTGCGTGATGTAAAATCCAATGGAAATTTTGTAATAAATTTCACATTATGAGAATGGAAAAACAATTGAGATAACGTTCGAAAAATAATCCAGCCGGGCCTTAAATAAACAGAAATATTGGAGATCTTTTTTTTATTCGTATGTTGGAGATCTACTTTTGAAATTTCAACGGGAGATAATTAAAATGAAATGAATGTTTTTATTGATAAATTCAGTATTTCGTAAAATATTCGGTGAAATTTCAGGTAAAAATTATAAATTACTCATAATTATAATTATAAAAATTATAATTACCCAAATGAATTTTTAATGAATGTCATTATCAAGTGTTCAATGAGTGAATACTTTATAATTATAATTACTCAAGTTTTGCAGAGCGCCACAAACCAGCCTCCATCCCCTTAGGAAAAGAGAATTTCATATTTCCGGTCGTCTGGGCGACTCCGAACGCCCTGAATAAAATAGCCCTCTTCAAAACGATATTCAAGAAGTATCTCGACACAACATTCCCCGTGAGTCATCTCCATTCCCTCAAGGATGTCACGGAGCTCATTGACCGAATATTCAAAATGATTGGAATCAAATTGAAATTTACGCATCAAATGTGTATTAAATATTGAGGAGGGTTTCAACACACTGCTCGATTTTCGAGAATACTTGAGGTTTCGTGACAGTATGATCCTCGTTATTAATTTCTCGATATTTCATTTTAATTGTTGGGCTGAAATGGCGACAGAAAAGACGAAATTTCATGGAATCTCCATGACATCCTCATCAAAAAATGACATCAAATAGAACTTGAATCGTCTTTAATCTTCGACAACTTGAGACCCACAGCGTGAAATTCAATTAATTTTATTCAAATTGAGGCTCTTTTCTTAAACTTTGAAATACATCCAAATCGTATCATTTAATAAAAAGATATTAAAGATTGAAGAATGTCAATTTCTGGCAAAAAATGACATCAAATAGAACTTGAATCGTCTTTAATCTTCGACAACTTGAGACCCACAGCGTGAAATTCAATTAATTTTATTCAAATTGAGGCTCTTTTCTTAAACTTTGAAATACATCCAAATCGTATCATTTAAGAAAAAGATATTAAAGATTGAAGAATGTCAATTTCTGGCAAAAAATGACATCAAATAGATCTTCGATCGTCTTTGATCTTTGATAACTTGAGATCAAAAGAGCGTAATTTAATTACTTCCTCTTCAATTTAAATCTTTTTCCATAAGTTTGGAAACAAGCCCAGATGTATTAAAATCGTATCATCCAATTAGAACATATTAAATGACGAAATTTCGTGGGATATCCATGACATCCTCATCAAAATGGCTTATGAATCACCAAAAACAATCATTGATACCAAAATTATATTTCAGTACGAAGACAAGACCGAAAAAGCTCCGATAATGGTCTTCAAGTTCGACAGCACACGAAAAAATGAACTCAAAGTAGTCCTCGCGATGCAGGAGTCCGAGGTCCTGCACTTCGGTATTTTCGAGAGGGATAAGCCCGGGGAGGCGAGGCTCCTGGCGAATTCCATTGAAGAATTCGACGCCAGTGCCGAGGAAAAGACTGGGTACGAGGCGTTCGTTTGCGTCGTGAGGAAAGTCGGCTCCGAGGCCTTCCTCACGTTCGCGGGCATCGGCCCCTATCATGTCAGTGAAAACCCAGATATTGCTGTTGAAGAAGCTAATGCGTACTTTCCGGAAGTACTTCCAGCCGATGAAGAGGATGATGACGAGGAGAAGTTGGAGGAGGGGGAGGTGGGGGGAGAGGAAGTGCGAGAGAATGGCGAGAAGATGAGTTGAAAGATTGATGAATAACTGATTCGTGATTAAAATTCAAGTAAATTTAGTTTTCTTTATGAAATTTTTGAGTTAGAGTTTTCAAAAATGATTTACTGTTTTTTAAAAATAAATTTTCATGTAGAGGTCTTTAAGTGTTGAGATGCAAAGATATTTGTGGAAAATTAGTGGAAATGTTGTTTTATTTCTCATGAGAAATGTGAAATTTTTCTTGAAGTGAAAATATAAGTAATTGAAAGAATTTCCCAGTAAAATAATGCCTAATAATCAAGTAATTTGGCATAAATATTGATCAATAATTAACTCAAGATTGATTTCAGGTTGTTTTTAAAATGAATTTTTTGAATTTTTTCCTATACCCTTTTTAGTGAAAAAAAAAATGTTTTCAATTTCCTTGTAGACATTTTCAATTGCTAAAACTCCAAGGTACTCCTGGAGAATTAATCGAAAAGTTAATTTAATTTTTCATGAGAAATATAATTGTTTTTTGTTGAAGTAAATGCAAGTAGATTTTTTTGCAATTGAGAATATTTTCTAGAAGAAATATCCGTTGATAATCAAGTATTTGTTCCTAAAAAATTAGCATTGATCTTGAGAGGAAGTAGGGGAGAGTGTCTAGACGATGAGTCGAGAGATTGACGAATAATTGACTCATGTCTGTATTTGGGTTTCATTTTTTCTCGTGAATTTCCCGAGTTTCTAAATTAAATACCGTATTTTGTTTCATTTTTCTATAAATTTTCACGCAGCCATCTTTAATCGTTGAAATTCCAAAATATTTCTTGAAAATTAATCAAAAAGTGATTTCATTTCGCATTAGAAGTCTGAAATCTTAGAAATTAAACTGTAACTTGAATTTTTTTGTAATTGAGAAAATTTCCCAGGAAAAAACTCTTGATAATTCAATAAATTTGAATAAATAATGCAGAATAATAAAATACGATTACCACAATTTATTTCTCCCAGCCCTTTCGTACACAAGAAAAACATGAGTTTGAATTGTTGTTGGAGGAAAAAATAAACCGAGGCAGAATGAATATAATCGTCTACTTCTTGTAGCCGCAGCTGCGCCTGCGACCACGAGCCCTCTCGAATTTCCTTCCCTTAGAGCGAACCAGGGGTTTCGTGTGGGAGTGAGGTACACCAGGAGCTGGTCCAAAGTGCTTGACAGCCTCACGTGCCTTACGACGTCCCTGCATGAGGACTGTCTTGTTACCTGTTGGTGCTCTCAGTGCCAATTGGTCGAATGTTATTATTTCACCGCCAGCCTTCAGGATTCGTCCACGTGCTTTCTCAGTTACACGGAGGGCACAAACCTGAATTGACCAGCCAATTAAACACATTAAACAATGAGCTAATTAATTAAATTAAGAAATATGATTAAATTAACAGAAATGTTAGATAATTACTCTTAAAATTTCAAGTGAAGATAATTAAAATCTTCAGCAACGACTGATTCATATGAAATTAAATGTATGTTATTATTCATAAATTCATGATGTTGTAAAATATTCGATGAATTTCCCCATTATACGCCCACATAAAAATCGTAATTAAGAAATTGTGCGCAAAATTCTACTTGAAATGAAATTAAAGTCAAGTTAAATTTTTTGAATCAAATTAAAGAACACTAAGTTTGACATTCATGTGTAATTGTCAATTAAATAAAAAATCCTAATAATCTGGTTTATGATATTTGAACGAGTAATTAATCAATTCAATCAGGAGATGTTTGAATTACAAGATCATAAGATCGCAAAATATTAATGAGAAAAATGTTTTCACAAGAACTGTTACATTTCCTTTAGAATTAAAGATTGTTAAAAATTGTTATATTAGATCTATCGAATTGTTGAGTTATTTCATTGATGAGTAGTTTTCTCTAAATTACTATAGAATTTCATGTCCTAAAAAAAGATTCTTGACTTTTTTGTGTGAAGCCAATTGAGTAATCGATGAATATTATTGAGTGTCTTTAAATTGAAGATATTTTCGATCGACAGATAATTTCATCATTTTAATAAATTTTCCATGTAATTTATGCCTAAAAAATATGCAATGTTGACCTAATTGTAGTGAATTTCACTGAGAATGAACTCACAGTCAACTTTGGAACTTCGAAGATCCTGGCGTCATCAGTGACTGTACCAACAACGACAGCAATGCAGTTCTCACGTGCTGGTTTCTTCATGAACCTCACGACACGTGCCAAGGAAATTGGTGGTCTGTGAATTTTGCTCATGAACAGACGCTTCAGGATGATCTTGTTGAATTTGGCATTGGTACGTCTTGCCAGGAAACGGTAGAGCTGTTTTCAGGGGAAAGAATATTTTGTTTTCCTCAAAAACAATCATTAATTCATGCCTATTAACTAAATAAATATAAATTTAATCCTTTATTTCACCGTTTTATCAGCATCCTTATTATTTTTTGAATTGTTGTTTGAATTATAGAATTTCTAAAAACACTCTAGACTCATTCTTCGATGCTTCTGGAGTTTTCTTGAATGAAAATATAATTTTAGCCGAATTTTTAAGGAATTAAACTCATTTTCATAACGATAAACTTCAGAATATCCTAGAACTTTGGCGTTTTTATTGTTGAAATAATTTTCAATATTTTAACAAAGAAAAACGAACTGAAAATACCTTTTGAAATCCTTAAGATTGCAATCTTATTCCATAAATAATTAGCATACAATCTATTTTCAATAATTTTTTCAAAATCAAATCAAACTTTTACATTTCATAAGTTCGTTGAAAATTGATTTCATGTCAAAAAATCAGGTTTCCAGAAGTTCAAACGACTTGAATTATTAATTCTTCAGAAATGAATGCTTGAAGAATAAGTAATTCTTCGCAAAATGGAACAAATGACAAATAATGGAATTAGAAATTTGCTCCCCTCATTCAGGAATTCAATGCTCCAGTAGAGAAAAATGATCTAATACCGAAAATCATATATAACGTATTATAGAGGTAAAACCAATTGTATCAGCTAGTATAATTGACTCTCAGTGAACTCCAAGAGCCAGAATAGGAAAGCCGACTACTCGTTTAATCTAGCGAACAGTCAAATTGGACCAGTCCAATATCGGACAGACACAGAGTGCAGTTCGCAGACAGAATAATTCCCCAGTTTTTACATTTTTCCCAATGTTCATAAATCATAACTCAGAGGGAAATTCATCAATTGAGCTCCGTTCAGGCTCCTCACAAAGGGGCAGAACGGTTTCCACGAGCAAAATCATGGCATTTCATTAAAATTGAATGGGTCATTGACATTAAAAACGGCGAAAGTGTCTATTTTGCTTCATTTGCCCCCAGAAGCATTGAATAAAGACGTGATTATCTCAACATGTGTATTGACACTTTCTGCATCCTAACCTAAAAGATCTCATCCTGCGTACCCCAAAAATTGCCCTCAACAATCAATAATTACGTCCCGAAGTCGCAATTGCAGTCCTTAACAATCATCTGACGATTGAAATATTTATTAAAAAACTTACCTTGACCAAAAGTCGCAGGTAGACATCCTGAGACTTGGGTTCAGTTCGCCGCACTTTGCGGTCGTGTTTATGGTTGATGTCGATACCCTGTGGATAAATACCATTGTCGTTTAATAAACAAACATTGTTAATTTCACTCGTTAATCATTGCATCGTCGGATGTCAACGCAAATAGCTGATTACAACGGATTTTAATCGACGAGCTATAAACTTCACAATGCCTTACCATTTTGACAAATCGGAAAAGAACCACGGCCACTCCGTGCTGCGCGCACGCCACGAAAAGAAACCGGAAGTTGGTGGGAGGTCGCTAGCTGCGGTCTATCCGCGCCATGCGCAGGGACTATTTGAATTCTTTCGCATAATTTATGCATAAGGGAGAGTAACTTAAATTGACAAAATGAAACAGTCGAGAAACGACTGTTTGACGCAATTCCAGCAAAAAATTCCATTTTTATTAAATACTTTTGTTTATTAACTTTTTTTTTATTAACTAGACTTGACTGATAAATTTTTGATAAATTCTTGTTCTTGTTTCTGAGTGATGAATATTAGAAAATGCCAAAAGTGTCCATTTTATCCCATTCTTCCCTATTCATGAAGTTTTTGAAGAAATTTCACAAAAAATTTGTATCAACAATTTTTCGACAATTTCGATAACTTGCAATAGAGTTTTTGTAGAATTTTTGGATGTAAGACCCCAAGACCTTCCAATTATCGGACATTTTCCGGAAATTTTGTTTGAATGCGGGAAAATTGATGAATTGTTAATGAGAATTTAACAAAAATGACTTCAAACGACAGAATGACCAATTTTGGAGTATGGGATGCACTGTTAGAAAAAAATTAAAATTGGATGGACCGACTGTCCGAAAATTACCGATTGGTAATTTTGAGGATACTGATTGCGATTTAAGGAACAAAAAATACCGAAATGCAGAATTTACTGAAAATTCAACGAAATTCCAAATTTTTCAACGGCACTGAGATGAGTGCCTCAACCTATTTGAATAATCAAGTACTGAATTACCACGCATTTTTAATTAATTGAAAATCCAATAATATATTTACCAGAATTTCCGCGATTTCTACTAATTTTTAGGGAATAATTGAACTTTAATTCACAGTTCAAATTCCCTGAAATTCGAGTGGAGCTAAAATGTGACAAAAATTTCCAAAAAATATGCCGGAAAATTCAGCTAGAAATTTTTAACAGCGTGTCGCAATCAGGCTATACGGTCTCAGTCATGTCAACAGTATAAAATTAATTTCCTTCTCCATTAATTTCCAATCTCCTTCTCTCCCCTCCAGGCCGCGCGAGAATAATAAACCCTGTTTTACCGAGGCGATACCAGGAAAACCGATGGCTTCTCCCCGTAAGATGCCTCCACCCACTCACCCACAACAGCAACCAACTGCTCCAGAATGCGTCAAGCTCTCCTGCCCTCGCCGGCCCCACGTGAGAGGGAAGAGACTATTCCCCGAGAGAGAGGTAGCATGAAACATCAGGACAGCGTCGGGCCAGTTCGGCAGTTCCAGTAGCTCGAGAGGCGCCGTGAAAGACGCAAGCCGGTTCGTTCATCACCTTGATCAACCCTTTCACTCCAAAACCCCTGATCCCCACAGCTCCAATCGACAATTCATCAAAAATAAGAGGACTCCAACCACCGATTTCCCTGAAAAAACCTAACGCATCGACACTTGCCAACGGCAATCCAGGCCCCGTGTTATCATTCCCGGGATTGCATTCGGAGTGCAGTGGTATACCGTGTGGTGTGCGAAATAAAGGGAGGGGGGTTCACCCTGCAACCCCTTGTATCAATGGGTCTGTTCGTCGCATTGCAACTGGGATGAAAGAATTCAATTTGGGGGAAGAGTTCAGGTGGATTTAAACGTCTTCAACATCTTCCAAATCTTGAAAAAGATTGAACTAGTTTTTTCAGTTGCAATTTTCTAATTTAAAACAATTCACTCATTTCTTATGGGATTTTACATCGAGATGTAATACTTTAATTTCCCTTTAATTGAGAGAATTCAATTTGGGGGACGAGTTCAGGTGGATTTAAACGTCTTCAAAATCTTTGAAATCTTGGAAAAGATTGAACTAGTTTTTTCAGTTGCAATTTTCTAATTTAAAACATTTCACTCATTTCTTATGGGATTTTACATCGAAATGTAATACTTTAATTTCCCTTTAATTGAGAGAATTCAATTTGAGGGAAGAGTTCAGGTGGATTTAAACGTCTTCAAAATCTTTGAAATCTTGGAAAAGATTGAACTAGTTTTTTCAGTTGCAATTTTCTAATTTAAAACATTTCACTCATTTCTTATGGGATTTTACATCGAAATGTAATACTTTAATTTCCCTTTAATTGAGCGAATTCAATTTGGGGGAAGAGTTCAGGTGGATTTAAACGTCTTCAACATCTTCCAAATCTTGAAAAAGATTTAACTTTTTTTTTCAGTCGCAATTTCTCAATTTAAAAAATTGCATTCATTTCGTATGGGATTTTGAATCGAAATGTAATACTTCATGTTAGAGTTCATGAGATTATGGTGAGGAAACTTTAGGTGGATTTGAATATGTTGAACGTTTCTTATTCAACAAAAACATTTCAAAATAAATTCTACAACATTCAAATAATATTTACTGTTATTTTGTGTTTAAATTCCCAATTTTGGAAATTAGAATATTTCTTCGGGTCAAATGGATTTTTTAATTGAAAGATCATGTGGAATTCATTGTTCGGAATGATTTGACTATAGAATTTTAAATCGAATTCTAAAATTAAATTTGTCGTTTATAATGACTTTACATTAAAAATTTATTGAAATTCATAAAAAAACCATTTCATTTCAATTAATTAACTTCATTCAAAAAGTTTTTTCGTATTAAATCCAAACGTCAAACGGGAGCTTGTACTCAATGCCAAGAGGAACGAGGCGACATAATATATTAAATCCACCAAATAATAGAGAAGCATCTTTGGGTAAATTTATAATAATCTTGAGTATCTTCCATAAAAAAACATCGGAAAATAATCTCCAAAAAATTATTTTTCATTTAAACTCCCAATTCATTCCGAAAACAATTCTGATAAATCCAAAACAATAATATTTATTCCAGAATGACAGGCTTCTATTCAACAAATTGATCTAAAAGTATCTTCCCGAAAATTCGCAGAATTTGAATTACTGTTAAATTGAAAATCCCAGTTAATAAAATCAAAGTATTTTTTCGTGGGAAATTGAATATTATTTTTTTTTGTTTAGAATGATTTTACATTGAAATTCATCAAATAGAGAAAAAACATGAGATGAACCATCATCTAATATTCTCTATTTAATTTCCTAATTGATAAAACCCACACATTACTTCCTCTCTACTAGTTTTAAATCGAAAAATAACATGAAATCTTTCGTTGAAAGTGATGTTACCTTGAACTCCATCAAATAATACTGAATAAATAACAGATTGGGATTTTCATTCTGAAGTCTTCTCAATCTAATAATCATCTAAACCTAATAAATCACGATAATCCCCCCGGAATGATTGAGCAATCCTGATAAATAAAAAACAATAATATTTACACCAGAATCATGGACGAGGATACGGTGCGTCCGAGTACCCTGCTCGAGGAGACATTCTACATAACATCGAAGAAGAACACCTATTACAGAGTTAAATTAAGTGATAAAGGCCTGAGCCTCCAGAAGGAGAGCAACGGAGGGACGAAGACAGAGACTATAGGATTGAACGATATAATCGGATGCAGATGCATGAGATCCAAGAGGAGTGCGGGGAGTTGTGCATGTCGTCCAAGTGTCTCCAAGAGTCAACTGAGACTCGTGGAGTCCTCCTCCGAGGGCTTCAGCACTTGGGACGAACTCGATACCTCGGTTTATCTCTATATTTACGCGTATACACTTAAAAAAGCGCGTGTTAAGGGCGCGAGGAGACGCGAGAGAACGACGATAACACTGAGGTTTCGATCGTTCGATAAGTATGAGGATAATTTGAGGGAGGCTAGCCGCTGGAGGCTGGCTATCAAGTGTCTTGTTGGGAGGGTCACGATACCCTGGAATCTCATGAGCCCCAGTCACGGAAATCTCAATGATTTATTGAATGGTGAGTTGAGTTTTTGTTTTTTTTTATTCGGAATTTTGTGTCATGAGGTTTGTTTTCACCTCCGAGTGGAAGCATTATATGAGTCAAACCCCAAATTTCCTATTTTTCGTGGCAGGGTAACTAATTTTCACCTCAGGAGTTCCAATATACTATTTTTAGAATAATTTGTTTGTCAACGATTAGTGAAAAAATTATTAGCAATATCCTTCAAAATAACTGTACTATATACAATACAAGAGCAATTTCCCACTTGTTTTTTAATTTTTATCATTGTTATTTAATGATGAAGAGAAGATCGTGTTTTTCAATTTTTTAAATATTTTTCTACTTCGAGTATTTCAAAGCGTTTGGTTTTTTCTGCTAAAAACAATTTTAAAAATCAAAATACAAAGCTTGACTCTTGATCATTTTTTTCTAAATTCATTAATTCTTAAGACAATTCTTCGAAGGTAAACATGTCAGGGGTCGACTAGTTTAGAACGAATAATTAATTTTTTTAATAGGAGAAGAATCCAGTTTTTTTAGAAAAAACTCAGGAAGAGTAGGACTCCAGGTATTTTTTTTCGCGACGACAGCAATTGTATCAAAAAAACTAGTTGATTATGAAAAAACCTGCGGACTCACTGTCTTTTTCCATTCTATAAATATGCGATTATCTCGAGAGCCAGTGGTTCTACAAGAAAGTGTCATAAAACATTTTTTGTAGAGAATGTTCTCAGCCGTAAAAAATATTTTCAGACTTTTTCTCTCGAAACAACTAGTTCTCAAGATATTTACGTGCTCTTGATATATCTCCGCAAAATTACAATTATGCAATTGTCTAAAAGACGATTAGTCTTAGGGGAAAATTCCGCGAAATAATTTTTTACCTAGGAAATTCTCTACCAAAACTTCACTTCCATTTTCTCCTGGAACATTTCGTTCTCGAAATAATTTCATGATGACAAACGCGTCGCACGTCGACTCATCTGGATGTTGTGAATTTTCAGGAATTCCTCATTTACTATTTCTCCACCTATTCATTATCTTTGGGTTAATCTTCCCAACACAATGTCCTTCAATGTGATTCATTACTTTTTTCTATGTGTATCCACCGACAAAAGTAATTTTATAATGAAAAAAAAAATAACATGTACTTTAGTCGATGGTAATAGAACAGAGGTAGCCAATTATCTCCACAGCCGATCATCAAAACATGGATTTACTCGCGCACGAACACGTTAAATCGTTTTTTCTTTCATTTGTTGCCGAGAAAGAGAGAGGGGGAAGATCCACCGGACGCAGACACGTGTGTGATGAGCAGGGGGTATTATGTAACGAGCGGAATAGGCGCTGAGTCTCTCAACTCGGCACCTGCCTGACGAAAAACCGGGCTCCGATGATTCCGAGTCTTTGTTTTGTAGATGCAGACATTGAAAACTACGAAATAAATTGTTTGAGAATTCACGAAGAATTTAATGAGTCGAAATATTTCCTTCGCTGGTAGATGATGATATCAGTAGCGAAGTGGCAAAAGGGTTCAAGTCGACTTATTTCCCAGTTGAGTTTTTCAGGAATATCTCCGAATCTAAGGGAGATAGCGAAATTATCGTAATTACATTTGTTGTAGCACTCGATCGGCTCCACAAAAAAGGTTATAACAAAAATTTTTCTATCTCCCTTAGATTAGGAGATATTGATTGAAAACTGGTCAACCACTTCGCTACTGATATATTCGTTACTTCCGTCGCAATTTCAACCGAACAATCTGAATTAAATATCGAGAAAATAAATGAAGATGTAATAAACGTGCATTTCCTAATGAGATTATATGCGGCCTCATGTGTTGAAACCCTCCCCAATTTTCATTACGCATTTGATGCTGTTAATCAAAGAAAAACTAATTTTTTTTGTCGAACATTTTGAATTTTTTATTCACATGTTTTATTTCTTTGAAATTTGATGACTGGGAATGTAATCACCCATTTCGATCATCAAATTCGTCAATTGAATTACAGGAGACAAATCACTCTCAAATACTAAATTTTTACATGTCTCATTACTGATTATGTAATTCTTCGATAGTCATATCCGGTCTGAATTACGCATTTGATGCTGTTAATGGAAGAAAAACAAAATTTTTTGTCGAACATTTTGAATACTCGATTAGTGAGATCTCCACAACATCATCAACATCAAATTTCTATCACCTCTTCACCTTTTTCATTGTGCTGAAGATTAATGGGTTGCTCAGGGCCACTGCCCCATATTTGGGCGACACTCAACGTCGACTCGAATTGTCCTCTTAAAAATCCCACTCGATGATTAACCCACAATCAAGTGCAGTTTGCGGGAAAAATTTTCTTTCAACTTATTAAGGAGACAATGACTAATAATTACGTTCTGGATTGTTTGTAGAGTATAAAAAACAGCGGATCAAAGTTCTGTTCTGTCATGTCCTGTGCGAGATCATACGATAATTTTTTCTACTCACGTCATGGACTCTGAGCGAATTGATCTGAAGATCAACAATGAGAGCGAGATATAAACCCACATATCAGGTTTGATTTTTCGAAATTTGATGAATGGGAATGTAATCACCCATGTCACTCATTAACAACAGAAATCCAAGTGCCTGTAGATTTGAAGATTTTCAATCATCAAATTCGTCAATTAAATTACAGGAGACAAATGTCAAAATTGCATTTGAATTAAATTTCGAAAAACTTCGACTTGTTTCCAAACATTTACCGATCAGTAAGTCCCAGAAAAACCTTGGACTGAGTAATAATCCTCCACAGTCTTCCCTGGATGATCAACCATTCCATTACTCCTGAAAAAGTTGATCACCTTGGAGGGCTCAATTACCCTTATCGACTGAATTTTGATCGATTCCCCTCACATCAATCCTCCGAGGGACGAGTTTTGCGAGTGACCCGGTCAACGATTTATGAGAACAGAGAGAGAGGGAGAGAGAGAGGTTTCAACCAACCCCTTCTGTATCTAACTCAACCCCAGCCCAAGATCAAGCCTCGTTAATTTATCGTGAGCCCCTGGGCTTCATTGCCTCGCGTGTGTGCAACCGTCCAGCTACTCTCTGCGTCACAGAGGCACTTCGTTTTGGTTCAACCATATGGAATTAATCGATAAAGGGAAAAGCCCAATGTCCAAACCCAACTGTATCAATTGGCCTCGAAATATGAGTTCGATGGAAGAGAGGATGTGTCCAGAATAAAATCATTTTTACATTTTATTCGGCTGAAAAAATTTCACGGCCATTTTCTGGGGAGAGTTTCAAGAGCTATAAAAGATAAGAGGCTTCATGATTATTTTTTCGATAAACCCAGCGGATTCAGAGTTATTTACGAAATAGTGTAGAATTAATAAATTAATGAAATTCTTCACATTGAGATATTTTTGTGGATATCTCCCAAGAGAAGAGACTTGGCGAAAAATATCAAACGTTATTTTTTATAGAAAATTTAACGAGCTTCAAAAAAGATCTTCCGATATTTTTTCGTAAAACCATTCATTTTCTAGATATTCACAAATTTAATAATAATTCAACGCCTTAGCTGTTCCCTGAGTTTTCGAAGAATATCTCGAGATCTAAGGGAGATAGCGAAATTTTCATAATAGCCTTTTTTGTAGCTCTTAATTCGCTCTATAAAAAAAGTTATAACAAAAATTTTGGTATTTGGCCTAGATTCCGAGATATTTATTGAAAACTGACCAATAGGCAATGAGAATGTCCAATGATTATTAAATCATGTAAATAAATAACTAATACCGTCCAAAAAATTACTATTCATAATAATCTCCCTAAAATTGCTGTTCTGTAATGAAGAATCCGCAATAACTCATCTCATCTCAATACAAATACCTGATAAATCAAAAACATTATCTCGAGTGTCTGAAGTTCATCAGAAAGAAATCTCATGTTTTTTGTAATCAATTCTGAATAAATGCATTGAAAACACTTCCTCCTGTTCAAAGATCGAAATCCACTCTTGCATAATCACAAATACTGAGACTGTCTCAACACCTGCCAAATTTGGTAATAAACTGGCATTTCAAATGTCCCCTCCACCGCTGAATAACGAACCACAAAAATTGGCGAGAGAAAAAAAAAACTATTGGCAAACAGCCAGAGGTGGATCATTGTATTAGACCTAACAGCTGTTTTGATTGAAAAATAAATTCTGTCCTCCTTCCTCCTTTTCTCTATCCTTCATTAGCACCCAGTCTGTTTAATCTATCTCCCTCTTCATACTGTTGAATGAGGCATTTATCTACGAGTGAACTAGTTAACTCAAACTCGTGCCCAATCTCTGCACTACGAGCAATCACACAAGTTGCACATTCCATTGGGTCTTTCGACCCTTGATATGTGCCTTTTCGTTTCATTTTTCATTGATAGGATATTTAGATAAAATCTCGAGGGTTTACTGTACTCAATAGAATTGAAGGAGAGCTTCAGAAAAATTCTAAAGGATTTTCGGATTAAGAGGTCTTGGGGGGTAAAAACTACTGAAATGCGAGAAAAACTTTGCGCAGTGAATTCTCAGCGAAAAGGGGATGGAAAAATCTGAATGATGGCTCGAAAAATTTGTTCATTCTATAGAAACCAGATAAAGTGAGTGGGGGGAGATCTGAAGAGGATAAATAATTTTAATAACTGTTTAAAAATACGAGGTGGAGGCGCCATTTCTGAAGTTCCTTTTTTTATTGAAAAATAAATTCTGTTCGCCTCCGTCTTCTTCTCTATCCTTCATTAGCATCCAGAATTACACATTCCCCATAAAAAAGTCTCGTTAAATTCTCATCAAAGTCTGATTGAATTGCAGAGATAGAGCAAAAATTTAATCTAGAGAATTTTATCAATTTGATAAAAATTCCCCGTCAGTAAATTGTATTCGATGACTTCCAATGCAATCCAGACAAACGATTTATCCTTAAACCACAAAAGAATGCTCATTTACGCGAGATTTATTTCCCACAAGGAATTGCAGAAAACTCGCACGAGGTGAGACTATGCAAAATCGTGCTAATCCTTCGCCTCCTCCAAGTACGGTTTTTTTTTCCCCTCGTTTATCACCTCGTCGAGTTGACGAGCGGTTACTCGGTCAATTTTTGCGCTACGTCACGGAGCGATAAGGCGCTATGCAGTAACTATATTGGAGTGGTAAAACCAGCTGCTAGGAACAAGATTGAGTCGACTTCCAATTCAGTTATTCCTGAATGTCTCCGAATTGAAGTGAGATAGCAGAATCTTTCTTCTAGCTCTCATTTTTCTGTACAAACAAGTCTGAATAAAACTTTGTTATGGCTCTTAAGAATATCCGAGTACTTTCGCTATTTTTTCTCCAATGAAATGCTTTGCTACTTTTGCAGACGAGCATCAGAGCTTTCATTTGAGTCCCATTGATCCCAAGTTTTCAGATATTTTACAGTGATTTTATTATTTAATATAATTTAATATATTATTTAAACTTTGCAGATCTGAGTTTGAATCTTGATATTGAAAACCTTTAAAACATCTAAAAAAAATATTAGAAATTTTACAATTGGAGGAAAATTGATGAAATAATTTGAAAATTGCAATTTTTGAACATTCCAAGCACTTTCTATAAATAATTTATGAACAATCCATTTTCCACTATAAAAATCATTTGGTGGAAATCGCAACAAATTTATTTATATTCAGAATTTGATCAGAATTCGATTTCGTGCCTAAAAAAATTATGTTTCCGAAAATTTAAACAATTTGAATTATTTATTTATAAAACGAATGTTTTACAAAATAATAATTCTGTGCAAATTTTAATTTTTCTCACGGAATTTAATTGACAAATTTGATGATTGAAAATGGTTGAATCCATAATGTAGTCAGTCTGTACCAAACTCTAAAAGATACTTGGATATCCTTAAATCTCAAGATATTCATTGGAATCTATTCTTAAAGTGGAACTCACTTTTTTTTTTTCATTTAGACGCAATTTTCTACAGATGAGATGATTTTTTAGCTCTTATTTATCTCTACAACAAAGAAAATTTCGCCAACTCTTCTAGACTCTGAGATAACAATCGGAAAACACAAATCAGAACGAAATTGATTCATTTAGTCTTGCTCGGTGGAAATTTACTGAACTTTCATTGAAATTTGAAATTTTGGGATTCTTGAATCGCCACTCAGTGATTTTCCCAACAGTGAGACAGTGAAATTTTAGAACCCTTGCTCCTCTCCGCAAAAAAAAAAAGAAAATATGTTCATTAGCCTAAAATCCTGAGATATTCGTTAAGAAACGAACTAGAAATGCAGTTGATCAATTCTATCTTATTCAGAGAGCAATTTTTATAATGCGGAGAGAAATTCTTTGGACAAGTTCTAGTGCTAATACTGGAAAAATTCCAAAAGACTAGCTATGAAAAGTGCTAGAGCTGTTGAAGTAAAATTTCTGCTTGTTTCTGATAAAATTCCACATCAATATGAGAAAAATTCACGTGCGACCCAATAAAATTTCCAGTCCCAGCTGGAATTTTCCCCGGGCAGTAAATTTTTTTTATTTCTCTCCGTGCAGATATCTCAAACCGTAAGGGAAATGGCAAAATTTTTGCGAAGAACATTTTTGTATCTCCGGTTTATCTACAAAACGAGATTATTCTATAGAAAAAAATATCGCCATCTCATTTAGATCACGAGATATCCATCAAAAATTCATGACAATGTGAGATTGACCACTCGACTACTGCATCCTCTCGGTGAATGGATGGTGCGAGCTGTTACCGCAGGCAAAAATTTAATGGTTTGTACATTTTCACCGGTTTACAATCCCTTCCGCGGTATTATGCGAGTGAATGTTGGATGTGACTCCAAAACGTTCGCTTTTCCCCACTTATGTCAGGGTTTTATCCTCAGAAAAATGGTATGTAGAATTATTACTGGGCTTTGTTTCCGGATTTATGAATTCTGAAGTACTTTACGGACTGATAACATCGATTGGAACATCATTATTGGACATTATAATGAATTAAAAATAATCAACTCTTCGATTTATGAATTGATCAAGTCGAAAATCGACTTTAAAATTGAAAAAAGACATGTATTTCGACATTTATTATAACAAAAATCATCTTCGCATTTTCTTACTGAGGAAATCATCAACAAACAAATGGGAAATTGGTCTTGTATTGTGTATAGTATAGTTATTTTTGCTAATAAATTAGCAATATGCTTCCCGAACGGTGATTTTGCACATCATTTCCTTCTATCATGTATAATTCATTATTTATTTCATTTGATTAAATTGATCAAGATTTCCTTTTACCTAGTCTTGTCAGATTTTCAACTTAGTTGAATGTTATCAGGATCATTATTCTTATTATCCCTTTTCTTCTATACAACCAATTGTCTTTTTTACAGTTCTATCTCTCTCCTCAGCCCTTCGATAAAATGTTAATAGAAGAATTTTATCTACACATACTAGAATGAATTTGAAACATCACATTTGAAGAAATCATCAGAAAGCTCACTTTCAGGGAAAATCATGAAAAATTCAAAATTTTCAACAATCATCATATAAATCAAAATAACGATTATTGCTATCGCATTTAAACAATTTTTTAAGCCATCATTCAATCAATTCAGAACATTTTTTTTTATCATGGAACAACCGATTTTCGAAAAAATTCAAAAATAAAAAAAAAACGATGAAGTAAATTTTAATTAATGGTGAACGATAGGATTTCGAATTTCTGCAAAAAATATCCAGTCATAATCAAGGTATGATCCTTCCTCCTGAGTTGAACAATCAATAAATTATTTTGCAAGAATACAATCAACCCGTTGCTATTCGCAGAATGGCATCATTAAATCATCATCTCGAAATGGCATTTCATTTCGCCGACGACTCTGACGCATTTCAGTATTCTCCTCTCGTCATTAAATTCCCGAGAAGTGTCTGATGCCGAAGGATGATAGAAAAAATACACATGACGTTTATTATGCATGATTACACCGAGCAAAGGTGTCTCGCTTCATTACGAATTCAAAAATAAAGATGTTTCCTTCTGTTTCTTGTTCACATTATCAGTTTTTTCCTGCTCTTCATTGTAATTTCCGACGTTGATTCCGCACAATAACGATTTAATTTTATTGTATGCACAATTGGGGTTCAATCGGGGGAGAGGGATTCTCTTTCTGTATGAAAAAATTAATTGAAAGTAGAAATGAAAAATCACGCAGGAGATGAAACAATCACCCGACCGAAGTGGAACGTGACACGATGACATTCAATCTACGTCCAATCTAGAGCCATTAAAAACAATATAAATTATTCCCGCGTCACCCCAACACGCGACTTTGATGATATTAAATATCGTTGGTACTCATCTGATGAATAATTTACGATTAAACATGATTTTATCTCAATAGAGGACAGCATGTCCGTAAATTTGATCGCAATTGCAACCCGTCAATGGAACATGAGAATATTCAAGTGCCTATAGATTTGGAGATTTTCAATCATCAAATTTGTCAAATGAATTACAGGAGAGAAATTTGAAAAATTCAATTTTAATTAAATTTTGGAAAAAATTTGTTTTCAAACATTCACCGATCAATCACTCTCAAATACTAATATTTTTACATGTCTCATTATTGTTTATTTAATTCCTCAACAGTCATGCGGTCTAAATTACGCATTTGGTGCTGTTAATGAAAGAAAAACTAAATTTTTTGTCGAACATTTTAAGTATTCGATTAGTGAGATCTCCACGGTATTATTAACATCAAATTTCTATCATCTCTTTACCTTTTTCATTTTGTTGAAGATTAATGGGCTGCTCAGGGCCACTGTTCCATATTTGGAAGACACTCAATGTCGACTTTGGATTGACCTCTTAAAAATCCCACTCGATGGTTAATCCACAATCGAGTGCAGTTTGTGGGAAAGATGTTCTTTCAAATTCTCATGGAGACAATTGCTAATAGTTGCTAAAATCGAATTTTTCCGCCCAGTGAACGTTGATTCTGTATTTTTTGGCCCGTCTAATGCCACAGAAAACCCTCACATGTCCCAGAAATGCAGAAATAATTTTTTTTTTTCCACCCAGAGCCAGAGTGCCGTATTTAGGGTTTTTTTCGGGGGGAAAGTCGAAATTCCGCAAAATCGAATTTTTCCGCCGGGTGAACGCTGATTCTGTATTTTCTGGCCCGCCTAATGCCACTGCGCCCCTCACTTGCCCGAGAAATGCAGAAATAAAATTTTTTTTTCTTTTCCACCCAGAGCCAAAGTGGCATATTTAGCCTTTTTTCGGGGGGAGAGTCGACTTTCGCCAAAATCGAATTTTTCCGCCGGGTGAACGCTGATTCTGTATTTTCTGGCGCGCCTAATGCCACTGCGCCCCTCTCTTGCCCGAGAAATGCAGAAATAAAATTTTTTTTTCTTTTCCACCCAGAGCCAAAGTGGCATATTTAGCCTTTTTTCGGGGGGAGAGTCGACTTTCGCCAAAATCGGATTTTTCCGCCGGGTGAACGCTGATTCTGTATTTTCTGGCGCGCCTAATGCCACTGCGCCCCTCTCTTGCCCGAGAAATGCAGAAATAAAATTTTTTTTTCTTTTCCACCCAGAGCCAAAGTGGCATATTTAGCCTTTTTTCGGGGGGAGAGTCGACTTTCGCCAAAATCGGATTTTTCCGCCGGGTGAACGCTGATTCTGTATTTTCTGGCGCGCCTAATGCCACTGCGCCCCTCTCTTGCCCGAGAAATGCAGAAATAAAATTTTTTTTTCTTTTCCACCCAGAGCCAAAGTGGCATATTTAGCCTTTTTTCGGGGGGAGAGTCGACTTTCGCCAAAATCGGATTTTTCCGCCGGGTGAACGCTGATTCTGTATTTTCTGGCGCGCCTAATGCCACTGCGCCCCTCTCTTGCCCGAGAAATGCAGAAATAAAATTTTTTTTTCTTTTCCACCCAGAGCCAAAGTGGCATATTTAGCCTTTTTTCGGGGGGAGAGTCGACTTTCGCCAAAATCGGATTTTTCCGCCGGGTGAACGCTGATTCTGTATTTTCTGGCGCGCCTAATGCCACTGCGCCCCTCTCTTGCCCGAGAAATGCAGAAATAAAATTTTTTTTTCTTTTCCACCCAGAGCCAAAGTGGCATATTTAGCCTTTTTTCGGGGGGAGAGTCGACTTTCGCCAAAATCGGATTTTTCCGCCGGGTGAACGCTGATTCTGTATTTTCTGGCGCGCCTAATGCCACTGCGCCCCTCTCTTGCCCGAGAAATGCAGAAATAAAATTTTTTTTTCTTTTCCACCCAGAGCCAAAGTGGCATATTTAGCCTTTTTTCGGGGGGAGAGTCGACTTTCGCCAAAATCGGATTTTTCCGCCGGGTGAACGCTGATTCTGTATTTTCTGGCGCGCCTAATGCCACTGCGCCCCTCTCTTGCCCGAGAAATGCAGAAATAAAATTTTTTTTTCTTTTCCACCCAGAGCCAAAGTGGCATATTTAGCCTTTTTTCGGGGGGAGAGTCGACTTTCGCCAAAATCGGATTTTTCCGCCGGGTGAACGCTGATTCTGTATTTTCTGGCGCGCCTAATGCCACTGCGCCCCTCTCTTGCCCGAGAAATGCAGAAATAAAATTTTTTTTTCTTTTCCACCCAGAGCCAAAGTGGCATATTTAGCCTTTTTTCGGGGGGAGAGTCGACTTTCGCCAAAATCGGATTTTTCCGCCGGGTGAACGCTGATTCTGTATTTTCTGGCGCGCCTAATGCCACTGCGCCCCTCTCTTGCCCGAGAAATGCAGAAATAAAATTTTTTTTTCTTTTCCACCCAGAGCCAAAGTGGCATATTTAGCCTTTTTTCGGGGGGAGAGTCGACTTTCGCCAAAATCGGATTTTTCCGCCGGGTGAACGCTGATTCTGTATTTTCTGGCGCGCCTAATGCCACTGCGCCCCTCTCTTGCCCGAGAAATGCAGAAATAAAATTTTTTTTTCTTTTCCACCCAGAGCCAAAGTGGCATATTTAGCCTTTTTTCGGGGGGAGAGTCGACTTTCGCCAAAATCGGATTTTTCCGCCGGGTGAACGCTGATTCTGTATTTTCTGGCGCGCCTAATGCCACTGCGCCCCTCTCTTGCCCGAGAAATGCAGAAATAAAATTTTTTTTTCTTTTCCACCCAGAGCCAAAGTGGCATATTTAGCCTTTTTTCGGGGGGAGAGTCGACTTTCGCCAAAATCGGATTTTTCCGCCGGGTGAACGCTGATTCTGTATTTTCTGGCGCGCCTAATGCCACTGCGCCCCTCTCTTGCCCGAGAAATGCAGAAATAAAATTTTTTTTTCTTTTCCACCCAGAGCCAAAGTGGCATATTTAGCCTTTTTTCGGGGGGAGAGTCGACTTTCGCCAAAATCGGATTTTTCCGCCGGGTGAACGCTGATTCTGTATTTTCTGGCGCGCCTAATGCCACTGCGCCCCTCTCTTGCCCGAGAAATGCAGAAATAAAATTTTTTTTTCTTTTCCACCCAGAGCCAAAGTGGCATATTTAGCCTTTTTTCGGGGGGAGAGTCGACTTTCGCCAAAATCGGATTTTTCCGCCGGGTGAACGCTGATTCTGTATTTTCTGGCGCGCCTAATGCCACTGCGCCCCTCTCTTGCCCGAGAAATGCAGAAATAAAATTTTTTTTTCTTTTCCACCCAGAGCCAAAGTGGCATATTTAGCCTTTTTTCGGGGGGAGAGTCGACTTTCGCCAAAATCGGATTTTTCCGCCGGGTGAACGCTGATTCTGTATTTTCTGGCGCGCCTAATGCCACTGCGCCCCTCTCTTGCCCGAGAAATGCAGAAATAAAATTTTTTTTTCTTTTCCACCCAGAGCCAAAGTGGCATATTTAGCCTTTTTTCGGGGGGAGAGTCGACTTTCGCCAAAATCGGATTTTTCCGCCGGGTGAACGCTGATTCTGTATTTTCTGGCGCGCCTAATGCCACTGCGCCCCTCTCTTGCCCGAGAAATGCAGAAATAAAATTTTTTTTTCTTTTCCACCCAGAGCCAAAGTGGCATATTTAGCCTTTTTTCGGGGGGAGAGTCGACTTTCGCCAAAATCGGATTTTTCCGCCGGGTGAACGCTGATTCTGTATTTTCTGGCGCGCCTAATGCCACTGCGCCCCTCTCTTGCCCGAGAAATGCAGAAATAAAATTTTTTTTTCTTTTCCACCCAGAGCCAAAGTGGCATATTTAGCCTTTTTTCGGGGGGAGAGTCGACTTTCGCCAAAATCGGATTTTTCCGCCGGGTGAACGCTGATTCTGTATTTTCTGGCGCGCCTAATGCCACTGCGCCCCTCTCTTGCCCGAGAAATGCAGAAATAAAATTTTTTTTTCTTTTCCACCCAGAGCCAAAGTGGCATATTTAGCCTTTTTTCGGGGGGAGAGTCGACTTTCGCCAAAATCGGATTTTTCCGCCGGGTGAACGCTGATTCTGTATTTTCTGGCGCGCCTAATGCCACTGCGCCCCTCTCTTGCCCGAGAAATGCAGAAATAAAATTTTTTTTTCTTTTCCACCCAGAGCCAAAGTGGCATATTTAGCCTTTTTTCGGGGGGAGAGTCGACTTTCGCCAAAATCGGATTTTTCCGCCGGGTGAACGCTGATTCTGTATTTTCTGGCGCGCCTAATGCCACTGCGCCCCTCTCTTGCCCGAGAAATGCAGAAATAAAATTTTTTTTTCTTTTCCACCCAGAGCCAAAGTGGCATATTTAGCCTTTTTTCGGGGGGAGAGTCGACTTTCGCCAAAATCGGATTTTTCCGCCGGGTGAACGCTGATTCTGTATTTTCTGGCGCGCCTAATGCCACTGCGCCCCTCTCTTGCCCGAGAAATGCAGAAATAAAATTTTTTTTTCTTTTCCACCCAGAGCCAAAGTGGCATATTTAGCCTTTTTTCGGGGGGAGAGTCGACTTTCGCCAAAATCGGATTTTTCCGCCGGGTGAACGCTGATTCTGTATTTTCTGGCGCGCCTAATGCCACTGCGCCCCTCTCTTGCCCGAGAAATGCAGAAATAAAATTTTTTTTTCTTTTCCACCCAGAGCCAAAGTGGCATATTTAGCCTTTTTTCGGGGGGAGAGTCGACTTTCGCCAAAATCGGATTTTTCCGCCGGGTGAACGCTGATTCTGTATTTTCTGGCGCGCCTAATGCCACTGCGCCCCTCTCTTGCCCGAGAAATGCAGAAATAAAATTTTTTTTTCTTTTCCACCCAGAGCCAAAGTGGCATATTTAGCCTTTTTTCGGGGGGAGAGTCGACTTTCGCCAAAATCGGATTTTTCCGCCGGGTGAACGCTGATTCTGTATTTTCTGGCGCGCCTAATGCCACTGCGCCCCTCTCTTGCCCGAGAAATGCAGAAATAAAATTTTTTTTTCTTTTCCACCCAGAGCCAAAGTGGCATATTTAGCCTTTTTTCGGGGGGAGAGTCGACTTTCGCCAAAATCGGATTTTTCCGCCGGGTGAACGCCGCTTCTGTCTTTTCTGGCCCGCCTAATGCTACTGCGCCCCTCACTTGCCCCAAAAATGCAGAAATAAAAAATTTTTTTTTTCGACCCGGAGCCAAAGTGCCATGTTTAGGCTTTTTTCGGAGGGAAAGTCGACTTTCGCCAAAATCGAATTTTTCCGCCGGGTGAACGCTGATTCTGTATTTTCTGGCCCGCCTAATGCCACTGCGCCCCTCACTTGCCCCAAAAATGCAGAAATAAAAAATTTTTTTTTTCGACCCGGAGCCAAAGTGCCATGTTTAGGCTTTTTTCGGAGGGAAAGTCGACTTTCGCCAAAATCGAATTTTTCCGTCGGGTGAACGTTGATTCTCATGATTCACTAATTCTAATTTCTAATTTCGTTTTCGACGAACGTGAAGTTTACAAGCCGAGCCGAAGGCGAGGTTTGTACTCACATTCGTTGATAAACTCGACTTATTGCACGGCGTGACATAACATAGATAAATTAGTTCAATCAGTGGACGATTTCCAACACTAAAATTAAGGGCGAAAAATGGATCGTTTATAAATGATTCATAAAGTGAGGCGTGACACAAAAAAATGCAATTTAATAATTTTCCTCATGATCCTCAGATGAAACCCCAATGAACCAAAAATTATAACCACTCCATTTCTTCATTTCAGCATGCGCAGGTGAGCGCAAAAAAATTCTCGTCCTCCTGAACCCAAAATCCGGTCCTGGCAGGGGGAAGGAGCTATTCCAACGGCGAATTCATCCAATTTTATCGGAATCTGAGAAAACTTATGACGTACATATCACAAAGCACTCGAATTATGCCAGAGAATTTGTCAGGACGAGGGATATATACCAGTGGAGTGGTATATTATCAGTCGGTGGTGACGGAATTGTCTTTGAAGTTGTTAATGGAATTCTGGAGAGACCGGATTGGGATAAGGCGCTGAGGGAAGTGCCACTGGGTGTTATCCCTTGTGGATCGGGAAATGGATTAGCCAAGTCTATCGCATATGCCAAGGGGTGAGTCAGTATGTGCTGAAGCTTCACGAAACCATTTGACTGATTTTATTTCGAAAAATTCATCAATTTCCCAAGAGGAATCTCCCGCGGAAAAATTTATATTTTAAAAAATATATTAAAAAATATTTTTAATCGGCCCAATTGATAAAAAAATATATTAAATATGTATTTTAAATATGTATTTTATATATTTTTATATATTTTTGTTATGTACTGCAATCATTCGTTTACAGTAATTGTAAAAAAAAGAGAAATTAATTCCCTATTGTAATAAAAAAATACATATATAACATAGTATATATGTATATATCATATAATATACGCTATATACTATACATACATGTTTTTTGATACTGGAATTTTTTCAACAATTGAAAAAATTAATATAGTTCTGTAAAAAAATATATATAGATTGTATATATGTATATAGTACATAATACATTCCTAAAAATAAAAAAGAACGCAAAAAGCAAAAGAGAAGCGAAGCAGATGAAGAGGATTATGACGATTCTGAATAAATTATTCAACAATTGAATTTTAATTGTAAAAACTTTGTTGAAACCATTCATTTTTCTTGCATTACTATTGAGATAGAAATTAATGATAATGAGAAACGGTAATGTTTCAACAATGCGCGCGCCCTGTTCTAGCCAGTGAAATTATTCAGGAAGAAGCAGGCAAAATGTATTTTCCTCGATGATTATGTAATTCCCTGCAACTTGAACATTCCTATTTTTAGCCCGACTAATCACCAATACTGTTTTGATATCCGGTAGAAATAATGATTCTATCACTGACGCTGTGAATTAATTATTTAACACTTAATGACAATGATTTGCTGTGAATGAAAAACATGTTTTGGTGAATAGAGGCATTTAATTCTGGTTTATGATTCTCAATGAAACTGGTGACTACTTCACACTGCTGTGATACATTCAATATTTACATTCAACTTGTTGATTCAGGAGTCATTAAATCTGTGTGCATGTACATTGAAATCCAGCGTTTGCTCATTGATTTCTTCCTCTCAATTTTTTTCCTCTCGTACGAACGAGACTTTTCTTATCATACAGCAGACATCGGCAGAATCGTCAATTGTAAATAGAGTTGAATTTTGAAGAAGTCAATAGCTAATAACACTCGTCAATTTTAAATGATTAAATGATTTAATTAATCAACAATTAAATATCCAAATTTCTAATTATTTTATCAATCGATGATTGAGTTCGGAGGTTTGACGATTATTTAGTTAATCGAAAAGCCCTTTTAAGAAATTTAGAAATATTTGTCCGATAGTCAATTTAAAATGCCATATTTTTAATTATTCCATTTATAATCCAATATTCAAATTTTTTAATTTATAGTCGATTGAAAAAACTGCTGAGAAGATATTTTTTATTGAAAATTTAACCAGTTAGAAGAAAAATTCTCTTGACATCTCCCTCTAAAACCACTCGATTATGAAATAAACAACTATCAAAAATTTAAAAATCAACTTCTTTACTGAATTAATTCATTTCGTCTATTTCAAACAAATCCTCCCAATTACCAATGAAAAAAACTGCTCAGAAGATATTTTTGAGAATTTAACCAGTTAGAATAAAAATTCTCTCGACATTTCCCTCTAAAACCACTCGTTTTTTAAATACACAACTATCAAAAATAAAAAAACTAACTTCTTCACTGAATTAATTCACGATTCCTATCAATTCAAACATTTTTCCGCACAACCAATGCAAAAAAAAACATTTTGTTGGATTTAGTGAGCCATACGACTCGAATCCAATGCTGATAAGTGCCCTATCCGTCGTGAAGAGTAGACAAACCCCCATGGACCTTGTTCGAGTGGAAACGCGCAATCAAATTCTCTTCTCGTTTTTATCAATTGGATGGGGATTCCTAGCAGACATTGACATCGAGAGCGAGAGCCTACGAGCCATTGGCGCCCAACGCTTCACCATTTGGAGTTTAGCCAGGCTCATTGGATTAAGAACATATAAAGGAAGGGTATCATACTTGCCGTGTGACAAAGTGCCCATTGTCGCGAGCAAGAGCAATGGAAATATCTACGATAAGGATTTCAAGGATGGAGTCATTATTCCACACTCGAGGAGCTACGGAGATGAGCTCGATAGGTATGAACTCACGTGAATTATATTTTCAAATTATTCAATATTTTAACAGAACTTCATAGAAATAATTCATTCTGTTTTTTTGATAATTATGCAATTGTGTGTTGAATGATGAAGTGTAGAAGAATTATTCAAATGTTTAAAGACTTTTCTTGTAGAAATTTTCAATATCTACATAAAAATTCTCTCGACATTGCCCTCTAAGATGACTTGTTCTCGAAATAATCCCAAAATTAATGGATTGAAATAGAAATCTTCACAAACAACAGTAACGAAAATAAAAATGAACAGTAAATATTTTTGTTTCGAAGATACTGTGGAGTTCGAGAGTCAAAGAGTTATCACGATGTTTTGGATTCAGTTACGGGTGACCTTGACGACATGTATCTGGACGAAAATGAAGTGATAACTGATAATTTAGCACTGGAAACTGAGACCCAGGCACGAACGAGACTAGACAGTTTTTATTCAGCAACATCGCGGAAATCTACGTACTTCAGCACTGGATCTGCATCGAGTTATCACAGTATGGAGGACAACGAAAATTCAACGCCAGGTGAAATCAATCCCTCCAGTTTTCAAAATTTTAGTAACAGTATTTTTCAAATATCTTCAGAACCATTGAATTAACGAAAAAATGTCATAAATTCATTTTTGTAGATCATGAAATTCTCTGAAAAAAATGTCTAGTGATATTTTCTTGTAAATCCCATAGTTCTCGAGACAATTTAATATTTAATAAGCCTTGCAGTCCAAAGTGGAATTCCCAATTCATTGAAAACATCTTTCCTCAGTGTCCAATTATTTTGTGAATGAGTGTTTTGAGAACAAAATGCCAAAAAATATTTTTCTGGAGAATGTCTCAATCAACAAAATGGCCTCTAACATTCCTCTGCAGTCCTCACCCCCTCGAAGATATTAAGGGGAGAGTTTTAAGAGTCGCGGGCGATTGGAGTCAGATTTCTCATACATTGAAGATCGATTATACATGTCTAAAAAAGAATAATAAGTGCAAAAAAATTGTTTGTCGTTCGTTTGCCCCGCACACGCTTAAAATGTTAAAAATAGTCGGGGCCCTCCAATTTTCGAGCTCCAGAGGTTTCTTTTTTCTCAAAATTTTTGAAAAAATGTGTGCAATAATAATTATGCATTAGTTTTTTGAAAATCTACTCCGACACAGCTAATTTCGTTTTATTTAAATCAAAAATTAGCGCCAGTCATGTAAAATAGGAAAAATTATCCTTAAAATATTTAAAATATATTCTTTCAGAAATATTTTCTGTGCTATTTTACATGAATGGCCCGTGCCTTTTAAAACTCATAGTAGTCTCCCCTTAATGAGATGATTTTCGCACTAGTTAAACTCATCTCCTGAATCCAATTAATTGAATGTAATTCAGCAGATGAAGATAATGAGAGCGGCAGTCGCGTAATGTATGGTCCATCCTCATCGCTTCCTGCATTGACTGCGCAACTCTCCAACAGTTGGACACAGATACAAGGTATTTAATTATCATCCCCTTCAATTGGCAGCCCGACTTGCAAACTCCTGTCGTGTCTCGAGACATTACATTTAATGAAATATAATCCATTTATCTAGGTGAATTTGTCGTTGTGCACGCAGTTTATCAGTCACATATCGGTCAAGATTGCTTCATCGCGCCGAGAGCAAAGTTAGCCGATGGTGTGATATGGCTATTGATCATAAGAGCTGGAATCACACGTACTAATCTTCTTCAGGTAAGTTATTCCGCTTAAATAAAATTCTCCAACTGCCCTGGATGATGAGAATACTGAGACAAATTGAACGCACAGAAAAATAATGGAAATTGCAGCATTGAAAGCTTTGAAAACATTCCAAAACGCTCAAACGAAATTGGTATTTTTTGAAAAAACAAATTCCACTTTCAGTTTTTGTTGAATATCTCGGAATTGAAGAGAGATACCGGGATTTTGGTTAAAACTTCATTTGTAAATCATGAAACTCTCTTCAAAAAAGTCTCATAACAATTTCCTCTAAATCCCCGTTCTCTCGCAGTAATCGCCGAATTTCCAAAACTTGATTAGAAGCGAGAAATGTAAAATGCATTGATTTCAATTGTTAATAACTTCAGATCGGCTGACTGAAATTCGATGATTTTTTTCTCGTCTCAAAGGTATTTTTTCAGGCTTCAAAGTGACATATGACCCACTAAAATCGCATCATTTGTTCGGGAGATATTGATGATTTCAGATAAGGCCAACTCAAATTCCAGTTTTAATCTCGAAAACTTCAATGAAAAATTACGGAAATTCAAATGAAAACAAACGTAGCATTCACTGTATTCATTCATCAAATTATAAAACTGATAAGATTATCTACCCCGTGATATAATCAAAGAGATAAGAACAAAAAACACACAAACTTCTTAAAACTGATTCAATTAGTATTGCAGGTGATAAAATTAACGATATTTTTTGATTTCGTCAGTTCCTCTTGGGGCTGAGTACAGGCGCCCATTTGACATGTCCCGGAGTGGAAATGATACCTGTAAGAGCCTTTCGTATCGAGCCGGAAGGTACAAATGGCCACATGACTGTCGATGGAGAGGAGGTGGATTATGGGCCACTGCAGGCTGAGGTCTTCCCCTCATTGGCAAACGTAATGAGTCCTTGACCAGTGCCATGAGAACACTTATTTTATGCACTTGATGAATTTCAATCAAAATTAATACGCTCATAAATTACGCCGCTGCTGATGCACCACTAGAGTATTTTTCGAGACAATTCCCTGATCCTTTTTGTCGATCAAAAAGGAAAAATCAATAATTTTGGGGGAGACAAAGACGGATTTGATGACTAGATCGATCACTTCGATCATTCGTTATGTATTCGGGGAGAATTCCAATTGTAAATATTGTATTTTGATTGACGAGTGTTGATCGTTCGATTAGTTGTAGGATTTAAAGAGAATTGGGAGAATTTCAAGTCCTAGGACGCATGTGCCAATGTTGGGGAGTGGGGAAGTGGGACGAGAGAAATATCTCAGTGTACAAGTGAGATGATAAAGTTTCTGTAGAAAATTCGGTTATATTCACCAAAAATTGAGCCTTCGTTTCAATTTTTTTAAATCAATTTTTCAAAATTTAAGGAAAAATTGGATGAGAATTCTCATAGACGTTTTTTGGGGAATTTTTAGGGCTGCGAAAAGTATTTTCATGAAAATTTCTACATTTTCTTCAGATTCTGAGATATTCGACAAAAAATGCAGATGGAATTGAATGAAATTTCACTTCTAACCCATTTTTTTTATGAATACCTCCCTATCTAAGGGAGATGGACAAAATTTTGTAGAAACTTTTTTGTAGAGAATTCACAGAGCTATAGAAAAGGTCTTGAGGAAAATGTACACACATGGCTTGGCTATCGAGATATTCACGAAAAATTGGATCAAATTTTTAGTTAATTTCTTAAAATTTGAAGTTAATTAATTAATTGACTTTAAATCAGAGAATTAATTTGAAATTAAAATTTTTTAAAACCAGAAATTGATTGTTTTCCCACTCTCCAACTGAATTACTGGCCTAGGTCTCGTTAATTTTGATCGGAGATGTTCTTTCCAGTTAAAAATGAGAAAATACATTGACAAATTACTGTTGAATATTTTTTAGAACCCGCGATTTCTATGAGCAATTACTAGGGAATTACAAAACGCTTCATTTTGTTTATGCGCGATGAATATAGTAGGTGGTGAATGACTTTCGGGAAGTTCTCTGCGAAAAAAGTTCCACGTCATATTCCTCCAAACCTCTTCCTTCTAAGAAAAAATATTTGCAAGAAAAAAAAAATGTTGAAAACATCGTTTTACTCTCTCGTTATTCACCACTTCCCTACCGAACTGAATTGTTTCTTCGATATTTTCCATGGTTTTTTTTGGATATTCAGAATTGTGATTAGCCGTCCCAGTAATGATGATAAAAGTATTAAATAAAGTTGAATTTATAAATCACTTGTTTGATTTAATTCCTGCATGTTATGAGTACAAAAACTATAGGCAATAGTTGCATTGTTAAGGCAAAAACTTATTATTTCTCTATGAAACGCCAAAAAAATGTAAACAAGAAAAATTCAAAATTTTGTATAAAAAATGAGGAAAAAAACCTGGGATAACTCATTCTGTCAGCTTTTGACACCTAAGTTATCCCAGGCTTGGGGAATTTTCTTTCTTGAATAAAGTTCCCTAATTGTTTTTGGAAGATGAGAATATTAAAACGAATTCAATGGATAGAAGGAGAATAGCGGAAATTGCAATATTGGAAATTTTGGGAAAATTCCAAAACACTCAACCGAAATTTCATTCCTAGAAAAACAAATTCCCCTCCAGTTGTTGTTGAATATCTTGGAATTGAAGGGTGGCAGTGGAAATTATTGAAAAATTCCAAAACACTCAACCGAATTTATTATTTCTTGAAAAACAAATTCCCCTGCACTTTTTGTTGAATATCTCGGAATTAAAGGGCGGAATTTCTCTAGAAACCTTTCCAAAAAATTCACATGAGAATTCCGTCTAAATCTACATGCTCTCAAAATAATCGCCGAAATTCTCAAACTTGATAAGAGACGCGAGAGTTTGGTAGAGAAAAGTCTCTTGATATTTTTCTCTAAACCTCTTCCTTCAAAAAATATTTTCAAAAAACGATAGAAGAAGAATATTGAAAATTGCAGCATTGGAATTTTTTGAAAAATTCCAAAACACAACCGAATTTTTTATTTCTTGAAAAACAAATTCCCCTCCAGTTGTTGTTGAATATCTCGGAATTGAAGGGTGGAATTTCTCTAGAAACCTTTCCAAAAAATTCACGTGAGAATTACTTCTAAATCCACGTGCCCTCAAAATAATCACCGAAATTAAAAAAACTTGATTAGAGGCGTGCGAGTTAGGCAGAAAAAAGTCCCTTGACATTTTTCCCTTGATCTCTTCCTTGAAAAAATATTCAAAAAAACAGGTGAAAAATCGTTTTACTCTCTCGGAATTTTCACCACTTCCCTACAGAACTGAATGGTTCCTTTCCCATTTTCCACGTTTTTTTGAATATTCAGAATTCTGATTAGCCGTCCCAGTAATGATGATAAACGTATTAAATGAATTTGAATTTATAAGCCACTTGTTTCATTTAATCCGTGTATTTCACGAGTATAAAAACTACAGGCAATAGCTGCACACATACGCATATATAATTTTATCAGCTATAATTATCGGAGAGGAACAGATAGACCACTCATCTACTGACTCACTGCATTATAGCTGATGCCAATTCAATTACACTGGATATTTACAATGCTGATAAACCTCGAATAAGAAATGATAAGTATTTGAAACAATGGAGCAATCATGGCGATGTATCTCACAGGGGGAAAATGTTATTGCTCGTTAGACAATCACAGCAGTTCATTCGGCAGAAACGATAGTCCACAATTCAAATAATAATATTAATATTAATATATAATGATAATTATATAAAAACGAGATTGATGTGGATGCAGTAATGAAGCAATAGAACGTTAAAAGTTGAATATAATTTTTTTTTCATTACAAATTCGTCTAGAAAAGTTTTTTGTAAGAAACTTCCTCACTTGCAAAAAATTAGTGTCGACATTTTGTTGATCAAATCAATTAGATAATTTAATAGTTGTTACTAATCATGTATTTGTGTCAGTGATGAGTGGTTCCGGACAAAATGTCATTCTATGAAGAATATGTTTTAAGAGGATGGTGTCTCGACATTTCTCACCAAAACCATTAAATTCAATGAAATAATTCAACATTTGAGAGAAAATATTCTATCACTCCATCACTAATGCAATCTCCTTTTCAAAATAACTCTTTTTATCATTTAGATCTACAAAAAACCTCCTTTATTCATCACTCCTGACATGAGATGCAATTGACAAGATCTCAACATTTTCTGATCCTATTTTTTCATTTTTCTCATTGAAAAACTAAGGAGACGTTGTATGGAAGTCGCCATGAGCGAACAAATTTAGGGGAGACCCATAAAATATCGCCAGAATGTCTCAAAGAAAATGAAAAATTTAAGAATATGAATGAATAATTCGATCAAAAAATCGTTGAAATGAATGAAAAAATCATTTTAATATATTTTTAATGCAAAAAAATATATAAAATTACGTATGAGGGTTGATTTCTCCAATGGAATGTTCTCCAACTGTTGATTTAATGACAGAGACTTCCACTCGCTCCCACAAAAAACAATGAAAAATTAACGAAGAATCTTCAGTTATTACTCAAACTGAGTGAATCAATGCTTGCGAGAAGGTCCTTGACATCGTCCTGCACCTGGTCAGTGGTGTTTGACAAAGAGAGTCTTGAGCAGAAAGAGCTCAGAGCCTCGATTTGTACGCCAACGTCCTTCTGCTGTTGGAGATAAGCGAGAAGCATCTCCACAACTTTGTGAACTTCCTCCTTAACTTGGCTGATTTCCGAGCTCTTGGAATTCTGGAGCATTCGTAGTTTCGTTTGAGCGAGCTGAAGGGGATTGTACCCATGACGATCAAAGGACAATACATTGGTTCCAGCCTTCAACAAGAGAACAACAACTGATGTTTTGGAGGTGACAGCTGCCAGATGCAGTGGAGTATTTCCCAGTGTGTCAGTTCTGTTGGGATCAGCCCCATAATCCAGTAGTAATTTAACGATGTCCGTGTAGCCACTGGAGCACGCCAAGTGGAGGGGAGAGCGTCCTTGGGCGTCAGCATTGTTAGGGGACACCCCTTTCTCCAGGAGACTGGTTATCAACTCTACATTGTTGGTTGCTGCCGCAAGACGCATCCGTTTTTCCCACATTGAACGCTGAAATGGATCTCCAGCTTGTCTTCTTTCTCTTGTACTGCATGCCCTTTCGCTTCTAGTATATGCCCTTCCGCTCTTATTACACAATTTATGTGAATGGAATCCTATGTCACCGAGGTGTTCTGAATGGAATTTTATGCTACCCAGTTGTTCTGAAAGAATTCAGCTGATTGATGGGGTTTTGATTTTTATTATTGGACTTGGGAGAAAATTTCAAGAGACATCAAAGTCTCAGAGGTTTGTGATAAAATGAGTCACTACCGCGACAATTGAGCAATCAGGAAAAATTTATCAAATAAAAAACCATTTGCTGTAGGTTATGAAATTTTAAAGAAAGTGTTTTTGAAATTTCCTCCTAAAATCACTCGTTACCAGGATAATTCCATGTGTATGGATTAATGGAATTTAAGGGTATATCGTACCTTTGACATTATTTTTACAGAGCCATTTGCTATCTGCCCTTAGCACAGGCTCTGGTAAACAAAATTCTAGAGTCTGTAATAAGAGAATCAGGGAAATTAGAGCACTGAACAAGTTAATTCACGTTTTAGTGAATATAAAAGGATTTCAATGATGAGGAATTCTACGAGAAAAAGGTCAAGAGGAATTTTCTATAGCTTATTAAAAATTAAATTATTTACAGAAAATATCTCCTTACGTCAATGCCTCTTAAAATAACTCATGATCAAGATAATTTGAAAAATTATGAGAATCTACATCGAATCAATAATTATATTGATAATGTTATCCCCTGATTATCTTGATAACAAGTGATCCTATGAAAGAATGTCACAAATCATTTTCATGGGAAATTTTCTCAGCTGCAAAAAAGGTTTTGTGACATTTTTCCAAAGAACTACTCGCTACCAAGATAATCCACAAAAAGAAAACGAAAATTTCCCCAACAAAATGAGTACACAACTCAATTAACGTTTTGTTAAATATCAAATTATCTCAATAGCGACTACTTCTACGCGAAAATTCGTGAAGAAATTATTGAAAGCCCATTAAATTCCCCACAAAAAAGATATACTGATAATTTCTCCCAATGTCTCTCATTCCCAAGATAATTTTAAAAAACGTGAACCAAATTCGTCTGCTCCATGATCAAATTAAGAATAATACTCCCACACTTCTCTCAGCTAACTAATTAACGAATTAATCATCAAATTACCCGTTCCAGAGCAAGAGCACCTCCAGGTGCATCCCCATTCCTCACAAAATGAAGAGATAATGGGCTTGAATTCTGGGTGAGACATAGAATTGTCGTGGGTGTAGTTGTTTGTTCATTACTCGTCTCCACAATCTCCAACTGTTTTCCATTATCCTCCGGGTTCCTCTTCACCTCGACAATTCTTCCTCGTTTAACAGAGTTTGTGGATGGTGGTGCGAACAGCAATTGTCCCTCAGCTTGGCCACTGTCATTGGAGTCATTGCCAGTGTCAACGCCTGAATCCACCGACGTCATCTTTACGATTTGTCAGAGACGTTTTGTTTACTTATTTTTCGAGCCTGCTCTGTTTATTTCACTTCTGGCACAAAACACTGGAGCAAATGGTTGAATTTCACTGGTAAAGCGAAGTTAATGCTTCAATTCTGATCGTAGAATTCGTCAATTACCTCTGACTCGTGAATTTCAATGGAAAATCAGTGATGATGTGAATTAGGTTGAAGAATTTTGTGAAAACATAACCTTCTGGTGTTTATGTAGGACTTGACGGAAATTTTTTTTACTTGGGTGAAGGACCTTGAACTGTGAAGAGAGCCCTCTCCCGGAATGTTTCTCTATTAAAATGTCCGCGAGACCGGTGAAGTAGAGATTTAATTTCCACACTTCACCGGAAAAATTGAAATCACTGGCGCATGTTCAATCTTAAATATCTCCTGATTTAATGACGCGATTCTAACGAGTTACAGCTCATTCCAAAGCTTGAAAAACTATCTTCAAAATAAAAAAATCCCTGAATTTCACTCTGCCGATCCCGAGTTATTCGGCATTGAACATAATCTTGTTCATGAGATTAAACTTCATAAGTTGAATTTTTTTGTTTTTGATGTTTTGTAATTATCTTGGAAACGAATAATTGTAGCGAAAAATGTCACAAAACATTTTTTGTTGCCGCGAAAATTTCCAACAAAAAATGTTTTTTGACATTTTCCTGTGGGATTGACCGTTTTGGAGATAATTGCGTGATAAGAGGCGCGAAATATCAACTTGTTGCATTCGATTACTTCAACTTTTTCCTCATGCAGCTGCATATTCTCGCATGAGTATTCAAAATATTATATAAGACCCTCCGAAGACATTGTAGCCACTCATAAAACCGTAAAGATAACATCGCTAACATCAGTCTGTGGGTCACCAGCCAGCAGGCAACATCAATTCAACGCATTTACTCTACATAATCATCAACAATGAACATTTCGTTCGAGGGGAAGAGGATATTGGTCACTGGTGCAGGTCAAGGTACGTAATAAACAACTATATTATATTATTAGGGTTCTAGTTCTCCTCGTTGTAATAAAATCTTCAATTCCTCGGGCAAGTAATTGCAGTAATAAACGAGATACGATCACTAAACTTCACAACCGATGTTAAAAATGATGAACCGTTATAAAATTACTCTTGAAGTTTCAACCATAAAAATCTTGGAATCTTCAGCGATTAATTTACGTAAAATTTGTACGGATGTGATTAGTAGTTAATATCTGGAATAATCAACAGATCCGAACGACAATAAAAATCATTGAAAATTGTAAAAATTTACACGCCTATTTTTTAAAATTCTAAATCTATTTTAATTCTAATTGAATCTAATAATGTATGTATAATAATTGACGTTCCTCAATTCTTTAACATAGCTAAAATGGAGGTCCAATTCACAAAATTTAGAATTTAGATGCAGTCATCATAAAAAATTTTCATCACGATTTTTTTTCGAATTGGAGGAATCGGTAGGGATCTTGCGCTGCGTCTATCCAAGTACAAAGCCACGGTAATAGCAATATCTCGAACCAAGAAATTCCTGGACACTCTGAAGATCGAGGACCCCAAGATAATCACACTGACAGTGGATCTGAGAGACTGGGATGCGACAAGAACCGCTGTGAAGAGCATTTTACCGATCGATATGGTCGTCAATAACGCCGGCGTTGCCACCCTCGCCCCATTTCTACAACTGACGAAGGAGGATTTCGATATCACGATGGATGTGAACGTCAAAGCGATTTTCAATGTCTCGCAAATAGTCGCTGAAGACATGATTAAACGAAATTGCGCAGGAAGTATTGTCAACATTTCCTCGCAGGCTAGTCAGGCAGCCATCAAGGATCACGCGGTTTACTGCGCGTCCAAGGGAGCTGTCGAAATGCTCACAAAGTAATTCACAATTTTTATAAACAATTTAAACGGCGATGAGGCAGTTGAGAAGAGCCATGTTGACGTTTCAGTAGCGAAGCGGTAAAACGGTTCAAGTCGACTCAACTATCATCTGAGTTTTTGAGGAATATCTTCGAATCTAAGGAAGATAACGAAATTTTTGTAATGACCTTTTTTGTAGAGCGAATAGAGTGCTGTAGAAAAGGTCATGTCAAAAATTTTGCCATCTCCCTTAGATTCTGAGATATAAACCGTTTTACCGCTTCGCTACTGATTTTCTCCTAAAACAACTGAAAAAAACGATTGAATAGGTGATTATTGCAGTTGATTTGCAATTTTTCATTATAGAGCGATGGCATTGGAACTGGGTCCACACAAAATTCGAGTCAACAGTGTGAATCCGACGGTAGTTATGACGGCTATGGGAAAACTCGGTTGGGAGGATCCGAAGAAAGCGAAAGATCTGATTGATAAAATTCCCCTCGGCAGATTTGCTGGTAAGCACTGAATATAACTCAACAGAGATATGAATAAATCGAGAAAAATTAACTCTCTCTTACGTGATAATGATATCACAGAGTGTTATCCTGCTTTTCTCTAATTACAGAGGTCGACGAAGTCATAGACGCAACTGTTTACTTGTTGAGTGATCGCAGTAGCATGATAACAGGAACAGCACTCCCTGTGGATGGTGGATTTCTCGCGACATGATTATTTTTGAGAGTTTGCCAGGTAAAAAGTGATTGTCAAAGTGATGTAATAATTCGAGATCAAGTGACAATTGTCTCGAATTATTGATGAAAATGAATAAATAAATAAGTATGTTGGAAGCACTCACCGGCGTTGGATGAAAACAACAGCTCCGTTTTCACCTCTCGTACCACCTACCTCTGCTGTCACCCACAGGGTTGAATCCTCCATTCTCCTTGTCCTTTGTTGTGCTGCTTTGCGCATCTGGCCGGTGTAATGACAGTTGAATCCTCTCAAATGCACTTTCACTCCCAAAATAATAAATTTTATTTGCACTAATAAGAAGGAATGAACGAAAGAAATTCGCTGAACCATAGAAAATTTGAGACCCTGGCACATTTCACAAATATTAATTGCACCATGCAATGACTTCCCTCCCCCCATTATCACTATTTCACCCTTCACTCACGATTTTTTAAATTAAATACCCCCGAATTGATTCGGACAAAAAAATACAAAGAACACCCGCGACCCCGAAATCGCGCACTGATCGCCACCTTGTGTATTTATCATCACGCCGGCAACGACGGAATTCCCGAGAACACTGACACTTTTCACAACCCCACAATCACCATAAAATCCCTCATGTCCATTGTCTCCACTAATTCCACACTTTAATCACATTTTTAGTCAATTAAAAAGTCAATAAACACGAGGAGATGTCCAAAACCCTAGTCCCTTGTCCAGAATTACACAGCAGGCGTCACCTTGTGATGTCACAAAGACGTCGGTCACACAGGGACGAGAGATATTTTTCGTGTGAACCTTTCATAATGTCCTGGCACTTGTAAAACACCAGGATAATCGCCAATTCCATCATAAAATGGTTGTTGTCCCTCGTTATTAATTAACTGTTGCATTGTTCATAATTATTTAGACGATTTTACCCTCATTTCTCCTCAAAAACGCGCCAAATCCTTTGTTCACCGTTCAACACTGGTCGTCATCTTGAATATGCGCGGAGAGAATGCGCGAGGGACTAGAGGTTTTGGTGGTGTGAATTATTTTTCAGTCTCTAGCGTTTATAATTCGCCACACCGACTATTAATTTCATGATAAAATCATTGCTGGACATGATGAGTAATTAATTGTTGCATTTTTAATAATTATTCAGTTTATTTTACCGTCTTTTTCCGCGAAAATACGTAGAGCAAACGCCAACGTGCCGTTCAGTATCGGAGACTCTCCGCCATCTTGAATAGGCGCAGGGAGAATGCGCGAGGGACTAGGGGTTTTGATGGCGTGAATTATTTTTCAGCCTTCAGCGCTTGTAATACGCCATACCACTCATTAATTTCACGATAAAATGATTCTTGAACGTGATGATTAATTAATTATGGTACTTTTAATTAATATTCAGCTGATTTTACCCTATTTCTCCGCGAACACATGTAGAGCGAACGCCAAACTCCCGAATCAGTAGAAAGGCCAGTCGCCATATTGGAATTCGGAGGTCTCAATGCGCGGGACTATTTTCAAGATGGCGGCTGGACTGGTCGTGTTTGGCGTTCCCTCGTGTATTTTCGGGCAGAAACAGGGTAAAATCAACAGAATAATAATTAATCGTGCAGTAATTAATGGATCACAATGTCCAACAACAGTTTTTAACATGAAATTGATAGTTTTTATCGCGTAATGCAAACGTAAGGACATGAAGAAAATTAATTCACAACGCCAAAAACCTCTAGTCCCTCGCGCATTCTCTACGCGCACATTCAAGATGGCGCAGAGTCTCCGATACTGTACGGCACGTTGGCGTTTTCTCTACGTATTTTCGCGGAAAAAGACGGTAAAATGAACTGAATAATAATTAAAAATGCAGCAATTAATTACTCATTACGTCCAACAATGATTTTATCGTGAAATTAACGATCGGTGTGGCGAATTACAAGCGCTGAAGGCTGAAAAATAATTCACACCACCAAAACCTCTGGCCCCTCACGCATTCTCCCTGCGCATATTCAAGATGGCGGAGAGTCTCTGATACTGAACGGCACGTTGGCGTTTTCTCTACGTATTTTCGCGGAAAAAGACGGTAAAATGAACTTAATAATAATTAAAAATGCAACAATTAATTACTCATCATGTCCAACAATGACTTTATCATGAAATTAATGATTGGTGTGGCGAATTACAAACACTGGAGACTGAAAAATAATTCATACCACCAAAACCTCTAGTCCCTCGCGCACTCTCTCCGCGCACATTCAAGATGACGACCAGTGTTTAACGCTGAACAAAGGATTTGGCGCGTTTTTGAGGAGAAATGAGGGTAAAATCGTCTAAATAATTATGAACAATGCAACAGTTAATTAATAACGATGGACAGCAACCATTTTATGATTGAATTGGCGATTATCCTGGTGCTTTACAAGTGCCAGGACAATATGAAAGTCACACGGAAAATATCTCTCGTCCCTGTGTGACCGACGTCTTTGTGACGTGACAAGATGACGCCTGCTGTGTAATTCTGGACAAGGGACTAGGGTTTTGGACGTCTCCTCGTGATTATTGACTTTTTAATTGACTAAAAATGTGATTAAAGTGTGGAATTAGTGGAGTCAATGGACATGAGGGATTTTGTGGTGATTGTGGGGTTGTGAAAAGTGTCAAAGTGTTCTCGGGAATTCCGTCGTTGTCGACGTGATGATAAATACAAAAGATGGCGTTCAGTGCGCGATTTCGAGGTCGCGGGTGTTCTTTGTATTTTTTCTTTTGAGTGAATTCGGGGCTATTTAATTTAAAAAATCGTGAGTGAAGGGTGAAATAGTGATAATGGGGGAGGGAAGTCATTGTATGATGCAATTATTATTGGTGAAATGTGCCAAGAGTCTCAAATTTTCCATAGTTCAGGGAATTTCTTTCGTTCATTCCTTCTTATTAGTGCAAATAAAATTTATTATTTTGGGAGTGAAAGTGCATTTGAGAGGATTCAACTGTGATTACACCGGCCGGATGCGCAAAGCAGCACATCAAAGGACAAGGAGAAGGGAGGATTCAACCCTGTGGGTGACAGCAGAGGTACGCGGTACGAGAGGTGAAAACGGAGCTGTTGTTTTCATCCAACGCCGGTGAGTCCTTCCAACATACTCATTTATTTATTCATTTAACGAATTGCTAACGGCCGTTTCCGGAAGGATTTTCTTCTGTACTAATAATTTTCGAAGAAGTGGGATGCTCGAAGCGTCTCAAATAAATCAAAAACCATAAATACCTCAATTCTGATTCTATATTGTACACAAAAGTTTACAATTCAATTCTGTGTTCATGCTCAGCTTGTCACAGTCATCTCGCTTTACATCTTTTTTTATAACGCCCTCATATGCTCACACACTCAATTACTTCAATGTCCATTCCACTCGAATTACGATATAAATCCTTAATCGATTATCATATATTGTAAATCGTATATAATATGTACAAATCGTCTGATGCGTCACAACGATTATCATCCAATTAGCAAAAAACGTATTTATCATTGCTTCGTAATCCCTTTTTTTCGCGTCTGCAGATGCTATGAAAATTCTCACTCACTCACATCTACCCTCTCATTATCAACATATTTTTGCTAGTAGGCCAGCAAAGGCCTTATTCAAACGCACACGAGTGCAATACCTACGTATGATTAACGGATAATAAAAAAAATCATTTGGATTATCTATGAAGTAATGAAAAAAAATCCCCTAACAAATAAAAATCTAAGGAGTATGTAGTCATTTCGAAATTTAACCCATGGTATGACGATATCGAGAATGCGTTTGTGAGGGAAAATGATAAAATTCTCCGAGTCGGGCGTGAAATGAAGAATTTCTCCTAAACCATCACTCATGAAATGAACTAAAAATTAATGATCAGTTGGAAATTCAGAAAATTCTAGATCACTATTTCGCGAATATCTCAAAAACTAGTAGGTTTAGAGAAAAATGTCAAGAGATCTTTTTTAAAGCTGACAAAATTCTCTAAGAAAGTTTCTTCACATTTTCCTCTAAACCTCGTCGTTCCTGAGATATTCTCAAAATCATCTTTATAATTGGTTTCAACTTCATATCACTCCCCCATTAGTTTAACCACATGTAAATAATTTAAACCGCTGATAAGATCTTTGAACGATTTATAAACATTGGAATAACCGTGGGGAAGGAGGGAATCCCGTTTTCTAGAATTGTAAAAATTCCTGGCAGTGTCTTTTATTTTCGTTCTCGTCTCGAATGAATTGAAACGTACGGTGATAATCGATACAGAAAAAAGTAATATACAAAAATCACATAAATATTCTAAATGAGAGTAGTAACAGAAGAGGAAAATGTGAATTTTAGTGAAGAGTATATAATTCAATCTTAAAGCGTTAGAGAAGCATTTATGAAATATCGTATAAATAGCGAGATTTCAATCTTCCATAACTCAAGATTGGCTGAGTGAAATTTTCTCAAATTTGGCGTCATTTTGAAGCTTTTTTATTGTACTTTGAAATGAGACCAGATTTGCTGAAGTGGTACCATTCGTTCAGGAGATATCGAAGATTGAACATTTCCATTTTACGAAAACCCACCCCTGAGGACGCAGCGGTAACAGGATCACGAGTTTTATTACATCAGTTACAAATAGCAAATTATTGATTATGACAGTTTGCAGACGAGACTCTCTTTAAACGCCAAGAATAACTGATCAATTGATATACAGATTCAATCAAGTTTTATCAGCAACTTGCAGCCAATTTTATCGTATTCTCGACAACATTTATGTAAAAAAATGTTCATTTATCATCAAATTATACAAAAATTGCACATGTCAATACACGAGTTTCTCTTCAATGAATTCGGCAGTGAAGTTGTGAAATATAACGAGTGAAAAATCACATGTTCATGCATTTATAGTGAATTACTTCGATGATGAGTTGAAAAACTTTTGTTTTCAACTGAATAAAGTTGATAACTTTCATTTTAATTCCTGTTGATTCTCATCAAGAGACATTTATCCACTCACTCCCTTCGATTTCACAACTCCACTCGTAAATTCTTCAATCCCACATGAGAAAAAAAAATATTAGCAAAGGCTGGGGGATGATCCGACGTGCCTCACACCCATGAAAAATGGTTAATTAATGATGCCATACTTTAATAAACACATAATAGTCATTAGGGCGTATTAAATATTGCATTTACGAATAATGGATTAATTTCACATTATGCATTCATCCATATCATACGCATGTACACAGTCTCCCTTGCACAGTGAATATTCACAATAGTTTTTCATTTATTGAATTAATGATTAATCACGATAAAATCGATAGATCAATCATCAGTTTTTTTTTTTTTCAAATCATAATGGATACTATTGTTTACGAGTTTGACGAGCACCCGTTGACGATGACTGTCGATTTCCACTAGACGTTTGATTAATTTGTCGATTCACTTGTTGCGTTGAACGTTTGCCTAGCTGAGCTTCCTTGGGGTCAAACCCCTCACTATGTCGCTTCCAAAACAAAAGATACACAAACGGCCACATTAGGCGTTTCATTGTACTTCTTTATTCAAGTTTTTGACTTTTTTTTAATCAACTTTCTGAATTCTGGATGAGGAGTCCTCTCTACCGTGGCACAGCAACCATTTTCTTTCGAATCCTTCTGTGTATTGTTTATTTATTTTTCATCATTAATCAATCAAACAATCAATCAGTGGTCTTTAATGTTCTGTTGTTGTTTTAAATGTTCTGTCTGTTTTGTTTTTCTGTTTTGTTGTTTCATTTATTCTCGATTTATTCTATTCGATCAATAGATTTTGCCCCTAGTCTTATACACTATTCGATTTCTAGAATTGTTTTTTTTTTTAAATCATAGCAGTGTCAGTTTACCTGAAAAATCAACGCAGAAACAGAAATAATGGAGTGAATTTTTTTTTGTCAAATTTGTTGTTTCATGTCTCACGACACTTCCCTGCATGCAAATAAAACGTTAAATTACGGATTATGGTTTTTAGAATTTTGAAATTTAGATAGTTTTTAGAATAATGGGTAAGAGCAATTGATTATCAGTCTTTTTGGAATTATTATTTGTTTAGGATTGATAACGATAACCTCATACCGCACCATGCCACGGTATAGTGACACCATATCCCAGTGTAAAGCTATGATTTTATTATTATGGTGAATGTCTTGTGATGTTTTATTAGATACCAATGAACCACGAAAACCCGTTACCAGTGTGTTGTTTTTAGGGTGCTGTACGTGGAGAGAATTATTGGGAAATTGAAGTTTTAGTAATATTTGTCTCGATGATGAGAAATTTCAGGAGAAAAATTCAAGATATTTATTTTTTAATTTTAAGAATTCGTTTCACCTAGTTTCCACACAAATTTTTGAAGTTATTCTTCAAATTATTTCATTCTCTCTTGCCGGAGAATTCATGGCGCGATATTTTTGCCAAATTTCATTAGTTTTTTTTTATTTTCATCAATTTAGTAATCATTTCAGTCAATTAATAATAAATCTCACGAGAAAAATTCACGCCATTTTTTGCATTTCTTTCTCTTTGAAAAAAGGCTTTTGTCATTTTCCGCCAGAAAAGGATAAATAAATCTAAAAAAATGGCTTAAAAAATTATGAATAATTCCTTTCATCAAATTTTGTTATCCCCCTTGCCTGAGAATTCATAATGCAATGTTTTTCCCGAATTTCATCCGATTTTTTTCAATTTCCATCAATTTAGGAATCATTTCAATAAATGAATTAAAAATTCTTTTGACTTTTCTCGAAGAATTCGGCATATTCGATGCAATAATTGAAATATTCCCGAACATTCCCCTGTAATTCCCATAATTTTTTTTATGACATCATGATGATAAATGTTATTAACTCATTGATTTTCACCGGATAATTCTCTCCACGTAACCTACGTGATATCATGTAATGTAACTCACTTTGATTTTGTCAAATCAACTATCGCTGGCGTGGGTGCGGGATTACGTAGGACTCGCATGCTGACCCTTCGTTTCTCATGACCGTCTGCAGTGGTTGCTGAAAAATATTGTCCACATAAACCACTCATAATGAAGTAATCTCCGTCATCATTAAAGGAAAAACAAGAGGAAAGGAATGCAGAATGAGTGATCTTTTCTCTTTCAAACAGAGATGTTCAAAGACCACTCATTTTCCTCTTTCCTCGTAAAAAAACCGAGCATGAAAAATTGAGGCTTTTAATCCATTAATCAACAGTCGTGCCATGAAAATTCATATCATCTCATGATCATTCAAGGGCCGTTAATCATGCGATATTGACGGATTAAGCATTTCAGTTAAATTCTTCATTTTTTTAAAGGTTTCACAAAAATTCTGATATTATTCTGGATGAATACCCACCGGTGCAACCGTCTAATCACCACTATTTAATTTATGATGAATGAAATTGTGCGAAAATTCACGTTATGAGTCTCTTTGATATTTATTTGCTAGCGAAGCAGTGAAATGCAATAAGTTCCAAAATTTCGATTTTATTGTTTTGCGAATATCTCGAGAACTATTGGGTTTAGAGAAAAATATGGTGTTACACTTTTTATGGAGAATTTCAAGAACTACAAAAAAGCTCTTGTGGCGTTTTTCTCTAAACCTATTAGATTCCGAGATATTTCCAAATAAGTTCGAATAAAAAGCTAATAATGTGATTTTCTGACAATCAGATATGGCTGCGATTATCTCTGGAACTATTGGGTTTAGCAAAAAATGTCACAGTACCTTTTTTGCAGGGAATTTCATGCGCTAAAAAAAGCTTCTATGACATTTTTCTCCAAACCCACTCCCTCATGAGATATTCGTAAAAAACTAACAACCAAATCATCAAATTTTTCACTACTTCACTACAAAATTCCAATTGTTAATGAGCAAATATGAGATAATAATTTTTCACGCTTGGCTATGGAAATGGTAAGAAATTGTACGAACAACATCTAATTAAAATTATCGTCAAAAACTAAAAGACATCGTTTAAGCAGAATAAAGCGAGAGGATATCGATATTGAAAAAACAAAAAGTTGACAAAAAATGTGTAGTCAATGAAACTTTTTGTTATTAACCCATCGATACCTCAGTTGATATACATTTCAATCTAATACACGATATAACGGTTTTTCCATTCAAGCCAAGTGAGAAAAAATGAACCAAGGATGTTAGAAACCATCACAATACTACTTTTAATAATTCATGGTGTGCAGAGAGAAATAAAATTAGACCAGTCCTTGAATGGAAAAACATTTATTTCTATAATTCATTTGTCTAATGAACTTTATAATTAATTAATAAATCGATAAAATAAAGGAGGAGAAAAAAATCTTCCTAATTAAGTTTACATTTATCAAATGGCATTAAATGTCCGTAAAAATGGGGACATTTGAACGATAAATTGAGAAAAAATTGAAAAATCTCAGAAAACTGGTGAAATGAAGATATTTTTCGTCTTATTTGATCTGCAAAACGTATCTTATAGTGTATTAAGGCACTTGATAATCATCTCTGATCCTCAAAATTAAGAGCAAACCCCAAGATTATTCCATCAATCAAAAAATAACAAAAAAATAATCGAAAAACTTGAAAATAATTCTCATTTCACCAGAATTCTGATTCCCTCATACGATGCACACTAGAGTCCTTAAACTACGAATTAAATTGTGTAAATATGTATAAAAAGTGTGAACACAGGGATTAAAAGTCATCATAATTCCCCAGAAGACGTAAATTAACTAATAAAAAAAAACGAGAGTATCAAAATTTTCGCAGTCTCAAGTTTAAAATAACGAATGAATGACTGTATTGATCAGTCTCATCGCCACAATCTCAATAAAAAATACTAAATGATTTCCAAATGATCACTAGTCAGCCGTATGTAATGAATTTTGTCAGATGTGCGTCATTTATGATCGTTTAAAATAGGTTTACCTAGGATATTCTATTATCTATTGAACGTATTAATGTTATAATTTGGTATAAGTCGCGAACTGCATTGAGTTTAATCATAGGAACATATATGTATCGGTTGGTAATAAGTAAAATTGGTATGACAACTGGACTATTTAAGAATTAGGAGAGAAATGGGGCAAAATGGAGCATTAATTTCCACGGAATTATCCGAATTTTTTCTTTTCTTTTTTTTATTATCGCAATAGCTTGGTAACGAGGAGTGCTACGACAAAATGCCACAACACGTTTTTTGTAGAGAATTCAAAGCTCTTCAAAAGAGATCTTTTGACATTTTCTCGTAAACCGACTCCCCCCTGAGATAATCCCCGGTTTTTCCTGGATCAAAAAAACTAAACTTTTCAAAAATCTTCTTTAATCTACAATATCTCCGGATCCAGTGGTCTGATTGCGGCAAGTCTGTGCTCATTTTAAAGACATTTTTCCACCCTTGAAAATGAGCCCAGACTTGTTGGATCTCGCTCAGCCGATCTCCAGAAATCTCTCATCAAAGACTCCATTCACCCCAATCTCCCTACTCTGACGAGGCTACAATGCTCTCCCCTCAACTCCTAACACCAAAATTTCCAAAAATAAGTAACGGTGGTAAGAGACTACCTCCCCTCCAAGATAATTCAGATGCAAATGCAAACGAATAGATCCAGGAGAATTCCCTTGATGATATCAAGATTCCCCTGAGGCTTGAGATCCCTGTAACACTCGATCCTTTTTCCCCCCTTTGCCTCACCCCCGCCCCACCCCTCATTCTGCCGTACATTTTGAAGATAAAGTCTTCCAAATTGACTGATGGAGTAACCAATCTCCAGGCTATCCTTATTGGCACTTGTTCCAAGTGAATAATCATCTCCATTCGATCTTTCAAACTTATCAATCACTGAGTTCATCCCAAACAGATCCTTCAGGAGTTCCTCCTCGTCCTCTCCCTCCCTCTCGTTATCACTCGTGACTTTTTGCCTCCTTTTGTCAAAAAAATCACTCCTGGATAGTTCAAAAAAATGCATCTGTTTGTCCTGATTTTTCCTCAGAAAATACTCATCAGACTTCTCCTGGAGATGCTCCTGGTCCCTTCGAGGATCCGGGGGACTCCCCTCCTTCCTCCCTCTGGGTAAAAAATGAAGGGAACGCCCAATGCGATGAAATATATTTGTTCGCTTTCGTTTTGTCGTGGAGTCCACAGTCCTGTAGGTTTTATTGCGTGAAAAGTATCCTGGGGTGGGAGTTTTTTCGAGCTCATCGAGACTCTTGGCGTTCTTGGCAGGCCAGTCTGCAGTGCTGTCTAGGGAATCTAGGCTCTTACAACCTTTTGATTCATTTTGAATGGAATTTTTCTTGAATATCTCACCCTCGAGCTCAGTGAATTCCACGTTCTTCGGTTTTTCAATGTCTTTAATTTCGCCAGGACCGTAGAAACTGGTCAATGTAGTGTCAACAACATCGTCCAGTGAATTATGTGATCTATTGTAGCTCTCCTCCACCGTTACTTTTTCCTTTGAATTTAAATTTTTCTCAGTTTTATGCCCATGAAAAAAATAACTCTGTTTGTCAATACGACGTGTTTCCGCGTTATCATTGGGTAAACGTTTTATAAATGATTGATAGTAATTGTGTGAACGCTGAGAATTGTAATTAATGTGTTCCCTGTGTTTGTCAATCTGTCCAATACAAATACCGGATATATCGAGATTATCAGGGGTTGATTGGGCTTGAGATGGTTGGGTGAGCTTGAATGTGTTGAATTTGTATTGGCGTTCTGGTGTTAGTGATTGTCCCAGTGGTAAACCACCACCATGACCACTAGGACCACTTGCTGGTTTTGATGACACGTGCTTAACTGGTGTCAGCTGCTGATGGCTAGAGGACAACTTTTGGTAGAATTGTATTTTACCTTGGAGATCATTCTTATCTTGGGAATCCTCCTGATCAGTCTCGTGCTTCTGACGACGCCCTGATGTGCTTACTGTTGCACCTGCTGTGCCTGAGGCGTTTGCGAGGCATTGGCGGGTGTACATTCTGAAAAAAAAAAAGATTTTTTTCCATTTTTGAGGATAATGGGGATATTTTTGGGAGGCATTCGGAGATTACACTTTTCGGATAATTTTCATGCCTCAGTTAAACCTTCAGGTATTTCGAAAAAACATTTCAGGAAATTTTAATTAATTCAATTCGAGTTTCAAGCTGTTGGAGATGGGGAAGTTTTCGTGAAATAAAATGTCTAGGATTTTCTATTTTCAACTGAACGTAATTTTTTAACTATTTAGGTTTTTGAAAAAACTTACATTATGATTTTTTTTTTCATTGTTGAGGATAATCGGAATATTTTTGGGAGGAATTGAAATCTGCGCATTTTTAAAGTCTCAGTCAAAGTCAAATAAATTAAATTTTTGTTTGAAACAGTGAGAAAGTTTTCATGAATTCCTTTTTTGTAGAGGAAAATTGAAAATGAAAATTGAAATTAAAATTTTAGAAAACTCACATTTTGACTTTTTCCCCCTTTTTTCACATTTTTTTTTATCTCTGATGTCTAGAAATTTTTCACTTTCTATTCACCACAGCTTCTAAACTGTGAATGTTTTTTCAAAAACATCTTGAAATCAAAAGGGGAAGGTTAAATTTAAGTTCTAACAGCTTCTCGTTTTATCTGGAAAAAGAATCTTTACGAAAATGTCTCGATCTCGTTTAGATTCCAAGACATTTAACAAAAACCTTCAGAAAACGTTTCATCGATTCCAGAATTAGTTTCTCTTTTCCATAAATGTCTGGAAATCTAAGAGACAACTCAATTTTCTCAGACATTTTTTTAACTCTGAAATTCCCTGCATTATGTTTGTGTCTCTGGTGTCAAAATTACGTGTCAAAAGTTATTGGATTGTTAATGACATGAACTACTGACCTTGATGGATGCTCTTGCTCATTATTCGTACCAGACGACAGTGGAATATTAGCTGGCTGTGAGTGAGTTGGTGGTTGTTGGGCTGGTGGCAATGCTTGCTGTCTGGCATTACCAAATTTGAGCAGATTCCAGTCAAATACGTAGTCGTAAGTGAAGGTCTCGTGATGGAAAAGGGTGCGGAATAGTTGTCGCAAATATGAGTAATCTGGCCTGTCCTCGAAACGTATTTGTCGACAGTATTTTAGGTACTTGGCAAATTCAACTTTAAAAACAAAAATAAATTGTCAATGATTTTCTCATGCACGACTGCAGCCGTAAAAAACTAAGTTCATCGTTTACAGTTCATTGAAAAATGTCAATAAACTTTTTTTTATCGGACATTTCCTCTTCAAGGTGCTCATTATGGAGAAAAATAAATAATTAACATGAATGTTAAATTATTTTTCCGCTACGGGGTTTAATTCTCACGTTTTTTAGAACAATTTTGCACTTGCATTCGTATCGAGTCATTGGCATTGACTGAATTTTTTATTTAACAAGATAATGCTAAATAATTAATGATCCATTATCAAAGATTTTCAATGCTAAACGCACTTTCTTAATTTTCAATTATCTCGAAAACTATGAAATCTACAGCAAATTATGAAAAGATGTTTTATAAAGTTCAGAAATAAAAAAAAAGTCTGAAATTTTTTATTCAAATCGCCCACTTCTAACATAATCATCGATAATTCATATTCAATCACAAATAATTTATGAATATTGAATTATTTTTCCACTGCAGGCTTATTCTCAAGTTTCTATTATCAATTTTGCATTTGCATTCGTGGGAGTCATTGTCATTGATTGAATTGTTAGTGTTTGATGAGTTGGTGAAAAAAAATATCCATTACCGGGATATCCTTTGCAAAGATCATCGATAGGTGTTGACATTTTCTTTTCCGATATCCGCTCGTACTTTTGCCTTTTAGTAGCAGCCTTCAGTCCTTGCCAAGGTAAACTTCCAATGTTGAAGTACATAAAGACATAACCTAATGACTCGAGATCGTCTCTCCGGGATTGTTCAATTCCCATGTGTGTATTTATACTAGCGTATCTGTAATGTTAATTTTTCAATGTCAACAATTGTCAAAAATTATTTTCTCGCCTTGATTATGGAATTATTTCAGTAATAAGGGCTCTGGAGTGATGATATTGGTCATTTTGAGACGATCTTTTCTCCTTAAACCCCTAATTATTTAAATAATTTCATTTTTATTCGTGGAAAAGATCAGAAGTCGATTTAATTGAATTTTGTCATGAGTTTTTGGTAAATATCTCGAAATCTGACAGAGATGGTGGAATTTTCATGAGAACCTTTTTTGTTGCTGAGAAAATTCCCTAGAAAAAAGGTCTCTACAAAAATTTCATTATGACGTTTGGAGTTGCAAATATTTCCGAAAAAATGAAGATTTAATCATTTCAATGGTTCTCGATTTTAATGAAAAATGAGTGGAACGAGTTTTGATTTTTTACCTGGCAGTTCCTGTAAGATTTTTATTCTCTCGATACGGTATATGTCTGTGTGTACGACCATCTCGATACTTCTTGGCCAATCCAAAGTCTATAATATACACGAGATTACCCTTTTTACCTAGTCCCATCAGAAAATTATCAGGTTTAATGTCACGGTGGATGAAGTGGCGACTGTGAATGAAGTCTGTTCTACTGATCTGTGAATAATCATGTAAATCACGTTGAATACATGAGGTTTCAATACAAAAATTAATGTGCATTGAATGTTCATTTATTTTTCAAGTTTTAATGAAGTTTAATTTCGAAATTTAGGGGAAATTGCCTATTTCTTGTAGATTCGCATTGAATCCACAGAAAAAAAAATCAAATCTAATATTGGAATACAAAAATTAAGAATGAACCATTTTTATTATCTGTATTATAAAAAAATATATATGCTTATGACAAAAAGTAAATAGATGTTGAATTAAAAAAATGATTCATTCTTTTGGGATTCATTTGCGTTTTTCATTTTATTTCTCATCACGAAATTTCAGGAGAAAAATGCAAAATTCATGCCCAAGAGTTTGTATTTTTTATAGAAAAAAAATCGTAACAGAATAATTCTCAGAATGATTGATGAAAATGATTAATTAACGTACCATTTGATCAGCAAGTAGAAGAACTGTTTTTAACGTAAATCTACGTGAACAAAAATTGAATAAGTCTTCCAGTGAGGGTCCAAGTAGCTCCATAACCATGACATTGTAGTCACCTTCCGATCCGCACCATTTTATTGTCGGTATGCCAACTAAAATTGATTGTTTCAAATGATCACAATAATTGTGATTTGCGTGGGGTGAGTGGACTGGAAAGACGTGATTGCTACGACATATCATCCTATTGAAATTTGTTACAGCTGTTTGAGGGAGATATTGTAGAATTCGGGAGAATACGTAATTACGTCAATTGGAATATCTGAGCAGAGTTTGTTAAATGTCATGTCTTCTCAATGCAATTAGCATCCTTCAATTGTAGAAATGCTTTTATAATTAATTAGGGTGGAAAGTTGATGAGGAAAAAATTCCAAGTGACGCAAAATCGATTTTCTTAATTTGGAATTATTTTTAGAGCAATTGATTTTTTTCTTCAAACCCCCTAAAGCCCAAATTTACATATTCATTATTAATGAACTCTAAAACATTCAATTCGACATAGAAATGTCAAAATACTTTTTGTATTTGAGGACAAGAAAGAAAAACACCTTCAAAATTTGTACAAGACGACGCAAAATAATTAATAATCAATTACATGAGATTTGCTATAGAAAATGCACGTCCTCTATCCTCAAACCTATCGATTCTACACGAAAATATCAACATGCCAATTTCGTAGCCGAGCATATCTCCAGATTCCCACAAAAAAAATCTCTTCAAATCCAGCCGAGACCCCTTGACTCCTTCGAAAACCTCATATTCAAATCTACATACCACCACCCTGCATCATCTTGTAGAACCTCGACTCTATGTGTAACTGTGGATGACGTGTTTTTATGCATTCCAACTTGATGGCGACTTCTTCGCCCGTGGAGATGTTGGTGCCTGATATAATAACAAAGAAAAAGATTCATGACTCGTCTGTATCCTCTAGTACATGAGGTTGGGCTGAAGAGGGAGGAGCGCGATTGGTGAGGGATGAAGAGAGGGAGAGGGAGATGGCAACAACGGGAGAGCAATGGATGACCCACGGGTGCTAAAAAATCACAGCAAAACAATAGATGTATCTTTCAAACGATGAAAGGGCCCTGCAACCCTCACGGAATATAAAGCATTCCCTGATAAACCTAATGAATGAACAATGCATAAAAGCCCAAATGTCGGATGAATAGTCGCGATTAATTCCGTGAAAATGCTGATGATGATGATGGAGAGAGTGGGAGGGGGCGGAGTAATGATATTGTGGTGAGAGAATGCAATGCATACGACTGAATGACGATTTATAAAAAGTCAACAATACCTAAATAAATATCTCCAAATGAACCACTCCCAATTTTCCGTCCGAGTCGGTATCTACTGCCGACGCGGAGTTCCATTCTGTTGCAGCCGTTGGCCGCGTGCTGGCCGGACAACGTGTGTGTATCTTGGTATTTCACTTTTTCTTCCAGAAATTATAAAAATATAAAAAAAAAAAACAACTCCCCTCGTTTTTGCCTCTAGCCTTTGCGTAGGAGTTTGCCCTCGTTCTCTTGAAAAATCCTCGAGTCCTCGCGTTAAACAATGTACAATTGTATAACCACAGGTGTAAAATGATAAAAGGGGGATGGAAGTAACAAAAAAAAGGGGGGGATTATTTATCAAAGAAAACTGCCTCAGAGACTCTGAGAATTTGCGATCTCCATGTTTGATCGCATTTCCGCTCGTCAACTCTCACACAGCCATCACTACACTTGTTTCTCCTCTTTCTTTATTCTTTTTTTTTTTCGGGAATCTTTTATTCTACTCGCTGGTAAAATACCCAACTGTTTCGTTTCACGGGCCTCTGGGCACCTCTAGGCTCACTCCAATACACCCAAGTTTTACCTACCTAACCAGTATCTTGGCGCATCCCAAGGTTCTGACTATTTTCTCGGCTGGGAGGGTGTGTGTGTGTGTACGTGTGTGTGTGGTTGCCTTTTTGTTCGGGAGGTTTAGCGAGTTGAGGATGCGGCGCTGGTGGTGGCTCGGGGATTTCTACGGGTCTAGTGTGCTATCTAGCTTGGGGAGAGTCTATGGGATTAATTAAGGGGAGGGGTAGGGGATTATAGGGGTGGCGGGGTAAAATCGACAATTTTGATTTTTTTTTCATTTTTGAAAATGATGAGAAGTTGAGAACAGGTGTGTAACATTTTAATAGGAAAAACTAGGCTTCTTCGAGCAATTTTTTTGAGTATTGGTAGGGGATTATAGGGGAACGCGGGGTGAAATGGACAATTTTGACTTTTTTCATTTTTGAAAATGATGAAAAGTCGAGAATAGGTTTGAAAAAATTTAATAGGAAAAATCAGGTTGATTTAAGCGATTCTATTTGGTTCTATTGGTAGGGGATTATAGGGGAAGGCGGGGTAAAATAAACAATTTTGATTTTTTTCATTTTGGAAAATGATGAGAAGTTGAGAACAGGTGTGCAAAAATTTAATAGGAGAAATCAGGTTGCTTCAAGCGATTCTTATTAGTAGGGGATCATAGGGGGAGGTGGGGTAAAATACAAAATTTCGGAAAATTATCCAATAAATCCAAGTAACGATTATTGCTATCGTCCTCATTTTCCCAATTTTTAAACTTAATTTTTTTCTTCTTACAAAAAAATCAAACAAAAGAATTTGGAGAATTTATGCTTAGGAATCTATTGATTTTTTTCCGTGAAATATTTTTTATAGAAGTGCGATAAACTTTTTCTTCACGCGTTTTTAATGAATATGAAATTTCATTCTTTACCATCATATTTACACCCGAAGGGTTCGTAAAAATAACATCATAAAATTGTAGTGAGAGTAGGTAAGCAGGTGTTCGAATACTAGAGACCCTAAACACAGGATTAGGCCAGGATTTGATGGTCTGACCCAGCACAGCAGGAAACAACCGTGAAGATTCTGGTCATTTTCCCCTATTTAAAATATCATAAATTCTCAAATTTCTGCATCACGTAGTTCCAAGAAAATGTATTCAGTATAAAATATAATCGAGTCCTTAATTTTTCGTTATCTTCAAAACTATTGGCCCAGCCCCAAAATAATGATAAATAATTAATAATCTATCGTAAAATGTACTTCCTCAATTTTTCATTATCCAAAACTATTGGTTCCACAACATGATATTAACAGCCCATTATTTTAGTTGAGGATAGTCCCACAAAAAAAATCTCTTCAAATCCCCCACCCTCAAAAAATTAAATTATTATCCAGTAATTCGTCATCCATGAGAAATAATGAACATAAAATTCCTTTAAAAAACGTTAAATTTATCTGAAAATCCCTTGAAATCTCAAAAATAAAAATAAAATAAAAATATTGATTATTGATATATCATTACTAATCAATCGTAAACGATTTCCAATGCAAAATGCATTTCCTTGATTCTCAATTATCTCCAAAACATTCAATTCTACAATAAAATATCAAGAGCTTGCTTCTTCAGTTGAGAATATTCCCTCAAAAAACGTCTCTTGACATCCCTCACCCCCAAAAAATTAAAACACCAAGTAATTCGTCATCCATGGGAAATAATAAACATAAAATTCCTTAAAAAAGCGTTTAATCGTATTAAAAATCAAGTGATGCTACAAGAGTTGCCAATAATTCGTTTAACCATTTTCGAAAAAAAAAAGAATTCCCAGTGTCAGGGCAGTGTCGTGTTAGATAATTAATTACATTTGAGTATAATCGACATTTTTCGTTTAATGAGTGAATGAACTTGTAATCAAGTGTCAGCGTGTATTGTCATTCGATTAGTTGAATAGAGGCCTGAAAACTTAATCAAATTTTTTTACATTTAAAAAGTATTAAAATCGTAACCACGTATAAACTATCTACAGATAATAAAAAGTTGTGATAATAAAATAGTTAATCAGATGCCGACGAAGCTCTCGGTGTTGTTTTTTTTTCTCATTCATCTTAAATCATGAATCTTATAATTATTGTTTATGGAATGTTATTATTGGCTAACAAACATCAATAATCCTCGAGAAGTATGGCCTGTGGATTTAATCGTTATCTCTATGGTATGATAAAATTTATTTATTAATTTATAAGTAAATTTATTAAGTAAACTATCGCCTGGTGGTCTCATTCTACTCGTACTGTCTGTACTGGAAGTATTATTATTATTTTTTTTTCATCAAAAACTTAACAATTGCGCATTGCGAAGATGAGGCGTTAAGCTACCGGGTATTAAACAATTTCAACGGATAAAATACATATTGTTAATGTACATTGTGGTTGCAAATAAAAGCATTAAGACCAATGCAAGTGGTGAAGGGGTGAAAAAAGTTAATTTTTCCACATTAAATATGAAATTGTCACGATAACAAATTGTTCAGCGAGAAAATGTGAAATTAGTTTATTTCTCTCGACATTTTCCATTGAAAATACTCTGTATCGGGATAAATGCACATTTCAAGAGATCCCTTTCAACTCATTATTACTTCACCCCTTCTTTAATAAAAAAAAAACAAACAATTAAAAGAACGAAGAAAAATACTGGTACTTGGGAAGTGTAAATTCCTAACATAAATGCAACTTTATCGTGACAAATGGACAATCTGAATCGTAAATCATAACAGTTTAGTTATGAGTTATTCGAACGAAAATATATTTAATCACAAATTGAGTACATCCTCTTCGTCAATGGTTTCCTGCATTTTTTTTTTGTTTTTCCACACGAATATTGAAAACAAGTGATTGAAACTCAATCATTGACAGTAGAATTCCCTGTATCAATGTAATTTTTTTCTTTTGACGCGTTGAGTTCGTTGAAAATTTAGCATGTGCTACTTCACTCGTAATACTATAATCTGCATACAAATCTAAATGTTCTTTTTTTTCTCGTCATGATATAAAATTTATTTCGGCATAGGTATAAATTCTATCTATCGCCTTTGCAACGGTGATTAATCGTGGAAAATTCTAATTATTGATAAAATAATGGGGGCATTAAAATATATGCAGTATTTCTGGTAATTTGAGGGTGGAAAATATGCAGTCTGTAAATTAATTCTGAGAGCTTATTTCCTCGGTTCTCGGCATCGTTGACTTGGATTTTTCCGTTGTCACTGTGATCGTTTGGACTTCTAAGTTGGCTAGATCTGCAGCGCTAATCTGCAAAATGAAAGCATTCAACATTGACCATTGGTGGTTCAATTGACTAATGAAAATTTTGTTAGTCAACAATTTGTTATGATGGGATGTCACTAACCACCAGTTGAATTAATGAATGGTTGGTTAGTTTAAGCAGTTACATGCATTACGAAAAATAATCATTAAATCAATTGATTTTTAAACAGCTCATGAGCAAACCTCAACATTGGGCGGTAGTGTAATTGTTGCATGCGTTGTTGTTGTCTCGGTACCACTTCGTATTTCTCGTTCTACTGTAGTGCCTACAAATTATACATAACAGTAACAAATAAAAATAAATTAATATGAAAAAAGAATTTAGCAGTGGAGATTTAGAGGAAAATAAAGGCGAATAAGAAAATTGACTTTTTTAAACTGACGATAACTCGAGATTGGTAGAGTGAAATTTGAAAAATTTGGCGCCATTTTTTAGATATTTTTATAAACTTCAAAATAAGACCAGATTCGTCCAAATTGTTTCATTTCAACAAGAGATATTGAAGGTACAAAATTGTAATTTTGCTTTTTTCCTCAATTCAATTCTCCATTCTTCGACGAGACGTTTTCCTACTTCACTACTAAATCTTTCAAAACATCAATTAAACAATGCGGATATTCTTTGCATAGAATAACAATATTTATCGTCATTAAACAAATAAAACGATGAAATACAACAAATAAGCTCAACGACAAAAATAATAAGAAAAACTAAACTCACTATTAACTTCTTGGGATTCACTACTCTGATTCGTTTCAACTTCACCATTAGTGGTGCCATTACTCGAGGTCTGTGATATCACAGTTGTTGTTTTAACAACAACCGATTGATTTTGTGTTGATATCTCCGAAGTGCGTGATGTAACTTCCATCTTGAGGCCAGCAAGCCTGTTATGAAGATCCTCCGAGCTCGTTGCATTTCTGAAAAGTGAACTGTTACTGCCAAATAGAATGGCAAGTACCAAGAAAAAAAAAACCCAAAGGATGAATAAAAAAAAATCAACAACGAAAATTAACGAAAATTTCAATTCAAGTTCTATGTACAAAGGAGAAATCATAATAGTCTTACAGCAGATGGTCCTTAACGCTGTCGATAGTGATGTCACCGATGGAATTAATGTCCTGTCGATCCTCGTCTCCATTGATATCATTGGTGCTCGCTGCTGGCCTCAATGATGGCTCTTTAGAGTCATTATCACCAGCTAAAAGGGACAATTTTACACAGACAAGCATAGCGACAAGATGCAGACGAACTTACGGGTAAAGGGGATGTCAAATGAACGACAAATGATTTATCGAAAAATAATGCCAATCACCAGAGGAAAAATTCACTTGGCTTAATATTTCAAAGACCTTAAGGCCCAGGTGCATGATCTTTCGAACGTTATCTCGATTGTTTTTCCATCTTCATAGTGTAAAATATAGCACAATTTCCATTGGATTTTACGTCAGGCGGGATCCCCTAAAAATTATGATTGTACAATAAAAAACAGTAGAAAAAAATTAACATTTTCAAAGAGCGTTTTTAAGAAAGATTGAGAAATAAGTTCGATAGAGAGGAAATAGTGAATGCATAATTTATCGTGGGAAATATCGGTCTGACAGGCTTTGATACATCAAATTCAGTAGCGAAGTGGTAAAACGGTTCAATTCGACTTATCTCCCAGTTGAGTTTTTCAGGAATATTTCCGAATCTAAGGGAGATAGCGAAATTTTCGTAATTACATTTATTGTAGCTCTCAATTGGCTCTACGAAAAAGGTTATAACAAAAATTTTGCTATCTCCCTTAGATTCCGAGATAATGATTGAAAACTAGCCAATAGTCAAAATTGACTTGAATCGGTTTACCACTTCACTACTGAATTATAAAGTTGCAATTTCCTCCCTATTGGGTTTATTTCCCAATATTATTAAAAAAAGCTCTTTAAAAATGTTCAGCTTTTTTTCAACGTTTTTTTGTCTGTACAATCATAAGTTTTTGAGAATCCAGGAGTATGTAAAACTGAATAGTAATTGGAGATCATTTCAGATTATGAAAATAAAAAAAAAACAACGAAGATCACGTTCGAAAGATAATCCAACCGGGTCTTAAAATAAAACTTTTCGAAACAAATCTGAATTTTTTGAAAACTTTGTCACATGAATTCTCTGCAAGAAGTTGATGGAAAAATTTGGGAGATGACTTAAAAAAATTGTTCCTTTTATAAAAACGAGGTGATGTGAGTTGAGGGTAATCTGAAGAGGATAAACAATTTTAAGAAATATTTGAAAATACGAGGTGGAGAAATCCTTGCGGCAGAGGGAGCAATCCAAGCAAGATGTCGGCGCCTAGAACTCTGGGCCACCTCGTATTTTTGAACATTTTAAAAATTCTTTATCCTCTTCAGATTCCCTCCAACTCGTTTCATTCAGTTCCTAAAAAAAGAACAAATTTTTAAAGCCATACTTCACATTTTTGCATCATCCCCTTTTGGCTCAGAATTAATTACTAAAAAAATTAAAAGTTCAATAACTAATTACGCTTGCACTAATGATCTTGAATGATTCAGGAGCTAAAGTTATTTTTTTGTTAAATAAATGTAAACATCAGTGAATTATTTATTCAAATTAATTATTATTCAGAATGATCAGATTGAAAGCCAAGTTTCAATTTCCCCCGGGTGATGTGAAAAAATCCTGTACTCACTGGATCCAACGATGCCATTCTCCGTGACACCCCTAGCCGCCCCTGGGGCCTCAATCTCCTTCTCCCCAGTCCCCTCAACCACCCCCTCCTGCTCGCCCTCCCCCTCCCCCTCCTTAACTGATTGCACCGAGCTGACAGTTGTCTCCGGTGTTGATCTCGCATTGGGAGGTAAATTTAAGGCACAATGTGCTTTTGTAACATTATTAACAGACAGTGAAATGCGTTCAAGCTCTGAACTCGAGTGAAGATAAAGTGCCTCACCACCTCTGGTAAAAGTGAGTGACGAAATGCCATTGATATCCTCACGTTTAATGGCAGCTGCATTAAGCTGTCTCCTCAATTCAGGTATACTCAGTATCAAACAGTCGCCAAGATTGGTGAGACAGAGTAGACAAGTTTCCTCGTGAGTGCCAGCAGGTTCAACGGGACAAGTGAACTTGGAAAAACCTGTTTTACGAACACGCGATCCCTCATGGGCAGTGAGTTTATACTTGCAGAATGGCTTCAATGATGGCAAATTGAATATCTTGAACTGCTCTTCACTGGCAATGACAACGCGATGAGGTGCAGTCATGTCTGGCCCAGGTGCAACACCTTTTTCAGCTTCAAAAGGCTCGGGCAATGGTACACTAGATCCATCGAGAATTGTAATGGCTATCACTGGTGCACGATGCTTAAGCTGAATTTCCTTGCCAAGTGTGCAAACAACGTCCTCTTCAGCCCTTCTGACACCAGCAGGTATGGCAAGTGTGAAAACATAGACAGTACCGTTGTTGGTGCCAGCCCAGAGTGTTGGCGTTGTATTCTGCATGCTGACGATGAAACTCCTAGCGAAGTAGAGACTCCTGACCATTGAACCAAGTGAATCATCAGCTGGACGGGCTTCAATCTGTCTCTCAACAGGTCTGATATCAACAGCCCCCTCTCCACCAATTCCACCGGGAGACGGTGGCTCTGGTTTTTTCTTCTCGGTGACATTACCCGAAGGACTGGCTGTGGTAGCTCGTCGCTGGGACCTTCCTTTCCTCAATCGCCTGAAGGACTCCCTCAATGACTTCTTGAAGGATTTCCTTCGTGAGATCGGTGTGTCACCAGAGCCTGATCGATCATTCGGGTTCAATGTGCATTTAACACTGACCGGTTTATTCCGAGTGTAATCGAAGACTGCGAGGCCGTGGGCTGTTCCTGCAGCCATCAGTCCCCATTCGCTGTGAATCGTCAGTGCTGTAACAGCTGCTGGTGGATAAAGTTGGACGAGATTTTGAGGCTGAAAACCCGTGGAAAATGAGATCTCAGCTGTTCTCACTGGGAGACTGTCGTGACCCTTCCAGGCGAATCCATCGCGATCGTTGACAATGTTCATGGTGACGGCTTTCATCTGCTTCTGTGTGACCTCCGGGACGATTTTGGCCACTATTATGTGGCCTGCAGTGCCTGCTACGATGAGGGTTGATGACAGTGGGCAAAGGAGGATCTTCTTGACAGCAAGACGAGGATCGTCCGAGTAAGGATCGAAGGTGCCGACCTTTCGGAAGGGCGGCCACTCCTCCTCGTCGTCGTCTGGCGACTGCTCGAGAACGTCAAGATGCTCACCCGTGAACAAAAGGGATGAACTGTATTTGTACAGAGGGGTCAGGGTGACACCTGAGGCGTCCCAGAAGCGGATTGTTCCGTCCTCGTGACCGGTTAACAGGAGATCTCTCTTGTTCTCCGTCAGCTTCTTGTTGCCCTTCTGGCAGAGAAGAACACCACCGTCTATCGGCCACTCTTTATCCGAGTAGAGGTGCTCGGTCTGTGTTTTGCCGGACGTTACGATTGAGCTCCAGAGGTCCTCGGGGACGTTGGGCACGTGTTGGGAGCATGTGACTGCACTCGCGTGGAGGGAGACGAGGTACGGAAGGGCCATCATCTTCCAGTCGGGGTCTGTCAAGTCTATTGCCACAATTTCCTCTTCCGCGAGGATTATCAGGGCCTCCGGGCCGGGGATGTTTTTCAAGGGATCTTTCTCGTCGGTGTCGTCTGAGGACTCCGTTTCCACGGGGGGTTTAGAGGTGACAACGAAGAAGTCTATTACTTTGGAGGTCAGGTCGAATACCACGTGCTTTGATTTTGTCATTGCGGTTATTGTGTGACGGTCTCCGTAGCTTGAGCGGGGCATGCCACCGGAGAAGAGGATCATCTCGTCGTCGCTGGAATTTTATTTGGGGGCTTCAGAATTTTAGGGGTTTTGAGATCATTTGAGGATTATGTAAGCTTTTTTGGGGATTTTGTTATTGTTTGGAGGTTTGTTATAGCGGAATTGAGGAACGAACGTTCTTCAAGTTCAAATGTTTTGAAGTTTTTGAATGTTCTTTAGGTCAAATTTCAACATTAGCATGGGTCAAACGTTCTTAACAGTCAAACGTTCAGGTCGAACCTTCTTCAGGTTCAAATGCTCTCACGTTTTAGACGTCCTTAGGGGTTAAATTTCAACATTAGTGTGGGTCAAACGTTGTTAAGGGTCAAACGTTCTTGACGTTCAAATGCTCTCAAGTTTTAGACGTCCTTAGGGATTAAATTGCAACATTAGCGTGGGTCACACGTCCTTAAGAATCAAGCGTTCCTCAGACTCGCAAGTTTAGATCGAATGTTCGTAATGATCAAACACTCTTCAGGGTCAGTTGTTACGGTTCAAAAGTTAAAAATGAAATTTTCTCAACGGCCATTTTTAAGGGTCAAACGTTCTTAAGGATTGAGCGTTTAAGAATGACATGTTTTTCAAAATTTCTTAAAGAGTCGAGGGCAAAATTGGAGCCTCACCGAATAAATAAAATCTGCAATATTCATGCTGGCATAAAAATTAATCTTTGCCCTTTTTGAACCCTCTCGACATTTTCGGTTGAACCTTCCACTTTCACAGATATTTTGAAAGTGTCTTGACCTTTTTCATGACACATCAACCCTACAATTCTCCCAAATTACAATACCAATGAAATATAAACATATTACTCACTCAGGCAATCCGTAGACAAAGATTTTCGATATGGCCTTGCATGGAAATGGTCCATAAACAGTTGTTGGTTCGGGTGTTGAATCATTACCAGGACTCCAAAACATGTATGATCCATCATTGTGTGACGATACAAATCTGTCCTCAGATATCCAGTGAACCGATTCCAGTTGTTGATTAGAAATAAATGTCTGGGCACGGGAAAATAAACCCATCAACTGCCGACACACACGTTCGTCCAAAGGAGGAAAGAACAACAAAAGACACAAACGACACAGTCAGTCTATTTAAATTCCCATCTCCAGACCCATTATCAATGTGTAACATAACATTTGTTCATTTTTTTTTCTTCTTTTCATCAACAACTTGCATACAAGGCTAGTACTTTGCTCATGTGCATTCATACGACATCACGATTACGATTAATTTGCGTAATTTAGGGAGTTGTCACTCACCTGTTGAGCGCCGGGTGTGGCTTTGTTCCACAGAACCATGAGGCCACGATTGTAACCAATGAGGATGCTGTCGGGATGGCCAGGCTGCTCTGCTATAGCCTCCACCGCTCCTGGATTCTTCTTGTAGTCCTCAGGGACACTGTTAATTCGTCAATCATAATTTTTCGTGTACTCCAGTTCAATCGGTAAATTTGAAAAATGAAGTAAAAAAATAGTTTGACAAAATGGGAAATATTTGATGGTGAATATCTACTGGGAAAATGATGTAATTTGAAAAAATCAGGTCTCATTGTGAAGCTTATGAAAATACGTTTCAAATGGCGCAAGATTTTTTCAATTTCACTCAGCCAATCTTGATTTATCGACAATTCAGTAGTGAAGTGGTAAAACGACTTGAGTTGACTTGGGTTGTGGCTGAGTTTTCGAGGAATATCTCCGAATCTAAGGGAGATAGAGAAATTTTCGTAATGAACTTTTTTGTAGATCTTAATCCGCTCTACGACAGAGGTTATGACGAAAATTTGGCTATTTGCCTTAGATCCAGAGATATTCATTGAAACCGACTAATAGTCAAAATCGACTTGAGAATATGGTAATTTTTCGAACATCAAAACTTTCATTTGAGCACCATTTGAGCTTAAGTTTCCGGACATTTTGCAATGATTTTATTATTTAAACTTTGCAGGTCTGAATTTGAATCTCTATATGGACCCGGTAGAAAACATTTTAAAAATCTGAAAAAGATTAGGAAGTTTACTTTTGAAGAAATATTGATAAAATAACTTGAAAAGTGCAATTTTGGTAAATTACCAACATTTTCTATAAATAATTTAAACAATCAATTTTCCATCATAACAATCATTTGTTTGGCATTGTAACAAATTTATTCATATTCAGAATTTTACCAGAAATCGGTTTCATCTCTAAAAACTTAAGGTTTCCGGGAGTTAAAAAAACTTAAATTATTGATTTATAAACAATAAATAAAAAAAATAATTTATGATATTATTCATGATTTTTTTCAAATTGTTTTCAAGCAATTTAATTCACAATTAAATTGACTTGCATATCCTTAAACTACCGTTAACAGTTTTACCCTTTCGCTACTGAATTAAGGACAGGATTTATTGCAGTAACTGTTCATCAATACATTACTCACTTCTGCATAACAACATCTTGATAAATAATATTATCAGACATTTTAAATTTCTTCAAATCCAGGAGATAAATATTGCCCCCCTCAGTTCCAAGGAGTAAATTCTCTCCCGATGACTCCAGACACATTGCCGAAATTTTCTTCAATTTACCCTCAAGTGCCAATGACTTTGTCTCCACAACTGAATTCTCATTAATCTCCCACAAGTGGAGGGAATTGTCATCGCACAGCGACACGAGACGTCCCTGAAATACCATCAATAACGCATTAATGCAGTTTTACCAGTTTCATCTTTACCTTTTCTTTATTTTTTCCCCATATGTTCGGGAACTAAATGGATTACTACAACATCGAATCATCACACCACTGCTCTCTTAATTACGTCTGTGCATACAGGGCTTGTTACGCAACCGACACTTCACCGGCTTCTCACAGTTGTTACACTGTGCATAATAGGTATTCGTAATAAAAACAGGGAATAATTGTGGAGATACTTTTTGTAGTCTGCTGAAATAATTTCTGCTCTACTCTGCTTTTTTACAACTTGGGATCAGTATTTGCGCTGTAGCACGTGCCTCGGAGAGAATACGTAACGGGAGATTCGAATATTTTTTAGATCAAAGGTCTGTTCTGCATGAAACGGAAACTGGGGAAAAATTTGATTTCGGCGAATCTAGGGGCATGTACTGAAAATTTTATGGGAAAATTGAGCGAATCCGCTGGAAAATTCTATTCGATTTCTATTATTTGGAATTTTTGGTAGTCAATGGAACATATTTTATAGAAATTATGAATAGATTTCGATTTTTCTAAACAAATTATTCTGTTGAGATATTTCTTATAGAAATTACTTGGCTCAAATTTTTTGTTTTAAAAAAAAAATTTTAATGAAGAAAAGAAAAATAGAGTGGAAAGAATTTATAAAATTCATGTTAAGGAATTTCAATAGAAAAAGTTTTCTTTATAAAATAGTATATCAATTTTTTACTAAAAATAATTGATAATAAATTTTTATATTCAAAATAGTATAAATTTTTTCTCTATAAAATAGATCCTATTGGACATTTTCTATAAAAAAACACAGTAAAGCTACGGAATTCTTCAATAGAATCAACCAAAACCTACTAGAATTTTGAAAAGAATTACTCAAATTTCCCATGTTTTTTCATTTTATTTTTCTAAATAAAAAAAGAAGAAAAATAGAATGAAAATTCATGTCAAGAAATTCCTATAGAAAATGTCTCAACATCCTCCTGCGATATTTTGGCCCTCGAAAATCCCCTGAATTGAATTTTTCGCTGTCAAGTATTCCGCTGGCCCCAGCTTCATCTACTCTGTTATGTTTGATAGATTTTTCGATGCCACATTAGAATCTCCGGGCATTGCGTGTTGACCGGACATTTACCGTTATACAGGCGAACAAAAGAAGTGTCATGATGTTACTCTATGGCGTGTCCACTACAATACTCCCCTCTTATACAATGCGAATGGGTTTACGTTTTTCCATCGGTGTAGAGAATAGATTAACAATACAAATTGAATTGTTTTTGGGAGGAAATTGAGGTGAACTATTTTTTTATGGGAGATGAAGCCCATTCGTAAAATGTCATTACTAATTTTGGCATCATAATGCGGTTTGAAAAATGTTGGGACATGTTTTTGGTGCATAAAATTATTCGAACACCTCTAAATAAATGAGTGACTTTAAAACAAAATATCGAGGGAATTCAAATCTTAACAATTGTTCTTTTTAAACACAATTGTAATATATGTTTCTCCAACTCAATCAAATTACTTCCAATATCAGCACTATTTTTCTCCCCCCCCCCCCCAGTGCAATTTGAGCCTCCCATATTTCATTGTTCCCAGAAAGCTATGATTACCCAACCCAACATTTACCTCATTCGGTAGTGCAATGATTCTGGTAACAGCATTCTCACCGCTCTCAGTCGAATGTTGTCCGTAAAATTCAACACCAGGCCTTCCAAAACTATTGTATCAATATTAAATGTGGGTTAAGGACTGATAAATTCAACTGTAACGAATCAGCGGAAATGAAAACATACGAAATACGAAACGTATTTCATTACTGGATTGAAACACATCTCAAATATCAAGGCAGTAGTATATCAAATCAAAAGTATAATATTTTATTCTTGAATAGAGTTGTCAAAATCGTGAATGAAAAATAGAGATTTTTATTCATTTTTTTTAATCGAAAAGAATAATATTTTGGGAAAAAAGAAAAATTCTTATATAAAAAATTATTGAAAAAATATGAATACTCATGAATAACATGAACTTCAATCGAGAAGAGGAAATCCTTGAATTAAAAATCAATTTGTTCTTATCAAGTCCCAAAAGAAAATTCAACGAATAAAAAAATCACTACAAAAATGAAATCGAAAAAAATTATATTCTGGGGGAAAAAGAGAAATTTTCATATAAAATTTTGTTTGAAAGAATATGAATACTTATAAATATGTAGAATATTTTGAGTCATATCACGGCATAACATGAAGTCCAATGGAGAAGAGGAAATACTTGAATTAAAAATAATTTTTTCCTCATCAAGTCCCAATAAAAAATCAACTCTAAAAATAAAATCGAAAAGAATAATATTTTGAAAAAAAAAATTCCCATATATTTGATGAAAAATTCCCATATATGAATATTTATAAATATTTATAGAATATTTGGCGTCATATCGTGGCATAACATGAGGTCCCAATCGATAAGAGGAAAATCCTTGAATTAAAAATGAGTTTTTTCTCATCGACTTCCGAAAAAATTCGACGAATGAAAATTCAGTACAAAAATAAGTATAACGTAATGATAATAACGCCGAAAGGATACACTTTGATGGCACCAGAGGCAGTGCCGATGATCATCAGCCGGAGGCTCGCATCCCACGCAAGAGCGGTCGGTTTGTTGGGGAAACCATGCTGGACAGTCTGAAAAAGAATGCGAAAATCACAGATGAAACCCGAAACATTCACAATTAGCGTGAAAATTTCATTCACATTGAAACATTCCGATGAATGAATATTAATAACGTGCCACATTCAACCAGAAAATGCAGCATGAAACATATTTTTCATTGATATTAAATAAAAGCCACATTGTATATCTATAGAGTCCACACGAGATGCTGAAAGTATGTATCCGTATATACAGTAAATTGAGGAGTCGGGCGTTGCCTCCAATTCCAATCCCACTAAAACCCCCTCGTAATGATTTCTCCACTGCGGTTAGTATGATTGACATGCAATCAACAAAGTATGTGAAATACCAATCGCAAATAACAAGAATGTATAATTGTAGACTCTCCCTTTCTTTCTCTAGCCCAATAGGGGGGCCCATATCTCTCATTTCGATAAATTGACGCACAAATACGACTGCTGGCGTTAAATAATTTTACGGAAAAACTTGGCGAATTCAGTGGAAATTCTTATAATGATTTATTTCCTTTCGGACTTGGAGAGGAGAAAATTATACTCAATTGAACTATTGAAAATTCGGAAGCTTGACTTCATTTTTTTTTTACGGAATAAAATCAGTAATTTGATTCTTCTAGTGAGATATTTTCACTAGATTTTTTTCTATAGAACATTTATGTAGAAATTTCTATGGGAATTTCTACTGAAAATATTTCAATAAGAATAAGGTGATGGAATAAATTATAAATAAAGCGAATTCTATTGATTTTATCTATTCAATGTTTTCTACTGAACTTTTCTTGAAAAATCTATTAGTTTTTCGCCGATTTTATTCGAAAATTCTGTAGCTTAATCTACATTTCTTCGGTAGAAAATGTGTAATGAAAATAATTTTATAGACAAAATGAGCAGAATTTGATTTTTCTAGTGTGACATTTTCTATAGAAATTGCTCGCCAAAAAAATTTTCATTTTTTTCCTATAGAACTTATATAGAAATTTCTACAGAAAATATCTCAATAGAATAAGTTAATAGAATACATTATACAACAAGCGAATTCTATCGATTTTTCTATAGGATTTACTGGACATAAATTTCCCAATTTTTTTTTCCAATAAATTTAGATAATTTCAGCTTCGGAATTTCTATAAAAAATATTTCAACAGCAGTTGTACCAAAACATCAAATTCTATTCATTTTCTCTGTAAAATAAAAAATATTTTGTGATGAAAAACAAAACGCGGAGAAAATCTGAAATTTTTCAATAGAATCGGCGAACAAACTAACAGAATTCTCTGGCAATTTTTCTGTTTTTCTATAGAAATTTCTTTGTGCGTGCGGTGGGGGAATTTTCATTACATACTGCATTGCGTGCAGGAAACACTCGCCGATAGACACCAGGAGGCTAAGTTTATCCGTGTGTTTACATAGGCCTTTCATTTTTTTTCGTTAGCGATAGATAAGATACAGATCTTTGTGAGATGTCCAACTGTTGTGCGGCTCAAACCATCCGAATAAATGAGACTCGGGGAGATAGCAATGATGATTCAATGTTTCTTTAGAATTTAATTTACGGATTAACCAGTCGGTTATCTTTAAAGGAAATTGGGAAAAATGTCGATGTTTTTCAATTTCTCTATATCTTCGGAAATAATGGCACGATTTTGACGATTCCAGTCTCATTTTGGAATTCAAAAACATCTCTTTGAAGTGCCATAAAATTAATCAAATTTCACTCTGTCACTCTACGGGATACTGGGGCAAAACGGGGCGGCATTTACTTGTCAATAACTCGAGAACTGCAGAGTGGAATTTCCCGAATCTTTTTTTCATTTTGAAGTTTAAAAAAATAACTTCAAAATGAATTCTGATTTATCCAAACCGTATCATTCGGTCACGATGTTTAACTAAAATTATATCTTGGATTATTATTTTCTATTCGCGATTTATAGTAAAAAAAGGAATAAATAGAATCAAGTTCTTCACATGATGATGATTTTTCATTGATCATGATTTTTTAAAAAGAATGGGAAAAATGTCGATATTTCCCTAGTGAATTTTCCGAATCTTTTTTTCATTTTGAAGTTTAAAAAAATAACTTCAAAATGAATTCTGATTTATCCAAACCGTATCATTTGGTCACGATGTTTAACTAAAATTATATCTTGGATTATTATTTTCTATTCGCGATTTATAGTAAAAAAAGGAATAAATAGAATCAAGTTCTTCACATACATGATGATGATTTTTCATTAATCATGATTTTTTTAAAAGAATGGGAAAAATGTCGATATTTCCCTAATTTTCCATCTCTTCGTAAATAATTGATTGAATCAAACAGATGTTCGTAGAGATAGCAGAGAAATAAGTTCACAACATCGATTAAATTGTCATAGTGCGACGTTTCGCTACATATTTTAGCTTTATCAGGTCCTTGACATAACTAATGTCCTAAATGCTAACAATAGTGCACGAGCACCTATTTGCAGTAAAAAACTCGCATTGACATCACAAATCAAATATAAAAACACCGAAAATGCGATGACTGCTTGCTCTGAAAGTTGTCAATTATTGTTATTATTGTTAATTATTGACGCATTAATTATTGTTTGATTTTGATGAATCTAGTCTCATTTTCAACTCTAAAAAGATCTCTTTGAAATGCCACAAAATTAATTAAATTTCACTCTGTCAATTTACGGGATACTGGGGCAAAACGGGCGGCATTTACTTGTCAATAACTCGAGAACCGCAGAGTGGAATTTCCCGAATCTTTCTTCATTTTAAAGGTATTTTTTGAAACTTTAAAATGAATTCTGATTTATCTAAATTGCATCATTTGGTCAGGAGATATCGATGTTTGAAGACGCTTAAATAACATTCTATTTTCAATTATTCTTTTTTGTTCGACATTTATAATAAAAAATAACAATTAGAATCGGTTTATTCACGTACACCAGCCCCAATCGATCGACTGCAACCGGAGTGATCCAAAAATAGATGGAAAACCACAAAAATTCAATTACAGGAAAACTAATTAATTTGTGGGAAACCTCGTAAAATCCGGAATGAAACATGACGCATTGGGTACTAACACTCGATGTGTACATTGGAATGCGATAAAATCTCGTCGGAACTAAATCCACTGCTAAAACCTGACATGGCTTCTAGGTTATTATCCCCAGGCACTGGATACATAAAAACCTCTCAACACATTTCATTCGAAAAATCCTAGACTCGAGTTATTGAACTCGTTCTCAATCCTACACAGAGGTGGGGCAAAATGGACCTCTCAAAATTTCCCATGTGTCTCGATGAAACGATAGGATTTTCAAAAATTTGAATTCATCATAATCTCTGAAAAAAAATCTCGCAAATGTCGCAAAATTCGTTGAATTTCCCTCAACCAATTCCCAATAATCGACTGGGGTAAAACGGAGTTCGGTAAATATCTCGTGACCCAACGATGCGATTTCAATAAATCAGAGGTCATATCAAAGCCTCGAAAAATACCTTTAAAATGGCGCCTGTTTTTTTCAATTTCACTCAGCCAATCCCGAGATAATCGCCCCCTGAATCCCTCCCATTTTGCCCCAGTGTCAAATAAACACCTCAAATGTACCGGAAAATGGGAGAATGCATACGTCAATGGGGACTAATTGCATGCGTCACCACGAAATGTAAAATCCCATGATCTATGAGTATTCAATCTACCTTTCTAAATGCAAACAGATCCTTCAGCAGCTTCTGCCTCTCCGGTGTCGGCTGTTGGCTCTTTCCCCGTATGAACTTGAGCATTTTGACGATTTAGAAAAAAATTGAAAAAACAAAATAGGACTCCTTTGCGGACAAAAATAACACTTGTTGCTCCTCCCTGAATGGGACTTATTCCCTTTATCCTGAATCGTAATCCGTTTTTAATGAACAAAAGGGTTAAGTGGTTGATTGGGGTTCACGATCACCGGCACACTATTTCACACTGCATTGATACCACCTTCAGCCTGTACTTTCCACTGTGCATTTAGCTTTGTGACAAAATAATGACTCTCGGCCCCACCGTTTGTGCCCTCCACAATGCGAATATTTCGAGTTGAGGTGATTTTAAACGTAAATAACTTGTTCACATTTGCATTGGTGAATTAAATTTACGGTTATTTATGGTTTTTGAATCACGTATGCCTCGCATATCGTGTGCAATCACTTCACTTTCATGTGTCAGGGGGGAGGGGGGAGGAGAAGAAAAAAACGCGTTCGACCTCCTCTACTGGGCCGTAGACTCGCGTGCCTTTCAACTGTATATCGAGTGGATTGTAATGTCGTTGGGCATCACTGGCAAAAGAGTCGACAATTCGTCGAGGCTTTTGCCGCTACTGACGATATGGCGCCACTCGACAATTGCCTTTTCCTCTCGTCGTGAATATTCGAGCTTTTTCGCCGATTTTACGATCGGAAGGTGTCGGGCGCTAACGCAGGCAATCGGGGATCATCGGGCTCGGGCGTTTCCGGACGGCATATTTTTGAATGAAACGGAGGTTCGACGGTCGTATTTAGGCGGGAATTAGCAGTTTGATTCTTCAGTTTTACAGATTTTTTGAGGGGGAAGGCGAGTTCGCAGTCTACTGTTCAAAAATTTTAGATTAATTTTTCGCGAAAAAAGGTTGAATTCAATTTAAGGGGAAATGGTGAATGAAATTTCAAGTTTCGTGGAAAAGGCAAGTCGCGATTTTGTGGCGGAAGGAAGACGGAAATTCCACGATTTACATGAATTTTTAAGTGAAAATGAATATTCGCTGAGAAATTCCCTTGAATTTCCAGGAAATTCCTTTAAAGTTCTTGGAATTCCAGGAATTTTAAAGGAATTTGTTGAAAATTCACAGGAATCTGGAAATCAAGGAGAGAATTCTCTGAATTTTCCTAATTTTTCATTAATTTTCCAGGACTAATTGGACTCAAATTTACAGTTGCCACTCATTTTTCCGTGAAATTATGAATTTTCAATGACAAAATTCCTTGAAATTTCAGTAGAAATGTTAATTGTTAGAAATTTCCAAGACTCTCACTGGAAATTCCAGTGGAAAATATTGAACATCGCAGGGGAATTCTTGATAAAATAAAAAATTTTGTTTTGAATTTTTTCTATTTACTTCAACATTTTTGTTGGGAATTACTTGTTTTGATATTCATTTCAATGAGAATGTTTCTATTACATGATTATGTTTAAAACGATATTTTTAATGATTCATTTATTTGTTTTGGGGATAAGGGGTTTCAGAAGAAATCATGAGAATATTTTATAACTGGAAAAATTCTTTATGAAAAAAGTGCTCCTGATGTTTTGTTCAATCACTCATTGAGAGTATAATTTAATTTTCAATTTTTTTGTAAACTGTCTCATAATGTTCTACTGTACAAGTTCATTCAGTCCCTCTGAAATTAACCTTGAGACTTTGATAATCATCATTGACTACATTTGTCATATTCAAATGCGCGATAAAGGGCGCATTTTCCTTTCCTTACTCCGACATTAACAGCTACTTTTATCTCACGATCAAGATTATGTTTCAACCGATATTATCAATGATTTATTGATTTGTTTTGGGGATAAGGGGTAACAAAGAAAATCATCCGAATTTTTTATAACTGGACAAATTCTTTAAGAAAAAAGAGCTCCTGATGTTTTGTTCAATCACTCATTGAGAGGATAATTTAATTTGCAAATTTCTTCCGAAGACACGTGAATTTTCACTTTGTTTTTCAATTTTTCAACTCCGTAAACTGTCTCATAATGTTTTACTGTACAAGTTCATTCAGTCCCTCTGAAATTAATCTTGAAACTTTGATAATCATCATTGCCTGTATTTGTCATGCCCCCAATCTTCAAATACGCGATAAAAGGCGCATTTTGCTCTCCTTCCTCCACCATCAACACCTATTATATCACCAACTGGAGACATCATATTTATCTCACGATCAAGATCGCGACTTTCCTCCAAAATATTTTAAGACATCTCCCTTGTAAACCTGCGCATTTTCCACAATCATCATTTCGTCTTCACGAATAAAAGTATCTATTCGGTAATTAAGGGTGCCAAGTGAATTTGGAGATGACCTTGAAAATTGACATTCACCAACAAAGTTATAATTTTTTAAATTAATAGTATTAGACAGATGGTGAACATCGGTGAGAATTTTAAAATTTTAGAACTTACGGATATCGAGAAATTAAATAAACAAAATCAGTCTTATACACGGCCTCTTATGGAGTTTTGATTAAATTGAACGTTTCAACCCCCTAGGAACTCAAGAAAAATTTGAAAAAATTTGAAGATATGGGGAATGATGTGTTCAATGTGATGGCGACAAAAAACAATGGGGTACCGGGGTGAATAAGAGAGATATTTCAACCCGCCGTACCCATTTGATCCCATGCTTTCTCGAGGTTCGTCACGCGAAATAGATTATTTTCCGCATGTATTTTCTCGATGTCTGGTTCCGGTTGCGGGTTTGAAATTTCGTCGGATGGATGAATACATATTTCTCCAATGATGGAGGGAAAGAAAAAATTTTTTTTGAATCTTTTTTCAAATTCACTTGGCACCCTTAAAACACACAGTTTAACATTTTCAGATTTAAAAAGGGACTACTATCCACAATTACGCAATACTCGTCATATGAGAACCACATGAATAAAAACTGGTTATACCGCCGCATATAGTAGCATGTGTACATGATGATATCATAATGTTCTATTCGTTGTTGCGTTGCAAAACTCCTCTCCCAAAATTTTAAAAATTTTAAAAACAACAATTAGTCTCCAGACGGCGTTTCCCACTGGAGAACGAGATCATAATGTTTATGGGGGATTTTTATGGAGTACTGTGTCATTGATAAAATTTAATATAATCGTACAATTATACAATCCCACTTGATCCATTGACCGAACGAATATACGTTTGTCATTGGACACTTGTGTGAGTTAACCGTAGGTGTATGCCACGGTGGTTTGGCGCGACTGTTCTTGGCACAGTTTCCGACCATCTCCTATTGCAAGCGGAGTCAAACGGGCCCGCAACAGTAATCCATCGCACAAAAGAGTTTATTCTAATTTTCTAATTGTAACAAAAGTAATTGAATTGAAACGTCAGTTGAGGGGTTACATCCTGCATTCGGCCTGCGGTACAAATAGAATTTTACAATGACAGTGCAAGATAAGTGAGTGTGAATAATTTAATGTTTATTTATGGACGATGATCGTGAATTTTTGTGCGGAGTATTTTTTCGTATTTTTGGTTCTGGGTTTTTACGGAATTTTATTGAATCGTTGGAGGGGGAATTATCTCGGGAATGAGGGGGTTTAGGAGAAAATGTCAGAAGAAATTTTTTGTGGGGAATTTCTTTTTCTATCGAAAATGTCTTTTGACATTTTGCGGTAAAATTACGCATTTTACAGATAAATCAGTTTTTTTGTGAGTCGATAAGTAATGATGTTGAATTCGTTTTTGATTTCGCTTCATTTGTTGTTCTTTCAAGATGATGAATATTCCTGTTGCACATGTGTTCATCACTTTATTTATTGCGTTACTTCATCGTTGATTTAATGACTCAATGATGCACCTCAACATTCAAACATTGAATTTGAAATTAAACAATTTGCATTGTCTCAGTTTAGGAAAAGGAGTTAAGAAACAAATTTAGTTTGTTTTCTCCCCTTACTATTCTTTTTATTAATTAAAAATATTTCAATTACACACTTGTTCATCATTTCATCAATTGCATTTATTCCAATATTCAAGTATTAAATTAAAGAATTGGACGACAAACCCGGATTAAAAATTTTACTCTTTAAGATAATGCAGCAATAAAAGCCCAATAATTTTCATGTATGTAGATACACAAATTGTTTTTTACTGCTGAGAAAAACGTGAGATCGTTGTTCAGCTTGTGCGGCCGATGACGCACATTGCTTTTTTTAAGCGAGGTAAACGGGAGCGAGAGAGAGACAGGGTGAGACCGCTTAATGGGAAAAGGAGAAAGGGAGAATGAAAACAACCTTTATTACCTACCACTACACTATTAGTAACGGAGAAGAATTGTATCCGTATGTTTCCTTTTGAGGAGCGATTCAGTTTACGGAATCATTCCGGTAGACCTCGGACTGGGTCTCGGGGTCTCATGGTCATTATGTTTGTGGCACACGGCTGTGGATTTTCATTGCAAAAATGTCGCGATGTTACGGATAAATCTTGAAATATCACGGTAACGAGAGATGTTGACGGAAATTATCACATCACATTTTTTTTTTTAATTTGAGGGGCTCCACGAAAGGTCTTTGACATCTTCTATAATTCAATTAGGTCATTTCCGCGGTGGCAATATTATTTATTATTAAAAATATCATTTTATTATTACTGTTATTATCATTTTATTAGCCGTAAAATTTTAAAAAACTAAAACAAGTGGGAAATTACTCTCGTATTGCATATAGTGGAGTTATTTTTACTAATCGTATACCTTATTAATCGTACTGGGTCGATAAAAAACAAAAAATTCAAAACTTGAATTTGAACGATTACAAAGCTTCCATTCGGAAGCAAAAAACAAATTTCCTTGATATGAATCATTCCTACATTCATTTGTAAAATGAAAGTAGTGGCTGCATCAAGGCGATTAGATTTTTGGAAAATAAAACATTCCACAGAGTTGGGGAATTTCAAATTTATGACCCCACATGTCAATTGATAGGCAATAAATTTCTATTCTTAGATAAGTTCAGGAAAGGGACGGTCTACACTCGTTATCGATAACGCTGATGACCTCTATTCCTGACAGGGGCAATTATCGAAGGAAAACGTGAAACTGAAAAATTTAAAAATACCTAAAATCAATTTTTTGGAACTTCTGATAGATAAAAGCTTGAGGATCTGTCAGGAAAAAAATAAATAAATGAAACAAATAATGACAAGTAACGGCTAAAAATATAGTACTTCGGTTTTCCCTTGGGGGAATCTTTTGTATCTAACGGAAACAATAAATTTTTTCTAATAATAGTTACTTTTACGGCGCAAAATGGGGAACTACGTCGAGAAAATTTAGTTTTGCTTGCGAATAGAGGCTTTGCTTATCAAGTTACACAATACCATCATGAACTTTTTACATAAAAATCCCTATCTCTATTGAACTCAGATACGAGTCTGTTATGTTGAATACTTATTCATATTGATTCATGGTCCCGACTAACTTCTGACAGAACCTGGGTTAAACTCTGGGTAAATCCTGAATAAACCCTGATTAAATCCCGATTATACACTGACTAAACCTTGATTGAACCTCGATTAAACCCGGACTGAGAACGAATTCAAGTCTTGACAGAGTTTGAATGTAGAATTATTTGACAGAACGAAATAATACGCAAAATTTTGATGACATTTCAATTGATGATAGGACTATGACATGAACAAATAGAAGAAGACAATAGTGAAATAAGAATTTTAAAAAAGAGAATCCATTCGAAAGCAAATTGCTAATTCATTAGCAAAATAACTATCTTCATTCATAAAAAAATGGGATTAATCACTTGTTTTTTTTAAACTTCATTGAGAGAATGGGAAATCACGTAGTATTCTGAGAGGTAATAGGCATTTCGCTGAAGTTCCGTAGCTCCCGTCTTTCACAAAATTCAACCATTTGTTTGTTGAATCAAATGGGGAAACAGCAAGGTCAGCAATACCCGTGTGTACATTAACCAGCGCCAGAAACACCGGAGAATTCAAAAATAACTGTGGCGCGAAGCACGCGTTTGTCAATGACCCATATATCATTCTCTATTCTCAATTTTTTTTGGAATTCTCAGCGAAATTCAATCAAATCATAACATGAAAATACGTCTGTTGAAACATTAATTTCGATATCAATTTTTATAATTTCCTTTTTGCTTTAGAGTGCGAGTCAACAGCTGCTGCTGCCGATGGAGTCTCAGATTCGGAACTTTGTTCACTGGATTTTTGGGCATTGTATGGGATGAGAAAAATATTTGCTATTGACAATGTTCAATAGAAATTATTTTATAGAAAAAATCTGAATTTAATCTCTATACAACTTTTTCTATAGAAATTCTTCGACATGAATTTTCCTATTTTTTTACTTCATTTTTCTTCTCTTTTCATTAAAAACATCAAACAAGAAAATTTGGCAAATTTGAGCCAGTGAATTTCTATAGAAAATATCTCAACAGAATTGTATTAAAAAATCGAATTCTATTGAATGTTTCTTTACAATATTTTCCATTGAAAAATATTCTGTAGAGTTATAATAAAAATATTCACAGAATCTGCGGAGAAAGTTCAATCGAAATCCAATAGAAAATTCTATTAATTTCAACCGTTCATGTTTCTTTACAGAAAATGTGCAATAGGAACTAGTTATTGAAAAAAATCAGTAGAATTCCATCTTTCTATACAACTTTTTCTATTCAGACATTCTATAGAAATTCCTCGACTTGAATTTTCCAAGTATTTTCCACTCAACTTTTCTTCTCTTGTCATTTAAAAAATCAAACAAAAAACGTGAAAAATTTGAGTCGAAACATTTCTACAGAAAATATCTCAATAGAATGAGTTGTATAGAAAAATTCTATTGATTTTTTCTACAGAATATTTTCGCACAGATAGGCTGTGGAATTTTTCAATAGAATTGGCCTAAAGGTGATAGAATTTTCAATGGAAACTCAGTAGAAATTCAGTAGAATTTTCTAGCAAATTCACTAGGTTTTCCTGTGAAATTTTTTTCTCACGCGTTTTGTTACTGAATTATTATGAGAATTAATCGTTAAGAAATTCATGCGATATGAATTGACATCCCTTCTATTTTCATCAGATATTATCAATAGCCACCATACTCCTCATACTCCTAGCGGATATGGAGATAAGAATGGTGATTGTTGACATCTTCAGCAAAACCGTCACAAGGATAATTGTGATCATAAATCTCTTCATGACGATCTTCATCAGTTCTTTATTGATTTACGGAGCATGGAAGGTAGCCCGAGCAATAATTTTCCAGTTGATATTATCACCCCAATAAATGATTACAATAATTACATATTTAATCCACAGAAAAAAAGATTTCTTATGCTTCCATGGATAGTACTTGGTCTCATGATAGCAATTGGATTATTGATCAGTATTTTCTACACAGCCATAAGCCACATGATCAACATCAGCATATGGGGAGGCGTCTTGTGGCTGGTGATCGGTCTCATAGTTTTCGGTGAGAATTTTTCACTTGAAAATTCAGTAGCGATGCGGTAAAACTTGATTCGTTCAAGTTAATTTCGACTATTGGTCAGTTTTCAGTGAATATCTCGGAATCTAAGGCAGATACCAAAATTTTTGTTATGACCTTTTTTGTAGCGCGTAATTTTCTCTGCAAAAAAGGTGGTTACAAAAATTTTGCTATCTCCCTTAGATTCGGAGATATTCCACAAATACTCAGCTAAGAACTAAGTCGACTTGAGGATATCCAAGTTATTTGGCTATTTTTTCTCCAGTGAATAGATTTTCTACTTTTGTAGTCGTACATCAGAGCTTTTATTTGAGCACCATTTGTTTTTAATTTGAGTTTACTTTTGAAGGAAGATTGATGAAATAATTTAAAAAGCGCTATTTTTTAAAACTACAAGCATTTTCTATAAATAATCTATAAAAAATCAATTTTTCACTATAAAAATCTTTTGTTCGAAACTTCAAACAATTTCAATTATTTATTTACAATCAACGAATGCTAAAAAAATTATAATTCTTCTCAAAATCTAATTCCAATGACGCTGAACATTCATGATTTTTTTCAAATTTTCCTCAAACAAATTTGATGATTGAAAATGATTTAATCTATAGTATGGTCTGTACCAAACTGTAAAAGCCTCTTGGATATCCTTAAATCGTTTCATCGTTTCGCTACTAAATTCTGTCACCAGAGAAAGAACGACATAAAATACGAATCGATTTAATCAACAAATTCCCGTAAATGCCTGAAAAATTCATATAAACAATTTTTTTTCAGTAATTTACGTCTACTTGTGGGTGGTTGTCCTCAGTTACCATCGACAATTGAAAGACGACAAGTTAAAGGGAAAAATTGACCCTTACGGAAGGCCGTACAATTACAGCCGCGCGTGAATAATTCAGCGGGGAAATTTGTGATCTCATGACAACAACACTCGAGATTTTACACTCATGTCAATCCATATGCCATTACTTCAATTATTTATTTTGTATTTATTAATTCATAGACGTATGTTTTGTTAACTGTGTAGTGACTTTGTATGATGAGAACAGTATACATGAATAATAATTCTAATGACAGGTGGAGGATTGGAAGCATTTGGAAAGCGAAGAATTTTCGAGAATTCACGCGGATTATTTTGTAAATTTCTCAGAAATGACTGAATTCACAGGAAAATAGCGAGGAATTTATTGCAGAGGATTCAATGAAAGGAGATGTTGAAAAGAACTCTTCAGAGAAGATAATAAGTTTTTAATTTAATTTCTTATCAATATAATTTTTTACGCAGAAAAGAAAATTTTGAAACGACCATCCGGATAACGAGAAAACGGCTGGGACAATTGTGCTCAGCATTCAATCAAAATCGAATGGCATGAAATGTAGATGCATCGATCGTACCACAAAAAAATCCAATCCCATCATTATTCTCGGTAAACATAGATCAGCATCAATCATTACTTTAGTAATATTATGAGAAGTTGCCCCTTACAATAAACAAGTTTTTACTTATCTTCATTGAAATTTGAAAAATAATATAATAATTGGTAATTTAAATTTCTCAATTATTGGTTAATAAAATAATTCGGAATTTGAAAATTCAAGTTCATGGTTTTTAAAAGAATTCGGAATTTGAAGATTTAAATTGATGGTTAATTTAATAACCAAAAAATTAGTGAGTAGTATTAACAATTGATTCACTCAAAACTTAACTGGAATTAAAAATTATGATTATCCCGATGTCTGTCGGTGAAATTTCTAAATTTTCACTCATTTTTTTCACACGTTTTATGAAAATAACTAACGAACCGCTGAGACGATCAGCGTCGTAAACTAATCAGTTCTGAGTTATATTAACACACGTCGATTGAAAAAAAAATTTTCAAATCGCATCATTACGCATCGGGAGTTTGATAAATTAGATGATCAGCTTCACGCCATCCTGAGCTAACATTCTCATGAATAGTACCGGATGTAGACCAAGCTGTTGGGTATACAGCAAACTAAAGAACTGGTTCGAAAGTTTTATGAATATTCCATAAATCGAGTATCTGAATTTTCATCAATATAAAATTCACTGCTCTCGATGCATTCTCGAAGTAGCAAGCTCAATGCTGCAGCAGCTACTCCAGACGTGTGATTGTCACACCCATAATCCATGGGGTTTGATGATCTCTTAGTTCGATAATATCGGGGATATCTCTTCCGTTGAAATCTGAAAATCAGAGCAAAATATGAGTCGTCAAAAAATCAAGTAACGATTGGTGGTTTAGGCGAATACCCTCTAGCTGAGTAGCATCCCAGGAAATTTGGTAGACCCAGTAGAAGGTTTTTGTAATGACTTGTGACGAATTCTGAGTAGCCTTCCATGCCGCAGAGAAAGACTGAAATTATTTTCTTCGTAAAAAAAAATTCACCATTTCTTTCCTGGGAATATTTTCATTCGGTGTGGAAATATGGATTACTTTGCTCAATCGCCAGATCCACTCCGACTCCAGGGAATCCCGAGGCTTCTAGATCTAGCAGATCTTGATAGATATTTCGGCAGAATTCTTCAATTAGAGGTTTAGAATCCATCGATGGATGTTGGTCACAGGTCAACTGAGAGGAGATATTTTCATAATTCAATAGCGAAATTTTAGAACAGTTTAATCCTCGATCACTCGCTCAATGAGCGCGGCGCCGCCCGTTTTCGTTTTTTTATAGTTTTGCGTGTTTCTCAACGCTTTAAAATTCTGAAAAAATTAGAGTTCCCAGTTCAATCCTTTTATTAAGCGTTGGCGTTGTCCGTTTTTTTCTCGGGAAATTTGTTTAGCTAAAAAAAGAAAAGAAACGTCGAACGGATAGAAAAGCGGCGCCGCGCCGCGCGCTGCGAGTCCCTGTCGACCCTTCGAGCGACAGTGTTGCTACATTCACTACCACGCTTGGAATGCGCGCATAACTGTAAGCGCCAAGGTGGCAACAGCGCGCCCGGTGTAACCAGCCGGAAGCGAGTGATCGAGGGTTAAGTCGATTTTGACCATTGGCCAGCTTTCGATGAATATCTCGAAATCTAGGGGTGATAGCAACATTTTTGTCATGACCTTTTTTGTAGCCCACAATTCGCTCTACAAAAAAGGTCATGACAAAAATTTTACTATCTCCCCTAGATTTCGAGATATTCATTGCGAAAAATTTGTTATCTCCCTTAGATTCGGAGATATGAGGTACTGTGAGGCTGTTCAATGGGTTAAACAGTTTTACCGCTTCGCTAGTGAATGAATTTTATAAACAGTCATTGGAGGAAAACGTGTAGATGATGAAGGGAGCATGGCTTTCACTACTTACAGCATTTGCAACTTGAATGATGAGCAAACGATGGGTCATTGCATACCCCCTCGAGCCATCCTCCTTCATCATCATCTCGATGCATTCATTCGATAACTGACAGGATTTCCCACTTAAGGACTGATTGATCAGGAGTAATAGGCAATAGTCACTCTCGTTTTCTTTGGGAGCTCCGGCGTGTATCACGTCATTAATCGTCAAATCGCTTAAATTTGGATTCGGTGATGTCATTGGCAGGGAAGAAACATGTTTCCAAGATATTGGGCGAATCCATAAGTCCACATTTGTCAGGACTGCAACGCGAGAATGAAGGGGGAAAATATGCAATTCAATAAAAAAAACAATTATGATGGGGAAATATTGCTATTGAGGCACCCACAGAAAAAATATATATCCGTGGATAGATTTCAAATATGACCCTTATATCTGTGGCAAAATATACAATATCCGAGATATATGTTGAATATAAGTGTGTGGATATATCCGCAAACTTATATCTCGCATATATCTTGGATATTGTTTTTTGCCAAAAATATATCTAATATATCTCATATATCCGTTTATATTATAAAAATCCAAATCGACTTCTGGTGATGAAAATTTGGTACTCGAAATTAAGATTCCACAATTAAGGGCCAAGATAATGGTCATGAGGATCAGAATAAGGGTCATGAGGTTCAGAATCAGGGTTTTGAGGGTCAGAATAAAGGTCACGAAGTTCAGAATCAGGGTTTTATGGGTCAGAATAAGGGTCACGAGGATCAAATTAAGGGTCATGAGGGTCAGATGAAGGGTCACAAGGGCCAAAATAATGGTCATGAGGATCAGGGATATATTCGTCAGGGATATATTTTTTCGATGTGGGTAATTACTGACCTTTTGAGAATATCCGATCTTTTTCGGTTCTCAAATTCTCCTGAACATATTTCCGTGATTCAGCGGCTAATTCACGAATTTCAAATACCAAGTTGAAATCTTCATCGTTCAGATATTTCCAATTTTCGGAAGTCAATATCATTCCGAGATTGGCTGTAAGTAAGCACCCGGTTTAGAGTCGATGAAATTAATGAATGAGACGTTCATATCTTCTCACCTTCGGCTAAAGCTAATCCGAAAGCCGAATCGACGTTCAACTGATTCCTCCTCGTGTGCATGAATTCGACATCTTTGTGTAGCCCATGTAAAAGCTTTCCTGCATTCATAAAATTAAGACAATCCAACTTGATCAGGATTTTGAGGGGATACAGTACTGAATTTTATCCTTCACAAGTCTGTTTGAAGTACGAATTTACCAAAAGTAGAATGATTACACTGCGACGAGTTGATTCCCTTTATCCAGCACTGACCACTCAAGATAAAAAATAACAACAGCCAAAATTGGTCTTGCACATTCATATCAAATTTTTCGTGATTGATTTAAAATCTAGATCCTCACGTAGAAGGGCAGGAGAAGGTTCTACACGTGCGAAAAAATTTAATAGAAAAACCTAGCGAATTCGCTAGACTATTCTATTAGATTGGATTCTATTGGATTTCCATTGAAACTCATATTCGTTTTTGGCCGATGCTATTGAAATGTTCAATAGAAAATATTCTGTAGAAAAAGTCAATCAAATTCGATTTTTCTATACAATTTATTCTACTGAGATTTTTTTTGTACAATTTTCTCGACTCAAATCTTTCGTGTTTTTTTCATTCCATTTTTTCTTTCTATTCCTCAAGAAAATCGAACAAAAAAACTTGGAACATTTGAGCCGAGGAAAGTCTATAGAAAATATCTAAATAGAATAAGTTGTATAAAAAATAGAATTCTCTTGCCTTTTTCGGTCAAAAACTAATAGAAAGTTCAATAGAAATCCAATAGAATTGTATAGCGAATTCGCTAGGTTTTAATATTAAATTTTTTTCGTACGTGTGGACTCGCGCTCGGCACTCTTGCGAATGTCTCCTCCTTTACAGAATCCTCGGCTCTTTATATAGAGCTCTTGAGTATTGACTTTTGTCTTGCTTAAAACGTTGGTACTAATATAAAGTGTGGGAAAAGGTTCTAATGAAATTGAAGAGGATTCGAGTGTCGGGAGTAATTCAGAATTATTGGCCGCATGTCACTGGAGCGGTTGACAATCAGGATTTATCGATTCATTTTGGTGGGGTGTGGAGATTTCAGCTGCACTTCAGTTAAAATAAACGAAGTCCTGATAAATCAACATTCGACTCTATCTCCATTTGAATTTTTTTGTTTTTAGCTCGTGAGGGAACGTCATAAGAAATGTGCATTCACACTACCGTAAAATGGTGAGGAGTTGGGATACTGTGAGGCTGAAAGTGAAAAATTCAGAATCTGAATTTTTTTTCTCCATTTAACTATCGTTTTAGTTTTTCAAAGGAGAAATGTTTAACAATCAGAATTTAATCCTGTGTCTTAGGTGAAAATAGATATTTCCATTGGAATCAAAGATTAAAATCTGAATTTTTTTCCATCAGATGTGAAAAAAATCAATAATTTTTTTAACACCTTATAAAAAATAATCTACCGTTTTGGAAACAAGTTTTATCATTTAATTATCAGAAGGAAAGGTTTGAATTTTTTTTAAATTTTTGCCATGCATTTTAGTTGAAAAATCCAAAAACTGAAAATTTCCAAAGTGCAGTGTAGCCTGGCCGAGGATTAGAGCTACTTTGACGCGTCAAAAAATCTCAATTTCAGACCTTCAAAAGTTTCAATTTGAAGTCATAATGTTCCGTACTCATTCGAATGCTTCTCACTCGACCACCAATTACATTTTCCGCCTCGAGAATCATCAAATCTCTTATGTAGAGTGAATCCGGCAACGCCGAAGCCTAAATAGCGCGTCAATTATCGCGCAGATGACCAAAGCCGCAGGGTCGCGCATGGTGACGAGACTAGGATTGAAAGAAATTAATCGTTGAACTGATGCAAACGGGTTTAACATTTCATTGAAATGCCAAGAATTTATTCTTTGGAATACAAATTTATCAGTCGATCCGCCTCCCGCCAGCCGGAAACAATCGCCCCGTGGACATTCGAGAAATGAGCCGGATCAGTAGCTTCACCCGCGAATTGCAGAACAGGAACTCCTTTCCGCATTACCGGCGTTCCTAGATCATGAGGACCCGCGTTAGTTCCGACAGATTGCATCGTTGGGAAGCTGTAAGACCCACGGAAATTCTCATTGGTGTTCCAGAACGATCTTATGATTTCGGTGGGTTCTGTTATGTTGCCAGTGCTTCCCAAGAATTTTTGGAGGAATTCCACAGTCTGATTTCTCAACTGATCATCAGGGATTCGCTCCATCTGTTCAGCGTAGGGTCCGCTCAACCAGAGAAAATACAGTTTCGGTTTATACTCGACTATGCTGTCGTACGCCAATCCTAACAGCCAACTTTTGTCAGACTGAAAATATATTGAATCTTAATTTCATATTTTTTTTATCGTTAGCTTCTTAATTTCATATAAAATCAGGAATTATAGTAATGAAGAATTTGCATGAATTTTTAAAAAAATTTGTTAATCTCAAGTTTCAGCCCTAAATGATTAATTTTTCATTTATAAACATTAGAAATATGGCTCGCTAATTAATAATTGATTGTCGAAAGTTGAAGATTTTAAACGCTGTAAAATCGCGAATGACGTAACAGGGTAGTTGAACGCTGAACCAATAGGGAGGGGGTCGTTTGTACAATCGCAGATGAACACATTTCGTTTTGGACACGTTCTAGAGAAAAATGAAGATAGTACGGAAGGGGGTGGAACAGATGGGCACGGAAATTTGTGGACACATTCCCGGATGGGCAGATTCTGATAGGGTGGTTAAAAAGGGTTCGGTATTGGAGATATCTTCTGGAAATGTCTTGACAGTCGACTAATGTGACACTCGGAGGCCCCAGAAATGTAGAAGTAAAAAAATTTGTTGTTTCCCCCCGGGGCCGAAGTGTCATATCTAGGCTATTTTCAGGGGGAAAGTCGACTTCCGGCAAAATCATATTTTTTCGCCGAGTGTTAGTTGATTCCGACGATTCAAGTGACGGGCTATCCAAAACTTTCAACAGTATGTGAGAAAAGTAAAAAATAAAAAAAAAATTTTTCATTCAGGGCCAAAAGTGTCGATTTAGGCCAAAATCGAATTTTACCGCCGAGGGCAGGTTGATTCTGTATTTTCTTGCCCCCTTAATGACAATGCGCACTTCACTTGCCCCAGAAATGCAGAAATAAAAAAAAAATTTTTCCACCCCGAGCCGTAGTGTCGTATTTAGGCTTTTTTCGGGGGGAAAGTCGACTTTCGCCAAATTCGAATTTTTCCGCCGGGTAAACGGTGATTCTATATTTTCTGGCCCGCCTGATACCCCTGAGACCCTCACTTGCCCGGGAAAGGCAGAAATAAAAAATTTTTTTTTTCCACCCCGAGCCATAGGTGTCGTATTTAGGCTTTTTTCGGGGGGAAAGTCGACTTTCGCCAAATTCGAATTTATCCGCCGGGTAAACGCTGATTCTATATTTTCTGGCCCGCCTGATACCCCTGAGACCCTCACTTGCCCCGGAAAGGCAGAAATAAAAAATTTTTTTTTTCCACCCCGAGCCATAGGTGTCGTATTTAGGCTTTTTTCGGGGGGAAAGTCGACTTTCGCCAAATTCGAATTTATCCGCCGGGTAAACGCTGATTCTATATTTTCTGGCCCGCCTGATACCCCTGAGACCCTCACTTGCCCCAGAAAGGCAGAAATAAAAAAATTTTTTTTTCCACCCCGAGCCATAGGTGTCGTATTTAGGCTTTTTTCGGGGGGGAAAGTCGACTTTCGCCAAATTCGAATTTATCCGCCGGGTAAACGCTGATTCTATATTTTCTGGCCCGCCTGATACCCCTGAGACCCTCACTTGCCCCAGAAAGGCAGAAATAAAAAAATTTTTTTTTCCACCCCGAGCCATAGGTGTCGTATTTAGGCTTTTTTCGGGGGGGAAAGTCGACTTTCGCCAAATTCGAATTTATCCGCCGGGTAAACGCTGATTCTATATTTTCTGGCCCGCCTGATACCCCTGAGACCCTCACTTGCCCCAGAAAGGCAGAAATAAAAAAATTTTTTTTTCCACCCCGAGCCATAGGTGTCGTATTTAGGCTTTTTTCGGGGGGGAAAGTCGACTTTCGCCAAATTCGAATTTATCCGCCGGGTAAACGCTGATTCTATATTTTCTGGCCCGCCTGATACCCCTGAGACCCTCACTTGCCCCAGAAAGGCAGAAATAAAAAAATTTTTTTTTCCACCCCGAGCCATAGGTGTCGTATTTAGGCTTTTTTCGGGGGGGAAAGTCGACTTTCGCCAAATTCGAATTTATCCGCCGGGTAAACGCTGATTCTATATTTTCTGGCCCGCCTGATACCCCTGAGACCCTCACTTGCCCCAGAAAGGCAGAAATAAAAAAATTTTTTTTTCCACCCCGAGCCATAGGTGTCGTATTTAGGCTTTTTTCGGGGGGGAAAGTCGACTTTCGCCAAATTCGAATTTATCCGCCGGGTAAACGCTGATTCTATATTTTCTGGCCCGCCTGATACCCCTGAGACCCTCACTTGCCCCAGAAAGGCAGAAATAAAAAAATTTTTTTTTCCACCCCGAGCCATAGGTGTCGTATTTAGGCTTTTTTCGGGGGGGAAAGTCGACTTTCGCCAAATTCGAATTTATCCGCCGGGTAAACGCTGATTCTATATTTTCTGGCCCGCCTGATACCCCTGAGACCCTCACTTGCCCCAGAAAGGCAGAAATAAAAAAATTTTTTTTTCCACCCCGAGCCATAGGTGTCGTATTTAGGCTTTTTTCGGGGGGGAAAGTCGACTTTCGCCAAATTCGAATTTATCCGCCGGGTAAACGCTGATTCTATATTTTCTGGCCCGCCTGATACCCCTGAGACCCTCACTTGCCCCAGAAAGGCAGAAATAAAAAAATTTTTTTTTCCACCCCGAGCCATAGGTGTCGTATTTAGGCTTTTTTCGGGGGGGAAAGTCGACTTTCGCCAAATTCGAATTTATCCGCCGGGTAAACGCTGATTCTATATTTTCTGGCCCGCCTGATACCCCTGAGACCCTCACTTGCCCCAGAAAGGCAGAAATAAAAAAATTTTTTTTTCCACCCCGAGCCATAGGTGTCGTATTTAGGCTTTTTTCGGGGGGGAAAGTCGACTTTCGCCAAATTCGAATTTATCCGCCGGGTAAACGCTGATTCTATATTTTCTGGCCCGCCTGATACCCCTGAGACCCTCACTTGCCCCAGAAAGGCAGAAATAAAAAAATTTTTTTTTCCACCCCGAGCCATAGGTGTCGTATTTAGGCTTTTTTCGGGGGGGAAAGTCGACTTTCGCCAAATTCGAATTTATCCGCCGGGTAAACGCTGATTCTATATTTTCTGGCCCGCCTGATACCCCTGAGACCCTCACTTGCCCCAGAAAGGCAGAAATAAAAAAATTTTTTTTTCCACCCCGAGCCATAGGTGTCGTATTTAGGCTTTTTTCGGGGGGGAAAGTCGACTTTCGCCAAATTCGAATTTATCCGCCGGGTAAACGCTGATTCTATATTTTCTGGCCCGCCTGATACCCCTGAGACCCTCACTTGCCCCAGAAAGGCAGAAATAAAAAAATTTTTTTTTCCACCCCGAGCCATAGGTGTCGTATTTAGGCTTTTTTCGGGGGGGAAAGTCGACTTTCGCCAAATTCGAATTTATCCGCCGGGTAAACGCTGATTCTATATTTTCTGGCCCGCCTGATACCCCTGAGACCCTCACTTGCCCCAGAAAGGCAGAAATAAAAAAATTTTTTTTTCCACCCCGAGCCATAGGTGTCGTATTTAGGCTTTTTTCGGGGGGGAAAGTCGACTTTCGCCAAATTCGAATTTATCCGCCGGGTAAACGCTGATTCTATATTTTCTGGCCCGCCTGATACCCCTGAGACCCTCACTTGCCCCAGAAAGGCAGAAATAAAAAAATTTTTTTTTCCACCCCGAGCCATAGGTGTCGTATTTAGGCTTTTTTCGGGGGGGAAAGTCGACTTTCGCCAAATTCGAATTTATCCGCCGGGTAAACGCTGATTCTATATTTTCTGGCCCGCCTGATACCCCTGAGACCCTCACTTGCCCCAGAAAGGCAGAAATAAAAAAATTTTTTTTTCCACCCCGAGCCATAGGTGTCGTATTTAGGCTTTTTTCGGGGGGGAAAGTCGACTTTCGCCAAATTCGAATTTATCCGCCGGGTAAACGCTGATTCTATATTTTCTGGCCCGCCTGATACCCCTGAGACCCTCACTTGCCCCAGAAAGGCAGAAATAAAAAAATTTTTTTTTCCACCCCGAGCCATAGGTGTCGTATTTAGGCTTTTTTCGGGGGGGAAAGTCGACTTTCGCCAAATTCGAATTTATCCGCCGGGTAAACGCTGATTCTATATTTTCTGGCCCGCCTGATACCCCTGAGACCCTCACTTGCCCCAGAAAGGCAGAAATAAAAAAATTTTTTTTTCCACCCCGAGCCATAGGTGTCGTATTTAGGCTTTTTTCGGGGGGGAAAGTCGACTTTCGCCAAATTCGAATTTATCCGCCGGGTAAACGCTGATTCTATATTTTCTGGCCCGCCTGATACCCCTGAGACCCTCACTTGCCCCAGAAAGGCAGAAATAAAAAAATTTTTTTTTCCACCCCGAGCCATAGGTGTCGTATTTAGGCTTTTTTCGGGGGGGAAAGTCGACTTTCGCCAAATTCGAATTTATCCGCCGGGTAAACGCTGATTCTATATTTTCTGGCCCGCCTGATACCCCTGAGACCCTCACTTGCCCCAGAAAGGCAGAAATAAAAAAATTTTTTTTTCCACCCCGAGCCATAGGTGTCGTATTTAGGCTTTTTTCGGGGGAAAAGTCGACTTTCGCCAAAATCGAATTTTTCCGCCAAGTGAAAGTCAATTCCGACTATTTAAGTGACGGGCTATCCAGAACTCTCAATAGTATATGGGAAAAGTAAAACATTAAAAACTTTTTTTTTACCTGGGGCCAAAAGTGTCATATCTTGCATTTTTTCTATCTCGCTATCTCCCTTAAATGTTGAGATATTCATTGAAAACTGATCAATTGTCAAAATCTACTTGAGCCGTTTTACGGCTTCGCTACTGAAATATCTTGGCAATATATCCTCATAATCATTTTCGTTTGGCTGTCTGGATTATGTGGAATGGGTGGATGGGGAAATTACGGAAAATAGAGCGCCACACATACGTTGTTTATTCTAGGAATTAATACTCACGTCATTTTCTATTTCATTCCTATCCTCCTCCGTCCAATAGAACGAATTGTGTGTATTTTCTCGAGATTTCCACCAGGGATTCTCGTAATACATCAGGATTTTCGCATTTTTACCCATTCCTAGTCGCTCAATAGCATTCTTATTTTTTTCTGGCAGAGGAGGCTTAAAAATTCTCGCATGATCTGCCTTGAGAACTCCCAATGATGCAGTAAAAATAACATGATCAGCCGTGTATTCATTCCCATCTGTAGTGGTCACTTTTACCGATCCTTCCTCGCCATAATTTATCTTTGAGACTTTTTTATTCAGCAAAGTTTTATTCAAAACAGGCAGTTCATCATCGAGATTTGGATACCTTTTCTGAGCAATTAAATTGGTTTATTGACACTCAGAATGCTTATACAGAGAGAAAAGTTGGATAAAAATTACCCAGAAAATAGTGGCATATTTTGCTGTACGAAATGTAATCGTGAAAGAAGAATTCATTTTTTTAGGAGCGTATTTCCAGACAAGTCACGCCCAGGCGATCCTTGTTCGTCTCAAAATTTCACAATTATGTTGAATCATGAGATGATTACGCTAGATATGACCCTGAATGAACACCCTTCATTATTTTTCAACTTTTTGGGGGGGGGGGGCGCATTTAAGGAAAAAGTCCTTATGGTTCCTTATCGGCAGTGGCGCCATCTATCGGAATTCTAGAATTTTCTACAAAATTCTCCAGTTTTTATTGAATCAAATTACATTTTTGAGGGATTTTATGCGCTGATCGGCAGTATACCAACAATTGGTTATTGATGCACGAAAGATATGAAATTTATTGATCACAAATTTTGGATTTGAAGACCATAGACGTACCCGCGTAAAATTACGGCTGTATCAAAGATACAGCCCCCGCAGATTTTCATTTGAGATTTTCTTACGCAAAATAATTTGAAATAATTCCAAATGTTAATAATTGTCAAGGGAGAGGAAATAGCTTGTCTGGAAAAATTCACCCCCACAGAAATTAATTAATTCGTCTCCCAAGAAAATAATTCTTTGGCAAAAGTAATTATTTTTCTCAGTGTTGACTTATTCGGTAATTATTCTCCAACTTTCTTTTCCGTGTATACTACTTTCTCATCCTTTACTCACCATCATGATATCTAAAATTGTGCCATAAGCCCTATCCTTCCAATTGATCTCGTTGAAACCAGCGCACGCAGGGGCTTGTGTAGATCCAAGTATAGATACTTTATTCCAGTCATCTGCACCTTCCGCTGCCATTGTCATTAGTTCCATATTATGTAGTAATGGCTTTCGCAAGTTAGCGCTGATTTCCGGATGCTTTTCAAACCAGTCCTTGAACCTACAATTAATTGCATTACAATTAACCCTCGATCACTCGCGCTCGGCCGCTGGCCTTGATCCGTCGTGCGGTTAGCGCAGCGTCCCCGGGTTAAACCGAGCGCGCTGTTGCCGCCTTGCCGCTTACCGCTATAGGCGCATTCCATGTGTGCCAGCGAATGTAGCAACACTGGCGCCGGGAGACGCGGCGCCGTTTGTCTGTTCATTCGACGTTTCTTTTCTTTGTTTAGCTAAACAAATTTTCCGAGAAAAAAACGGACAACGCTAACGCTTAATGAAAGGATTGAACTAGGAACTTTAATTGTTTCAGAATTTTTAAGCGTCGAGAAACACGCTAAAATATAAAGTGGTCGAGGGTTAAAAACAAAAATGATCATTTCCCTGTCCGATTCGTCATCTTATAATTACTTTGTTTCGAAATATTCTCCATAAGAGCCGGTCTTCAGTTCTTCAATTCCCGTGTAATTAGAAGAGATAGATTCCACATGCTCTAGTAGAGCCGCCGTAATTTCCTCTGACAATGTATTCCCCGTAGATTCACGTAGCTTAGATGTAAGTGGAGGCTCTTCAGGTCCGCCTGGGCGACGAGATTTCGAAAGGAGTCCCAGTGGCGAGGCGAGTTCATAAGCGACGTTTCCCTCCACCCCGTGGACCCATTGGCCCCCCAGATCCGCCCAGTACTCCCCTGCGATGTTCCAAATTTTCAATGATCTCGATCATTTATTCATAATCGTTCGTGCACTGTTAGAAATTTTTTGAAATTTCTTGGAAAATATCATAGTAGTTCTCGAATTTGAGAAATTGATGAGTTTTCACTGAGAGTGATATGTAAATTTCACAACTTGATTGAATTTTCAATGGTTCAATGAATATTCAGGAACAAAATCACATGAATTGTCAAATTTTCATTGAATTATCCAGATTTTTCTAAAGTTTCACAAAATAATTGAACTGAAAAAAACAAGTATTTTATTGATTTTTAGATCACTCGAACCGAAAATCAATGGAATATTTGATTTTTCGATGACAACATTTTTTGAAACTTCTCACACGCACGAAAAATTTTAATAGAAAAACCTGTCCAATTCGTTAGAAAATTCTATTGAATTGCTCTTAAATTTTCTATTAGTTTTTCGCTGATTCTATTGACATGTTCAATAGAAAAAGTCAACAGAATTCGATTTTTCTATATAACTTAAATTTTCTAATTTTTTTTCATTCTATTTTTCTTTTCTTCTCATCAAGAAAATCAAACGAAAAAACTTGGAAAATTTGAGCCGAGGAAATTCTACAGAAAATATCTCAATCGAATAAGTTACATAGAAAAATTTAATTCTGTTGACTTTTTCTACTGAATACTTTCTATTGAACATTTCAATAGAATCGGCCAAAAACTAATAGAACAGTTCAATAGAAATTCAATAGAATTTTCTAACGAATTCCCCGTGCAGTTCTATGGTGAAGGAAGAGAGAATCATATGTAGATATAAAACAAAGAAAAATTTTTGTTGTTACCAAGGAAATAAATAATTGAATTGAGTTCCTGAAACTTCAGTGAAAATTCAGCACGATAAAAATTTCCAGAATTTGGCAGGGAAAATTGAGACGAAAATTTTCAACATTGTGAATTAATTAACATTACCGATCCTCGTTGAGTTAATCCTCCCCCCATATCTGTTCTCAGCCTCTAGAATGATGACATCATCAATCCCATTCTGTATTAATTTGGAAGCCGCTGCTATACCCGCCGCACCAGCACCAACGATAATCACCTTTGGATTACCATTAACCGACAAGCTTTTTGAAATGCAAAATAAATAGAAGAGCACAAAACACTTCATCGTTGATTACTCGATTGGTGATAACCGATTTTATTAAATCTATCCGATCCTTTTATACAGCAATCGACTGCTTTGTTAATGAATTCGATGACCGTGAAGTACTGAACTATCGATGTAGATTCATCAGTTTAAAACTGCTGGATTTCCTATCTCGCATTTTTTTCCGATGAAATCGGGTTATCGTAAGCGGGTTGTTGCCTAACGAATTATGAAGATGATGTATTAAAAATAAATCAGTGGGGCAATGGTCAACCGATGCAAGTCAATGTAACACATGCGTGAGCGAGTGAGTGCTTTCTGAGATGTAGATTATGTGGGACGAGATGTAATAGACCAGCACCGATATAATACGATAAACGTGACAACACGTCTGCCTCATAGGCTTTACTGCGACGAACTGGCCGTGTATTTTGGGTTTGAATTAGGGTGACGTTGTGTCTGTCTGTGTGAATGTCAGAATCATGCTGAGTGTTTTTGTGATATTTAAATTGTAATGGTGTCTTCAATGGAGAAAGGACACGATAATTATTAAAATGGGGTGGTCTATTAATTCGTTTTTTTGCAGTTTTCTTAGCAAAAATTGTAATAGACTGATAACTGAAGAGTTCTAAAATTCAATATAACGAGGACTCCAATCTGTTCTTCGTCTAAAATATCCAGAAATCAACGCTGAAGAACAGCCCAATTCGCACTTGTTTGATGCTATACAATGAAAAATTTCCTGGAGTGTTTACTACAATTTTCAATTCGTTGTTATGTTTAAAATAGTGTGGTCTCAATCGCTATTCATGTCTTCAACCATAATAATAATTGTCTTTCGTGGGAATTTTTTCAGTCACCTCCATGGAAAAATAGATACAAAATACATATAATATAGGCCAGTTTAATATTTTATTTTATTTTATTCATCCATATGTATACCCTCTCGGGTCTTGACATTTTTGTTCCCTTCCCTTTAATATTAACTCCCAGATAGAAATGTTGAGTATAATAACGTGTTACAAACAATATTGCGTAATCACAAAAAAAAAATATAAATGCCATAGGGACTGATCTAATAACTAGATACAAAATTTTCGTTTTGACTAGTATCAATTACAACGTAACTTACAATTAGTCTTATCAAAAGAAAAAAGGTTACTCTGCCTACAAATAAGTAAATTGACTGCCTCAGTCTTTGGCCAGTTTAATATATTCTTCAAATATATATAAGATTTATATAAAATATATATGGAACGGGAGCGGTACTTTTCGTCCAATTTTCATTGGTCCAATATCTTTTGGTCCAATGCTATTTCATCCAATAATACTATTCGTCCATTTTTTCTCGTCATATATAAATTTATATTTTATATAACTTTTATATCAATCAGGTCAATTCCATACATAAAATATATAATTTTCAAAATATATATATTTCCGTATGGGCAGAAAAAGAGTGGAATGAAAATGGCAGAATGCTTTATTGGTCAGATAATTTTTGATTATAAAAATTTATGAGGCGATCCGCCTCACGCCAGCCGGAAGTTATCGCGCCGTGGACAGTCGAGAAATGGGCCGGATCAGTAGCTTCACCCGCGAACTGCAGAACAGGCACCCCTTTACGCATTACTGGCGCTCCAAGATCACGCGGTCCCACGTGCGTTCTAACAGATTGCATAGTTTGATAACTGTAAGTCCCCCGGAAGTTGTCATTTGTGTTCCAAAAGGATCTTATAATTTTGGTTGGCTCTGTGATTTCGCAAGTGCTTCCGAAGAATTTTCTTAGAAATTCCACTATTTGTTTCTTGAATTGTTCATCAGGTATTCGCTCCATTTGCTCAGCGTAGGGTCCACTCATCCAGAGAAGGTACAATTTCGGCTTGTACTCGACTATGCTGTCGTCTATTATTCCCAATATCCAACTCCTTTCAGGCTGAAAACATCGTTTTCTTAGGACCAGAGATAGGCATAATCATAAATTATCATTGCCATTAATTTCATAATCCTCAATCAAGTAATAGAACTTAACAATTTTCAATTATTAAATTAATCAACAATTACATATCTGAATTCCGAATTATTTTACCAATCAATAATCGAATTCGGAAGAATGACAATTATTTGATAATCTCCAATATTTTTTTGAAAAAATTTCCAATTATTTAATAGTTATTGAAAAAATTTTAATTCTCAATTATTTATTATTTTCCAAGTCCCAATGATAAACGAATGAATTCGGTTATTTGGGGAAATAATACTCTTAATATTTCAGAAATAATGATTGATGCCGATCATTGCTTGGAACCCACTGTTAAAAATTTTCGTCTGAATTTTTACTATCAAATCCCGGAAATTTTTATCATGTTTAATTTTCACTGAATTTGAGGAAATATTGTCATTGAAAAATCAAATGTTCCGTTGTTTTTCTGTTCAAATAATCTGAAAATCAATAAAAATTTTGATCTTTCAGTTCCATTTTTCCGGGAAAATTTGGAAAAATTGAAAATTCATGTCATTTTTTTTCTCAATGTTCATGTTCATTGAACATTCAATCAAGTTGTGAAATTTGCGTCTCACTGTCACTGAAAACTCATGAATTTCCTTGAATTCATGTCAATGTCACTCTCATGAGAATTACTACCATATTTTCCGGGAAATTTCGAAAAAATTTTACCAGTGCAGGTTTTTTTGTTTATTTGCTCTTTAATTAAAATTAAAATATATCATTGACACTTACGTCATTTTCAATTTCTTTCCTATCCTTCTCGGTCCAATAGAACGAGTTGAGTGTGTGATTTCGTGGTTTCCACCAGGGATTCTCATAATACATCAAAATTTTAGCATTTCTGCCCATTCCAATCCGCTGAATAGCATTTCTGTTCTTCTCTGGTAGCGAAGGCTCGAAAATCTTCTCGTGATCAGCTTTCAAAACTCCCAACGATCCAGTAAAAATAACATGATCAGCTGTGTATTCATGCCCATCTGTAGTAGTCACTCTCACCGGCCCTTCCTCGGCATAATTTATTTTGCAGACTTTTTTGTTCAAGAATGTTTTATTTAAGACAGGGAGTTCGTTTTCGGCATTTGGGTGCCGTTTCTAAGAGATTGAAATCGTTTATTGCGTCTCAGAATTCCGGTCGTGATTGTGTTTTCACTCTTTACTCACCATCATAATATCGAAAATTGTATCATAAGCTCTTTCCTTCCAATTGATTTCATTGAAACCCAAACACGCAGGAGCATCTTTAGATCCAAATACGGATACTTTATTCCAATCATCTGCACCCTCCTCTGACAGCGTCGTTAATTTTACATTATGCAACAGTGATTTGCGAAGCTCATCGTTAATTTCCGGATGTGTTTTCAACCACTCATTGAATCTAGAATGAATGAAATATTGATCCAAAGAATTCTCCCATTCGCTTCAATTCCATTACCTGGTTTCTACGTATTCTCCAACAGAACCAGTCTTCAAATCCTCAAGTCCTGTGTAATTATGCATAATAGTATCTATATAATCAAACACACCTTGCGTGACTTCCGCTGGTAATGTATTCCCCGAAGATCCGCAAAGTTTGACTTGAAAAGGCGGCTCTTCGGGTTCTCCTGGGCCGCGTGAGGTCGAGAGAAGACCCAATGGCGAAGCGAGTTCATAAACAACATTTCCTTCTGTCCCGTGGACCCACTGGGCACCCAAATCCCCCCAGTACTCCCCTGCGATGTTCCCCCAGAGATATGGATCATTTATTCACATTTGATGATGAATTCAGTAGCGAAGTGGTAAAACAGTTTAAGTCGACTCATCTCCAAGTTGAGTTTTTGAGGAATATTTCGGAATCTAAGGGAGATAGCGAAATTTCGTAATTACGACAGATTTATTGTAGCTCTCAACCGGCTCTACAAAAAAGGTTATAACAAAAATTTAACTATCTCCCTCAGATTCCGAGATATTTATTTATAAACTGGTCAATAGTCAAAATTGACTGGTACCGTTTCACCACTCCGCTACTGAATTAATTGAATAGGTTTACCTATCCTCGTTGAATAAATCCTCCCACCATATCTGTTCTCAACTTCCAAAATAATGACATCATCAAACCCATTCTGCATCAATTTCGAGGCAGCAGCTATACCCGCGGCACCAGCACCAATGACAATCACCTTTCGATTACTTTTCATCAATGAAGTATTTGAAATGCACAACAGAAGGAAAAACAAGACATACTTCATCGTTGATTACTCAGTTGTTGATAACTAATGTCAGTAACTCAATCCAATCCTCACAAAGAGCCATCAATCATACTTCGTTGAAAAATTATATGACTGTGCAGCATCGAACTCTCGATACAGATTTATCAGTTCGAAACCACAGACTTTTCTATCAATTCGGTTCTTTCAATGAAATCACGTTATCGTGAGTGGGATATCGCCTTGCGAATTATGAAGATGATGGATTAAAAATAAATCAGCGGGGGCAATGGTCAACTAATGCAAGTCATAACATCTTCGTAATAGGCCGGGGCGTATGCTAGTCCACACGCAATACCCCCTTCCCGTGTGCACTTCTAGTGCGGTAAGGTTTTGAGGTGTTTTCTTATGTTTTCGGGTATGAGAAATCCGAATCCGGTGGTATTTTTTATGTAAATGCGTGCAATTAATAGTTATAAACAAATTAAGTGGTTTTTTTGATGATTTTTTTTTATGGGAAACATTGGCAAATAGAAGAAAATGTTCATAACAAAAGTTGTTCCTTTTTGTGTAATAAATAATGATCAATTTTTTAAATCGAAATCCATCAATCCGTTGCCGAAATATGGTCCACCAGGTGAACGCGGGAGGATGCGCGGCGCGCGCAGTCCGCTCGAACCTCTTCCGTGTCGCGTACGCACCCATTTTCACATCATTTTGATGCTTTCGTCATGGATGCAACAATTGAAGGAGTAATTCAAAGAAGATAATCCTACATAGAAGTCAAAATTCAATGAAATGAGGGTGAAGCGAGCGAATGATCGATCTGTACAACTCCACACCGTTACTTGAAAACGAAAAAAATACTCATCCGCATCCACATATCAATTTCTGACGATCGCGTTTCAATGATCAATCGGAAGCGGGGGTAAATGAATGAATTAACACTGTTGTTCAATCTTGTCTGACATCTTTGCTACAAACTCGGGTCTTCAACTCGGGCTTTCAATTGAAGGCCCGAGTTGTAGACCCGAGTTTGTAGCAGCGATGTCAGACAAGATATGAATGTTTTTTTGGGCTCAAACGAAAGAGCTGGTACACTTACATAAAAAATACCACCGGATTCGGATTTCTCATACCCGAAAACATAAGAAAACACCTCAAAACCTTACCGCACTAGAAGTGCACACGGGAGGGGGTATTGCGTGTGGACTATGCCGCAAGTGAGTGGTTCTACAGCTGCAGATTGTGTGGGATAAGGTAGACGACACCGATAAGATAAACGTGTAATAGACTTTGTTCGATGAACTTAGTCAAGTATTTTTTATGTGAAATTAGGGTGACATTGTATCTATTTGGGTGAAGGTGAGAATCATACTGGATGTTCTCGTGACATCCATGTCAGGGAGGTACTAAAACCCATTGCTGTCGAGACTAAGAACTTGGCAAAAGTCGATTTTGTCAACTAGAAAGAGAGTACAGTTCTTCGGGGCTGGAAATTTGAAGAACGGAAAGGAAAAATAAAAATAAAGTATGGGAAATATGGGGAACGATTTTCCGGGGAACAAATCTGAGGTAACTGAGAGCTGAAAAGAGTCGATCGTCAATTAAAAATGACAATTTTAACTTTATTAATCAGCTTTATTAACCGAATTGTTATTGTTGATACAAATTTATGAGGCGATCTGCCTCACGCCAGCCGGAGGCTATTGCACCGTGAACCATTGCGAAATACTTAGGTTCGGTAGCTTCTCCTGCAAATGATAGAACGGGGATTCCCCCGCGCATCACTGGCTCGCCTAGTTCGGCAGGGCCTGACACTGTCGTCACTGACTGCATCGTTGGATAACTGTAACTTCCACGAAAGTTCTCATTAGTATTCCACGATGTTCTCTGGATCTCGGTGGGTTCTGTTAAATTGTGCGTTTTGCCAAAAAATCTTTGAATTATTTCCAGAGTTTGATTTTTGAATAAGTCCTCGGAAAGGCGCTCCATCTGCTCTAAATGAGGCCCACTCAACCAAATCTGGTACAATTTCGGCTTGTACTCGACCTCGAAGCCGTACGTCAGGCCCAACATCCATGCTCTCTCAGGCTGTAATGTATAATGAAAATATTAATATTCGATTTTCAAGTGAATGATTAGCGAGAATCCTTTCATTTACATCATTTTCTAGGGCTTTGCGGTCGTCCTCAGTCCATAAAAATGTGTGTATGGCCCAGTGTCCTCCGGATTCCCACCACGGATTTTCATAATACAGCAATATCTTAGCACTTTTACCCATGCCAAGTGCCTACAAAGATGAGGACAATGAATAGGAATCAACTTTTGTTAATAAAATATTGAAACAGTTAATGGTCACTGGTTATTACGGGTAAATACAGTTAGCGGACAAAATTGATTTATTTTACATCAAAAATAGGATACATGCCTGAAACTTTTCCTTCGGAAACTTTGATATTAACTTTATAAATTTAATATAAGATTATTCACTACAATTTACATATATTACCTATTGAGCCCCATGGCATAGGACATACGCGCGCGGAGCGCGCGGACTGTTGTAGTATATCTAAAAAAAAACAACTCCTACTGGAGAATGTTTCTGAGGACTCCCTTAATTCCCTAAAAAATCACCCACCCCCTGGGAAAGATAATTGAGGGTAGCAGAAGGGTGAAACGGTCATTTTTTGCAATTTTCACACAAAAAAAAACTTTTTTTGAACGTAATATATCTAAAAAAAATAAACAACTACTACTGGAGAATGTTCGTAAGGACTCCCTTAATCCCTTAAAAAATCGACAACCCCCTGGAAAAGATAATTGAGGGTAGCAGAAGGGTGAAAAGGTCATTTTTTGCGATTTTCACACAAAAAAAAATTTTTTTGAACATGATATATCTAAAAAAACTAAACAACTCCCACTGGAGAATGTTTTTAAGGACTCCCTCAATCCCCTAAAAAATCACCCACCTCCTGGGAAAGATACTTGAGGGTAGCAAAAGGGTGAAATGGTCATTTTTTTGCGATTTTCACACAAAAAAAAATTTTTTGAACGTGATATATCTAAAAAAAATAAACAACTCCTACTGGAGAATGTTCTTGAGGACAATCTTCTGAAAAATCACCAACCCCCTGGAAAACGTAATGAGAGTAGTACAAGGACCTGAAAATTGCAATTCGATTGAATACCCGCAAATTCAACTGATTTTTCAATAACAAAATACATGAAAATTTCGGGTGAATGAGTGATTCTTAAAAGTTACAAGATTTTTTACTTGAAATTTCAGGAGTAATTTTCCAATAGTGTAGTTTGAATTTGCCGATTATTACCTCAATAGCTTTCTTGTTCTTTTCTGGTAACTGGGGCTCGAAAAGTTTTTCATGATCGGCCTTCAAAACTCCCAATGAAGCGGTAAAAATAACATGATCAGCCGTGTATTCCTCTCCATCGGCACTAGTCACTCTCACTGGTCCTTCCTCCGCATAGTTAACCTTCGTTATTTTTTTGTTTAGCATAGTTTTGTTCAAGACTGGCAGTTCTTCTTCGGGGTTTGGATACCTTTTCTGGATTATGAAAATTATTATTGCTCTTCAAGGAAGGGGATGTTCCCTGGATACTCACCATGAGTATATCCAAAATAGTTCCATAAGTTCTTTCCTTCCAATTGAGGTCCCCAAACCCAGGACATGCAGGAGCGTTTTTAACTCCCAGTGCAGATACATCGTCTGAGCTTTCGGCTCCAACTATCGCCATCATAACTAGTTCCATTGAGTGAGTTAAAGGTTTATGTAATTTAGGATCAATCTCGGGGCGTTTCGCGAACCAATCGTCAACTCTGAAATAAATAATGAAAGTTTATCATTTTTAGGAAATTGATTCCAATGAATTAGCCACTCGTTGGGGCGATGTTGAATCCAATGAATCTTTAAATTCAATTTAAAATACATCGCCATAAAAATTCCATTCGGAAGCAAATTTCTAATTTATTATCAAACTATATTGACTATGTTGTGATGAAAGCAATTTCCCACTTGTTTTAATTAAGTTAGTGCAAGGCAATATTGATTGTCCTCAATTACTAGAACAATTATTAGTTAAATAAATCACAAAATGAATAAAACAATGCGAAACCGGGAAAAGACAACTGAAATGTAATGCAATGTAAATTTAGTTGTTTCATTATTATACTTTATGTATGTATTTCACCTCTTCCTCATGTATTCTCCAAAAGATCCATTTTTCAAATCATCAAGCCCGATCATGTCACCTTTAATTTCCCCCCCGAATTCTGGAAACCCACGGATTACTTCTTCCGGGAGTTTTGTTCCAGAAGAATCGAAAACCATGACATCATAGATTGGCTCGGTATCCCCCGGCCTCACGGATTTCGACAGAAGACCTAATGGCGCAGCGAGTTGATTAGCCACATTTCCTACCTCTCCGTGGACCCATTGAGCCCCCAGATCTGTGATATATTCCCCTGGAAAATTCCACCGTATGAATCATGCACTGATAGACAGGATTAGTTATTGTTAACAAATAGATTTGGTTGAAGGCTAGGGTCTATTTAGACTCACCAAATGTTCATTCGTTAATAGTTAACGAATGCATATTTGAGAAGTCTTGTTTGACTCGACTTTCATTTTTCAAGTGAACCATCCATAACTATTAACGAATATTTATTTGGTCATATTCAACTGTACCATTCGTTAATATTTAACGAATCTTGTTTGGAATAAATGAATCATTCTATCAGTGTGCACTGTTGGAAAAATAATAAAATTTCATGGACCGTTGACTACTAATTTTTAGGACGGTGACACTGAATGTGATTTAGGGGGAAAAAAATTGTGAAATTTCAGATTTCACTGAAAGTTCAGTAAAATTCCAGAATTTTAAGCAGCATAAAGACGAAAATGCCTTAATTTATTTGAATTTTCCGTGAAATCTGAAATTTCACGATTTTTCCCCCTAAATCGCATTCACTGTCACTATTCTGAAAATTCAAGAATTAATTTACTAGATCTTTCTGGTTTCCTATTCATTTTTAGGGAGAAATGGAACTGAAATTTACAGTTCTCTTTGATTTTTCCACGAAATTCTGAATTTTCAATTACGAAATTCCTTGAAATTTCAGTGATAATTAAATTCGATAACAATTTTCAAAAATTGTACCGGAAATTTCAGACAAAAATTCATTGCTTTACCTATTTTTGTTTTCTTAATTCTTCCACCATATCTGTCTTCAGCTTCCAGAATGGTGACATTGTTAATACCATTCTGTAGTAATCTAGAAGCTGCAGCTATGCCAGCCGGTCCGGCGCCGATGATAATCACCTTTGGATTACCATCAATCGAAAATATTGTTGAAACACAAAGTAGAAGCAAGAAGACAAGGCACTTCATCGTCTATCGCTTGGATGAAGATCACTGATATCAATGGATCCGGTCAATCTTTTTATATAGTCTTCAATGCCATCGGTTATGGGGGGGTTTGAACAAGAGATTATTGAAGAGATTATTAACAAATTGTGGAGCTTTCAACAACTGAATTGGTATCAGTAGTTCAAAGTGTCACGGTCAAACTGATAGTAATCCAGTTGTTGAAAACTCCACATTTTTGTTAAAAATCCACTATTTCTTTCTATCTATGAGATCCTCACTTAAAGGGGGTGCACTGCAATCTGCGGATGCAGCTAATAGTGCATTGAGCAACGAGTTGAAATACTCGGAGACCTCACGAAGCATTTGTACTATTTGTTGTGATGTGAGAGTCGCCAGAGAATGGATTTTTGGAGAGAAGATTAAACTATAGAAAAATGTCGAAAAATCAGAAAAAATAAATAAAAATTCTATGCCCAATATGAAAATTATCGTCAATGTCAAGCTTGCGCAATAAATAATTTATGTTTCTGAAAAACCCTGGTCAAACGATAGGTTTAAAAAAAATTATTTGATGAATCAATTTCGTACACTCATGAAAGTAAAAATCAATGATGAAGAATTTTTTTTCACATCTAAAAGTCATTATTTCTTGTTACAATCAACGACTCATCTGGAGTCCTTTAAACCCACCTTAATCCCTCCAAATAATTTTCAAACCATTCCTGCTTTACCCGAAGGGTCCAGCAACAGGCGACACCTACCGACTCCATTTCCCACTTGCTCAGGGCGTGAGTGAGAACCCCAAAAAGCCCCCCCCCCCACACACAGACACACACAAAAAACCCAACAATCGCAAACGGCGATAAACGACGCAAACCCGTAAGTCGCAAGCACTCGCCAAAAACGCGAAGTTGTAACGGCCGATGGCAAGTGGCGCGAGTTGACGAGTAAAAATCCCCGAGGGCATAAAATCGTGAAAGTCGTGCTCACTGGGTCCCTTAGATTTTATTTTCAATTATTTTCGCAGGACCAACAAAAGTGCAAAATTCTCGCCCATAAATTCCCCCACCAACCCTTAATCACCACAAATCATCGATTCTGCGGCGTTTTGCCCTCGTCACAGCGCTATTTTCTCAATCATAATTTATCAATAAAATCGCTCTCCGGACATATTGTTGTAGTGTACAAGTGTTGAGTGGAATTGATGAACCCGTCAAATGCAACAACGACCAATAAAAACGTTCAAGTGCTCCTTGGCTGAATGTAATTAAGGCATACGTGAGGTGTTGAGTGTTTTCCGCTGGAAAAAGTCATAAATTTTTCCATCTCTGAAACGAGAAAATCCGTAATCACGGGGAAACGAGAGGAATTTCGTATCTTATCTTTCTCTCAGTGGTGAATATTATCAGCTGTTGGTGGTGGTACTGTCAAGAAATGTGGCACAAAATTTTTAGAAACAAGTACTAGTGCTATCGATTTAAACGTCCGATTGGTTAAGCCAGTAGTCCATGCAAGTATGGCTGCCCTGCCGTCACCGACGCAGGTATATTAACAATTTTTACCTATTATAATCTCTCATTCGTGATATTAAATGGGTAAACGATGTCTCAGTGACTCCAGCATCACTGATTCGTCGTTTAATCACGGGTTTTATTGATTATTTTAATTTATTTTTTTCTTATCGAATTTGACAAGTCGTAGCTTCTCTTCGGCTGGAGGAAGCCGAGAAGGTCACTGATAATATATTTATCATTGTTGTTTCACTCGTGATTGTATTTTCAATTGAGCTCATTATTTCAGGTGGCTGGAAGCCATGTCGCCATTTATGAAGCGTATTATCATCAGGTGATGTATGATTTTTCGAGTTTCTAACCAAGTTTATTTTATTTGAGTTTTGATTTTCGGGGGTGGATTCGGATCTGAGGGGATGCAAGTACTGTGGCTATTTTTTTAAAAGTGAAATCAGTAGCGAAGTGGTAAAACGGTACAAGTCAATTTTGACTATTGACCAATTTTCAATGAATATCTCGGAATCTAAGGGAGATGGCAAAATTTTTGTTATAACGTTTTTTGTAGAGCCGATTGAGTGCTACAAAAAATGTAATCACGAAAATTTCGGTATCTCCCTTAGATTCGGAGATATGACTCAAACAGTCAGCTGGGAGATAAGTCGACTTAAACCGTTTTCATATTCTGAAATTTTCCATTAATTATTAAATTGCATGAAATTGTGTTAATTATTGAATCGCGTGAGAAAAATTGGAACAAAAAATATGAATATTCAGCGTCATTCAAATTAAATTTTGCTCTGAATCATTATTCTCTTAAACATTCCTTGTTTGCATAAATAATTGCAATTATTTAAACTTCGAAAGCCTGATTTTTTTAGGCATGAAATCGATGTGTGGTAAAATTCTGAATATAAATAAATTTGTTTACATTTCTGAGCAAAAGATTTTTATACTGAAAAACTGATTGTTCATGAATTATTTATAGAAAATGCTTGTAATTTTCAAAAATTGGAATTTTCAAATTCTTTCATCAATGTTCCTCCAAAACTATACTTTCCATTTTTTTAGATTATTAAAATGTTTTCCAACCGTTCGATATCGATATTCAAATTCAGACCTGCAAAGTTTAAATAATAAAGTCATTGTAAAATGTCCGCAAAAGGAGAAAAAACATTTCACTGGAGAAAAAAATAGCCAGAGTACTTGGATATCCTTAAGAATAAAATAAATGAATGAATGCATAAATAATTTTATTCTGGATTAATTAATGATTAATTGACAACCAGGTGGATCCAAATAATTGTGGAAGGATTGGAGCCATGGAGGCGGCTCGGTTTCTCAAGAAATCCCAGCTGAGTGACATCATCCTCAGTAAAATATGGGACATGGCGGATCCCCAGTCCCGTGGCTCCCTCGACAAATCTGGCATGTTTGTTGCCCTCAAATTATGTGCCTTCGCCCAGGCTGGACATGAGTTAAATATTGCCAATGTAAACATCGATGTACCACCACCAAAAATGGGTGAGATACCAGTGATACCGAAGAAGAGTCCAGCTGTACCACCTCCACCAGTGATAAGTTCAATTGCCAATGGGGATTGGGCGATAAAGCCAGCTGAGAGGATCAAATACGATCGTTTGTTCGATAGTCTTCAGCCAGCTAATGGTTACATACCTGGGAATAAAGTTAAGGGAGTGCTTATGGACAGTAAACTGCCTCTTGATACACTAGGAAAAATCTGGGATCTTGCTGATATGGATAAGGATGGAATGCTGGATAGACATGAGTTTGTTGTGGTGAGTTTCTGCATTCTGTCACTTGTATCTCGAGAACTAAGGAATTTAGAGAAAAATATGAAAAGTCAAATTTGTAGAGAATTTCATGGGCTACAAAAAAGTTCTTTTGACATTTTTTCGTAGAACCACTCATTAACGAGATAATTGCATATTAACAAAGACGAGAAAATTGTGGGTGAATTCTTGTTAATTGTTGGATTATCTCGTTTATGAGTAGCTGTACACAAAATTGTCGGGGCACATTTCTTCTACAAAATTCCATAGATAATCGGATAATTTATAGGAAAACACAAAAATTAAACGTGAAATTCCGAGAATGTTCCATTATTTTGCCAATGAGACGATAATTTCATAAATATTTATAAAACAATGTTAACGAAATCAAGTTTTATGGAGATTATTTATTCTTTTATGCAGGCAATGCACCTGGTGTACAAAGCACTGGAGAAATACGCAATTCCAAGTGTCTTACCACCAGAACTTATGCCCCCTGGCAAGAGAAAAGAGACTCTCGTTATGAATTCAACATCCCCAGTACCACCAGCCATTCCACCTCTACCAACAGCTGCTGCTGTTAATAATTTAGTTGGGTTGGAGTCTATACAGGTAAATCCCTATGGTTTCTCATGCATTTACAGATAAATTCTGGTATCTGAGATTATTAAGAATGCAGAATGGCCATTGAAGATAATTTATTTGTTCGATGAGCTGTTTTATTATTTGCACATTCCATTTTTGTTGAATGTGTTGAAAACCAGAAGAAATTTTCCATTTTCGTTCATTTTAAAGATATTCAGCAAAGAAAAATAATTAAAAAGAGTTGAGCTGAATTTTCATAACAACACATGCATTTTCATTAAATATTATTGAATCCATTCTGAATAATTGAATTTTCATGTAATCCTTTTTGAAAATGAAAGTGAGAGCTGCAAAAAATAATGTTCTTTGTCAAAATTTGCACATATTTCCCTCCGATTTCAAGATATGCAACAAAAACTAAAATAGAGAAATTAAATTATCTTCTCTTCCTAATTTATCATCGATTCTTATGAGTAAATACTCATGCCGATGATTTTACAGCCTATGCCACCCCAGCAACCATCACCCCAGCCTCAAGTGCAGTGGGTAGTGACAGCAGAGGATCAGGCAGCAGCTGATAAACTCTTCCTCCAGGCTGACATGGATATGGATGGTTTCGTGTCTGGTGGTGAGATCAAGGACGTCTTTCTACAGAGTGGACTGCCCCAGAACATTCTAGCTCACATTTGGTATAAATTCAATTTCGTTAATGTGAAACGGAACACCTGTGTCTACATAAAATTTTAGAATTGCGTTTTCTCCTGCAATTATTATTTTTGCTTCCGAATGGAAGTTTTTTTATCGTTCAAATTTCAGTTTTGGATTTTTTGTGTTATATCGGCCCAATATGGTCCAAAAAGTCCGAAAATGCAATTTTTAGATCTCATCCGTACGTGTGTGTATGTAACAAAGTTGGCAGTATGAAATAAGTCAGGAGAAAGAACGGATCGTCTGCACTGAGAAAAACGACAAAGTTCTCAAACAAGTCTTACTTGTGCCAAGAAAATATTTTTTTTTGTTTTATGCGAAACAAGAGATAATAGTTTTTCGTTTCGGCTGCCTAATAATCACAGACAAGAAATGAACCCTTAAATGAAACAATAATAATGATATGATAGTGATCTTGTAACTTAAAAAAACGTAAATAAAATTTGTCCATTAACATTTTATCGAAGCGCGGAGGGGGGAGATAGAATTGTAAAAAAGACAATCGATTGTATAGGAGAATGGCATAATAAGAAATATGATGATGATAACATTCAACTAAATTGAAAATCTGACAAAATTAGTTGAAAATAAATCTTATTCAATTCAATAAAATGAAATAAACAATGAATTATATGCGATAGGAGGAAATGATGTACAAAATAACCATTCGGAGGCATATTGCTAGTTTATTAGAAAAAATAACTATACTATAGGCGATACAAGAGCAATTTCCCACTTGTTTAGTTATAAAACTACATCATTGGCTCAACAATGCAATGATCGAGTCGATAAAGTTGTTTCATATATAAAAATTAATAGTTATAGGAGAAAACAGTTCCAGAAGTTCATATAGACACAGGGGTTCCGTTTCTCCTTAAAGTATTTGGGTTTTCATGAATAGCTCATGCAATTTTGAATGAATTATGCTACAGGGGCCTCTGTGACATCTGCCAGAGTGGGAAACTCAATAAGGAACAGTTTGCTCTTGCCATGTGGCTCATAAAACAGAAACTCAGGGGTACTGATCCACCTCAGGCACTGACCCCTGAAATGATGCCACCTTCTCTCAGGAAAGCTAAAGACGGAGGTGTAGTGGTGAGTCCGTTTTTTTATTTGAAATAATTTTATTTCTTCATTTATTTTTTTCATTTGCATTTACTCGCAAGTGAAAATGTTGTTCGAGAAGTGGTGAATTATTCGTTAACGTCTATTACTAATAGTTTCATTATCTTTGTAATGAGTTGTGAGGAGAAAATATCAAAAATTCTTTTTAGAGAATTTCAAGATCTTTAAATTATGCTGAGGTCGTAATCAATAATTTATTCGATATTTAATACTTCACTTGGCAAAACTTTCCTTAATTATTTCCACAATATGAATTTAACGAAAAAAATTGGACTTTTAACTAATTATTAATTAATGAGCAATATTTGAAACGTTTGTGAATACAACATGAATTATTCAGGTCCTAAACTTGAGATTAGAAAATTGAGAAAAATTCATGCAAATTCTCTATTATTTTTCTTCATTCTTTCCTTTCTTCGTTTTTGAATTAACATTGCTGTGATGACCATTAATGGCCGAGAAGTAGGAATCATTTTGAAATTCACTGCATTTTATGCTCGAAAGTATCTCAATGTTTAGTGTATCTTTTTCTGCCCCTGAATGCACGCAAGAAGACAATGAGAAAAGTCGAAACAATGGCAATGGCCCCAACCATCATGACTCGATGGTCAGCCTTCATTTCAATTTCATAAGTGACTTCGAGTCTTATAGTCCCTGCAAGTTTACCCCTCTGCCAGCAGCTGTACACATTGGAGTCTGCGAAACGCAATTTCTTGAAGATCAATCGATCGTGAGTGTCTAGGGATATTCTTCCGTTTGAATCCTGACTTATTGAGGATGGATTCACGGTTTTGCTGGCTATTTGCCATGTGATTGGAGTGTCACTGTCCAGATTTCTGAAAATCATAATCAATTTTCATTTCTTTCATCAATTTTATTATCGATTTATTCATTTGTGCATTAATTTTATAATTAATAATGAATTAATTAATTAATTCATCACGTCAGTAATCAAAAGAAAAGACAACATTTTAAGAGATAGACCTTTTAAATTTTTTTTTGAAAAGGTCCTCTAGTTCATGAAATTCATAGAATTATCAAATTAATCGATCAATCAATTCGAATTAATTAATTAATTTATTCATTGATTAATTCACAGATTTAGGAATTCTGTACGAAGAATGTCCCGTGATCTTTCTTCATTTTCAAAAGATTTCTTCAGTAATTATCGGACATTCATTGATTTTATAATTAATGATGAATTAATTCATTCGTTCATCTCGTCATTAATCAAAAGAAAAGACAACATTTTAAGAGATAGAACTTTTAAATTTTTGTTGAAAAGGTCTTCTAGTTCGTAAAATTCATAGATTTAGGAATTCGCTACGAAAAATGTCTCGTAATATTTTTTCATTTCCAAATGATTTCTTCAATCGTCATTTGAGATTATTTACCCAGGGCATTTCAATTCCACTTTACTGTTATGTTTACTATACAATGTCTCACGCTGAACTGGTGGCAGGGGGTCAGGCACACCCTGAAATACCGAATAAACTCCAGCGCTGTTGTTTGCACTCTCGATGACATTACCATACTTGTCTCGTATCTCGAAGATGACATTCTCCTGGCATTTGACTTTGCAGAATTTTCTCATCACTTCGTTCATTCGTTTCTTTATCTGGGGTAGTTCTTGGATCCTCTTGGGAGTGTAGAAGGATCTGCAGGGGAGTTTATTACCGAAGAAAATGAGGATTCTTTCGATCAGGGATGAGAGGTCTGTGTCGGATTCCATTGGTTCTTCAATGTCTGGAATAATATCAGAGGAATTTTTCGATATTTTCATTTTTATGGGTTTTTGGGAAATAGGAGATGGAGAAATTCACTTCAGATTATTATTTTATCTATTTTTGTGACAGAAAAAAGGATAAGGAAGCGCTTTGAATAAATTTTTGAGTAGAAAGGGTTTAGTTTTTTGAATTTACCTCAAAGATAAAGGGGAATAGCGAAATTTTCGTGCAAGAATTTCTTCTGAAGGAGAAAATTTCCAATAAAAAATGTTTCTTGATATTTTTTTCCCTGAAAACTCTTATTCTTTAGATCAATATAATAAATCTCTTCATTACATAAACGACAAATGTTACGAAACTTTCCATTTTCAGAGAGAAAAATTCATAGTGAAAATTAACAAACAGGAAAAAGTAATCATTATTTCGTAAGAAAGATTTTTTAATAAATTTGTGACCGAAAAGGGTTTAGTTTTTTGAATATATCTCCGAAATGGAGAAAAATAGCGAAATTTTCGTGTAGAATTTCATTTTAGAGAAGAAAACTTCCAGTAAGACATGTTTTGACATTTTTTCCTCCTCGAAAACTCGTCCCAAAAAAATTGACAAATGGTGAAAATTAATAATTATTGTCTTTTTTTCTGAGCAAGAAGAGTTCAGTTTTTCAAATATATTTCTGAAATGGACTGAACATTTTCAACGAAAAATATCACAAAATTTGCGATTTTTATTGAAACAAAAATCCTCAGAAGAAAAATCGACATAATGCGGAAAATTAATCTGTGCATTCCATCAAAAATATCTTATTTACCCTCATTCCTCCTCCGCCGGACCTCCCTCCCTCCATAATTCACCAGTTCTATCGTGCAATATCCATACCGCTGTTTCCTCCCCACACCATCGCACCTAGAGCAGCTGGACCACGTGGCCCAGTCGGTGAAAACCCTCAGCCCGTACTCCTCGATGACCTCCGGAGGCTCGGGATGGAGGGCATCAGGTGCCTCCTCCCCCTGCACAGCCCTCAGCGACTCCGTTTCGTTATTGACGTGCACGTAAAACGGATTGGACATTGTGTCCTCCAATTGGCACCAGTAAAAGCCCTCTCTGTCCGCACCAATGTTGAACATGTGGAGGCTCCTGTCGCTCGAGGAAATTATGGTGTATCCGTCGCTATTCACTGGCACATTCGTCGAATTACCATCCGTCGTGCTGTTGTAGAACCATTCGATTGATTCTGTTGTGTGAACTTCGCTTGGGGAGATGCAAATTCCGCAGTCGAGTCTGTCTTCAAGAAATTTTTTTTTTGTTAAACAAGAAAAAATTTACAAAAAATTTCATAGAAAATTCTATTGGATTTCTACTGAATTTGTGATTCGTTTTTGGTTGATTTTATTTGGAAATTCCTCTGCTTATCTGCGTTTTTTTCCAATAGAAATGTTCCATGGAAAATTTTTGGATTTTTTAATGAAAAGAGGAGAAGAACAGGGTGTAAAAAACTTGGAAAATTTACGTAGAGGAATTCCTGTAGAAAATTCTCAATAAAAAAAAGTATAGAATGATGAAATTCTGATGATTTTCTCTCTATATTATAAAAATCCAAATCGAGTTCTGGTGATGAAAATTTGGTGCTCGAAATAAGACTCCAAAATTAAGGGTCAAAATCAAGGTCTTAAGGGTCAGAATAAGGATCATAGGGGTCATATGGGGTTTAGCGAACAGAGGGCGTAGTGTTAAATAAAATAGTTTTTATTGGACATTTTTAATTGAAAAATAATTAATCAACCCTTGAATGAGAGCTAATTATTATTAATCACGATAAAACTCACAATACTGAAGATCCTTGCATTGTCACCACCGCGGCAGGATAAAGAGTCTTATGAACTCCAGCTGCAGCATGCCTCATCTCCAGGCACTTGTAATAATCCTTCCACCTCTCCTCGTGGAAGGCCCTCAGGGTTTTGTTCGCCTTCGGATACTCCAACTCGTTAATCTCCAGGAGAATCTCCTGTCCCTTGCCCTTTCCCTTCGAGAACTTCTTCCACTTGTTCCTGATATCCTCCAACTTCTTAGAAAATTTAAATGTTGAACTCAAGGATATCAAATAAATTGAATGAAAAAGCAAAATTATAAGCATTTTCCTGGGAATATTCTTCATGATGATTTTCGTGATTTCAATCGTCTGTCAATGCTGAATTAAATAAACATTCGATTCCCTTTTGTTTCGTAGGAGAAGAATAATATCTCGGGCTCCAGACGGTTGTACTAATCCTTCCAATTTTCCTCGTGGAAAGCAGTATTTTCCTGGGAATATTCTGCATGATGATTTTGATTATTTCCATAGTCTGTGAATGCTGAATTGATTAAATCTTCGATTCTTGTTTGTTTCACAGGAAAACAATAACATCTCGGGCTTTGATTCCCTTTTGTCTTACAGGAAAACAATACCTCGGGCTCCAGACACTTGTAATAATCCTTTCATCTTTCCTCGTGGAAAGCCCTCAAGATTTCATTCGCCCTCTGAGACTCCAACTGGTTGATCTCCAGGAGAATCTCCTGCCCTTGCCCTTTCCCTTCGAGAACTTCTTCCACTTGTTCCTGATATCCTCCAACTTCTTAGAAAATTTAAATGTTGCAGTCAAGGATATCAAATAAATTGAATGAAAGAGCAAAATTACAAATATTTTCCTGGGAATATTCTCCCTGATGATTTCGATCATCAGTCACTGCTGAATTGAATAATCCTTCAATTTTCTTTTGTTTCGCAGGAGAACAATAATATCTCGGGCTACTCCAATCCCGAACTAGACATGATCAGCAAGGACATTGCGGAATTAGCGAGGGAGCGTAGAGCAATGGAGCAGGATGTTGCACAGAAGGAGGCGGATATTAAAATTAAAAACGGTGAAATTAAAAGTCTTCAGAGTGAACTGGACACGCTGGCTGCTACACTCAAGCAGTTGGAGAATCAGAGGGGCGAGGCCCAGAAGCGATTGAATGATCTGAAGGCTCAGGTGAGATTATTCAAGTAATTAAAGTCAACAATATCAGCTTTGCATTAAAATTGAACGATTAAAGCCAGAGTTAAATCTAAAGTTCGACAGAATGTCCACTGAATGCATGCATGACATGAGGAGTAGAAGTTCAATTTATTTTTTCATTATTTATGATTTATCATTTTTTTGAGATTATTTATTTTTTAAGTTTTGAAGTGGTAAAACGTGATCTTTTGAAAATTTTGGTAAATGTGGAATTTATCTGGGGTTTAAGTGAATTAAGGATAAAATATTTTGAATATTTTGTTTTTTATTTGAGGAGATAATTACATAATTAACAAAGTTCATTCTTACATCGACTCTGTTTTCATTTTCGTTGATTAATTATCAAGTTATCTTAATAATTATCAACTCTAAGAGAAGATAATTTTTAAAAGTTGTTGAAAAGAATTGATAAACCATGAATTTTTTTAATATTTGTGTTGAATGTGAAATTTATCTGGGGTTTGAATGAATTTAGGAGGAAATATTTTGAACATTTCCTTTTTCTTTGTTGAGATAATGAAACAATTGACAAATTCCATTTCCGGATCGAGGTAACATTCATTTTTGTTCATTATTTATGAAATTATCTTGACAATTATCGACTTCAGGAGAAGATATTTCTTGAAATTTTCTTCTAAAAGAAATATTCATTGAGATAAATTAATATTTAACAACATTTTATGTTTTACCACTTTGCCAATATTTTAATCAGCCTTTTTCATTTCTTTTTGTTTACTTTATGAAATTTTTTTGTTGTCACTATTCGGCCTTTCTAGCGGGATGATGTAGAAAAAGAATTGAGTCAGGTCGAGCAGGAAATGCGTGAGGAGCAGGAAAAGGTACACAATTATTCCCTCAATTTTTTTTTCTTTTATTTTCTCTTCTTTCCCTTAAGAAAACCGATATAAAACCAAATGGTAATTCAGATATTGAATGACGACTGTGGCTTCCATATTAACGAGCGCATTACGTGCAAGGTAATTTTATTGTTTTATGATTGCATGAGATTATCGAACACTGAAGATAGCATTGCACATGCACTTTGGATGAAATTAAATGCATTACAGATGAGCATTTGATGAATGAGATATTGATATGGGATGATAATTTTTTTTTTCGTCGAGGATGATTGATCATTACATCCATCACTTAGACAACATTCCCCCTATCATCTGCATATTTTTTATTGCCCAATATGAAAAAACGACAATGATATTGAAAAAAACATTCATCAAAAGAAAAACAGAACGTGAAGAGATTTTCATGTTTAGTTTTCCGGAAATATCTCAGAATCTAACGGAGATACGGAAATATTCGTGAGGACCTTTTTTGTAGCTGAGAAAATTCTCCAGAAAAAAGGTCCTTATAACAATTGGGCTATCTCCTACTAATTTGAAGATATTTCCCAAAATCTGAACGTGAAATTCATTTTTCTCATTTTTTCAAAATTCAACTTGATTAGTTTTTCCTGAATATCTCCTCACTCGAGCGAGATATCAGAAAACTCCTGATGCCCTTTTTTGTAGCTCTCATTTCCCCCTACAAAAAAGTATTCAATGAAAATTTCGCTAGCTCTCTCCAATTCCCAGCTATTTTCCAAAAACCAAAACTTAAAAATCCTCTCATTTTCCTTCTCCCTGATTTTTCCATTCATCACTCATGAAGATCGTTTCCAAAAGGTGGATAAACTCCGTCAGCAAGCTGAGGAGCAGGAGTCAGTCCTCCGCACCCAGGAAGAGGAATTGAACTCGAAGAGACAGGAGCTGGAGGGCTTGCGCCAGGAGGAGCAGCAGCTTGAGACGCAGCAAAACAGAAGCAGAGACCAATTGAACGAGTTGACGAAAAATCTTCAGAACACTCAGTTGCAGATCAGCCAGGCGAAGCTGAAGATCACGCACCTGGAGGAGCAGCAGAGGCAGATGAACGATGCAATTGCCATGTACGATTCAGCATTAGCTGTTGGTGATCCCTCGCTGGTGTCAGACGCAATTCTCCAACTGCATCCGGACATTGATGTTGTGGAGCAGATCGAGAGTGAAATGTCAGCGAAGATCAATGGGGTCAGTGAGACGGGAAAGGACGGGTTCACGGGGGTCAATGGGGCCAGTGATGGGTTTGGTCAGGAGGATCCCTTCGCTTCCTCGAAGGCTGCTGAGGCCTTTGGGAATTCTGGGGGAGATCCTTTTGCCAATTTCGATGGGAGGAACAGTGCCTCGAGTGGATTTACCAGTGATCCTTTTGCTGCTAAGCAGGAGGCTTACGATCCCTTCGGGGACGGCAGGAGGAATGATAAAGCTGGAGGGGAGAGCATACAGGTGCGTTGGAGTTGAGGAAGATGATAATTTTTTTTTGGTTTGTTATTTTTTATTTCGTTTTGTTCAACATCGGAAGACATTCTTCTGGAAACTTCATTCTCTGAAGAAAATGTTTCTTGATACTTTCGACTAAAAACTGATTCCTGGGATAATATCAGATTTGAGGCCATTATTTTGTCATAAAACTCAACAAATCAATTTTTACATTTGATAAAATCTCGAGTTACCTTGTCAACAAGTAGTTTTAGCCAAAAAAGTCATAAGACATTTTTTGTTGGAAATTTTCTCCTCCACGAAAAAGTTCTTCTCACATTTTCATCTAGAACCACTCATTAACGAGCTACATAAATTTAAAAAATTATTGAAATAAATTGAGATTAATTATTTTCTATTTTATTTCAACAGCAGACTAAAGATCCTTTCGGTGACGATCCATTCGCCAATCTCCACGCCCCAACACGTGCAGAGAGTCCAAGTCCAGCTCTTCCACCGAAGAAGGCGAAACAGCCACCACCAAGGCCTGCCCCACCTCGTCCAGCAGCTGGTCCAAATCTCAGAGCAGCACCAGCCCCACCAACCCCATCACCAACGCCTGATCCCTTCAACAATACAAGTTCTGATCCATTCGCTGCACAAAATGACAACAACAATGGAAACACTGGATTTGGCTCCACCATCACTGGATTCGCTGATTTCGCTAATTTCGACTCGAAGGTAATCAATCAATTTTCTCGAATTATCATTTTCAATTCAATTGATTTCACGATTGTCAAATAATACTCGATGCTGATTATTTTTTGTGCTTGATAGTGTCATATTTTTTACGTTCATAGATTTTTTTTGTTATGTTGTTTATTTATTTATTTTTTCGTTGATTCCATCATTTTTTTTATTATTGGGAATTTGATATTTGGTTTTTTCCTTTCAATGCGGAGGAAAAATCCGTGAACAGCGGAAAGTTCTCGATTTAAACAAAATATGAGGAAAGTTTTTTCGCTGAAAATTTTATGATATCTTCCAAAAAAGCAGAATTGTTCAACATTAATTTTGTCATCTCAGTATTTCTAAATTATCTCGATAATTAGTGATTTTGAGAGATGTTAAAGAAGTCTTTTTAATGAATTCACCCCAAAAATTCACCCCAAAAATAATCCAAGCCAATTACCAGGGTTTTTGGGCCCCTCTTCTACTCTTTAATTCTATTATAATTTCGTAATTGTCAAATAATACTCGATGGTTTTTTGTGTTTAATATTCCCATATTTCTTACGTTTATAGATTTTTTTGTTATGTTGTTTATTTATTTATTTTTTCATTGATTCCGTGATTTTTTTTATTATTGAGAGCATGTGATCATTTTGATCGATAGGAGGGGATTTTGACATTTAGATTATTATTTTTCAATAGAGGATAAATGATTGATTAGCAAAAATTCTCGTAAAATATTTCATGAACAATTTTTGAAAAATTGTGGGGGAACATTTTTTGTAGAAAATTTGACATTCTCAAAAAAGGTGAATTGTCATAAATTAATTTTCTCATCTCATTAATTACGAAATTATCTCGATAATCAGTGATTTTGAGAGATATTAAAAATATTTTTTTAATAAATGAGCAAATCCTGAAGTGTCAAATAGCCCCATTCACAAAAACCTCTCAATTCCCTGAGCAATTTTTTCGTTGCAATTTCACAATAATTCACCCCAAAACTAATCCAAGCCAATAACCAGGGTTTTCGCCCCTCTTCTGCTTTTCAGTAAAACTCGCAAAAAAAATAAATAAATAAACCAAAAGCACATAACAAAAAAAATCTCAAAACCTCAATAACTCGAAAAAAAACCAACACGAAAAAACCTGCTTTAGCCGGAAGTGGCCTCTCGACCTTCGAACGCAGTTTCCCCACCCCAGAAGCTGCCAGACTTCACTGAAGATCCTTTCCGAAACTATCGTTACGAGGATGTCTTCGAGATAGCTGATCCATTCGCTGATGACGAGACAAATGCGAATGAATTGAAGACGAAGGATAAAAAAACAGACGTTAAATTCGATCCATTCGGTCTTGAGATGACGAACGATGGCAAGAGGGATCCATTCACTAGAGACTTTGAGTCTGACTTCTCGAAGACATTTTCTCAGCCTTTTGTCAAGTCCAAGAATGACAAGTTCAGTTTTACACCTGAGAAAAATAGCAATATCAGTAATAATAATTCATCGTCACCGAAGCCAGTGAACAAGCCGATTAATTTTGATGAGGCATTCTCATCGATCAAGAGAGAACGAACAAAGAGGTCTGATAATGTGAGCATTGCACAGGCATTCAAGGATAAATTAGGCCTGGGTCACAACAACTTGCAGAAGAGCAAGAATAATAATAATGGTAAAGTGTGGAGTGAAGAGGCTGCGTCAATGATCACTGGGAATTTGAGTGAGCATCAGCAGTTGGAGTGGGCTGCACAGCAGAGTTTGAGGGCTGAGGAGGAGAGGAAGAGGATCAAGGAGCAGGAGGAGGCTGATCTTGCTTTGGCATTGAAACTCAGCAGGGAGGAGAAGTCGAGTAGTAAGTTCTAGGGGGGCTGAGAGGAATTTGGTGGGATGAGATTATTTGGGATTTAGTTTTTGGGGGATATCTCTGGATCTGTTTGAGATGGCGAATTTTTGTTCAGATGTTTTTTGTAGGTGAGGAAATTCTTCGAAAAAAAGGTTTCAACAGAAATTTTTGTATCTCTGGTAGGTTTTTAGATATTTACAAAAGATTGAGATTGAGAAAGAAGTTATTAGTAATTTTTTTTTTCATTTCATGTTCAGTTTTTTGTAAATATCTCTGAATCTATTGGAGATAGAGACATTTTCATATGTATCTTATTTGAAGGTGAGAAAATTCTCTACAAAAAAGGTTCCGACAAAAATTTTGCCATCTCTTGTGGATTTCTAGATATTCACGAAAATGTCAGACTGAGAAAAAGTCGTCAATAATTTTTTTTTTCATTTAAAACAGACTTTATTTCGTAGATGAGAAAATTGTTGACTGAAAATTTTTAGTGGATCTCTAAATATTTTCCAAAAACTAATTATGGAGTAAAGTCCCATTCACCTCGTCTCACCACTCCTCTACTAAAATGTTGATACGAAATGTTGTTTCTTTTTAATTTTTGAAATTATAAAGACTTGTTCGGAAAACTGCATAATATTCCTGGCTATTGGTTCTCGTCTTGTTGATTTAATTGACAATGAGTGAAGTATTAACGATAAAAAGTTAAGTAGATTAACGATGAAATTGACAATTGGAGAAAACATGGAATCTTCACCCCTGAAAGATCTCATTCATCCGTCAGGAGGTAATTTATTCTGTAATTCTGGAGCCACAATAATAAACGGGAAATCTAATCTAATCTCATGCTAACGCCTTTCCAAAATAATGAACAATTTGTGAGGAAACGATACAATAACTATAAATATGTAAACAAAGTTATAAAGCACAGAATATAAGCATTATATGATTGAATTAAATGGAGATGATTCTGAGCATGATGACGAATATAAATCACTAGAAGAAGGAAAGAACGAGAAATTTCAATTTTTTCAAAATTGAAATTTTAGAGAATGAGGAAAAACGATCCGTCTTAAATACTCAATATCTCGTGAACGAATGATCCGATTTGGATAAATCTTTTTTCATTTTAAAGGGTGGAAAAATACCTTGACAATGTTGTAAGATTTTTGGATTTTCACTCTGCCAATGTTGAGATATTGGGAATTGAAGAGGGATCGTTTCTTCACATACTGTCTTGTTTTATCATTTTGCTAGTGAAATAACGTTGCGTTGGATCAATTGATAATTTACGCGTAATAAATTCATATCAGAAATAATATTAAGCGCGTAATGAGCATCATAATCCCCAGTGCAGTCTCACGAGAATGATTAACGAAGTGATTTCGTGATTTTTTTCATTTTGTTTTTGTTAGGATAAGTGTGATGAAGGATTAACGGGTCATTGTTCAGTTTGATGTAATTCTCTCGGTAGAATTCAGGTTTTATTATTCTGAGAACCTTCTCTCATGGTACTCGGTACGTTCCAAAGACATATAGTGTTCAGAGGTATTGAAACAAAGCGATGATGCTCGGTCTGAGGAGAAAAAATTATCGAAAAGCTTGAAAAAGCCATTCTTCCCAAAGAATTGCCCAAAATCACTGGAACTATTGGGTTTAGAAAAAAATGTCATAAGACTTTTAAACAGCCCCTGAAATTCCCCACAAAAAATGTCTGTGACATTTTTTTCAAAAATCCAATAGACTCGGAGATATTCGCGAAATAATAGAAAAATCAATTTAGACGATTTCGAAATTTCCTAAAAACTAATTTGCAAATATCTCCGTAAATAATGGATTCATCAAAAAATGTCCAAAAGACAAAATTGTAGGAAATTTTCAGGACAACAAAAAATCTCTTATGATATTTTTCGATAAATCCATTATTTACAGAGATATCCACAAACGGAGTATTGAAAAACATTTTTACCCTCGAATAATTTTTTCCCCAAAACCAAACATGTCTACCCTAATCTTCGATAATTATTAATAGTCTATGACGTAATTATCTGTTAAGTACCTCCAGTTACTTCATTGCCTTTCGTACTTTAAGTTCTCTTTCATCCTCAAGCCTCGGTCACAACCCTTCACTCTCCCCAATCACTTATTTAATTTTTTTTTTTTCGTTCTAGTTAATTAGACATGTTAACGAGTCTTTATTACATATTACAGCTTTATCTTGACCATGTCATTGTTTTGTACATAATCGCTGTTTCCACCAAGACTCCTGAGATTATTTAGATTATTAAATACTGAGAATGAAAAGTTTCACCTCTTCATTCATTCAATCACCCAATTACTGTTATTTAACTTACATTACCTAGTCAATAATGTATCATTGATATGATTTTAAGAGGAGTCAAACCGAGGTAAGGACGAAGGTAATATTAACGAACAATTGTTATCAGTCTTTATTCTCGCTCAACTTTACTGAAAAAAATAATGACTAAAGGAGGAAAAAAATGCTAATCGTTCACCATTGTTACCTTTCACTTCCCCGCGCTTGAGGACGATGCTTTTGAAGCTTTCTTTATAAAAAATATGACGAAAATTCGTGACACGATGAGTTCAATCGACGGAAAGTGATGGCCGAGATGAATCCAGAGGAAATGATTGATTTAAAAACATTCTGGCAACAATGATCAATTGATCTGAAAATTTCATGAAGACTATTTTGCGAATATCTCCGAAAATAATGGTTTTATCGAGAAAATGTTCATGACACAAAATTTCGAGAATGTCAAGAGCTACAAAAAACGTTTTGTGACTTTTTTCGATAAATCCATTATTCATCGAGATATACGCAGATTAATCCGCGAAAACCTGAATTCTCTCGTTCAACCACTTCTCTAAATAAATCATTACAAATATCTGATGCAAACAAAGACTTTTAATTTCCGATTAAAAACAAGAGGATAAAAAACTAGACAATAGAGCTCCTTGAAGATAATTATGGAAGTGTTTAAATATGAATTAAGTAAGAAAATACTGTATTATGTAAAGTTACGTGAGTGTACGTCTGAGAGATTAATAAATAATAAACGAAAAAAAATATATATAAAAATGCTATGAAATAAAAGCGCTATTCACCATATAATAGAATAGTTGATGAGTAAAAATAAATAATAACGAATACGTGTGTCTAAAAAAATGGGAGTTATGATGAGACAGTAGGAATTAAAGAGCTCTTATACATCATGAAAAATGTGTAATGTTAATTAGTCTAAATCAACGAGTATTTCATACGTGTTTACGACTGATGACTGATGGCATTAAAGAGACAAAAAACCAGAGGATTAATATAAATTTCTAATGAATTGAGAAAATTTATGAGAACAAATGGTGAATGAATCATCGAGATGAGGCATTCATTACGTGAATTTCGAGGTGTGCATTGTTGTTATGTTAGTAGTTGTCATCTTTCGATCATTCATTAATGCCATAATTCAGCGTTTCATATTAATGATAATGTGTCGTGCTAAGATGACTTTAGAAGTGTAATGAAAAATAAAATGATTATTGATTGAAGTAAATAAAAGGAATACGGAAATTCAATGGATATAGAAATTCATTTCAGAGGATGAGAGAGAGTGATTGTTGTTGAATATTCGTGAACAAGTAATCACGGTAATTTGGATGAATCTTTGTTCCCCTGAAATGTATTGTTCATCCGTCAGGGGGTAATTCATTCCGTTACTCTGAAGCCACACGAATAAACGGGGAATCTAATCTGATCTAATGCTAACGCCTTTCCAAAATGATGAGAAATGATGAACAATTTGTGAGGAAACGATACAATAACTATAAATATGTAAACAAAGTTATAAAGCACAGAATATAAGCATTATATGATTGAATTAAATGGAGATGATTCTGAGCATGATGACGAATAGAAATCACTAGAAGAAGAAAAGAACGAGAAATTTCAATTTTTTCGAAATCGAAATTTCAGAGAATGAGGTAAAACGATCCGTGTTAAATACTCAATATCTCGTGAACGAATGATCCGATTTGAATAAATCTTTTTTCATTTTAAAGGGTGGAAAAATACCTTGACAATGTCGTAAGATATTTGGATTTTCACTCTGCCAATGTTGAGATATTGGGGATTGAAGGGGGATCGTTTCTTCACATACTGTCTTGTTTTATCATTTTGCTAGTGAAATAACGTTGCGTTGGATCAATTGATAATTTACGCGTAATAAATTCATACCAGAAATAATATTAAGCGCGTAATGAGCATCATAATCCCCAGTGCAGTCTCACGAGAATAATTAACGAAGAGATTTCGTGATTTTTTTCATTTTGTTTTTGTTAGGACAAGTGTAATGAAGGATTAACGAGTCATTGTTCAGTTTGATGTAATTCTCTCGGTAGAATTTTGGTTTTATTATTCTGAGAACCTTCTCTTATATTACTCGGTATTTTCCAAAGACATATAGTGTTCAGAGGCGTTGAAATAAAGCGGTGATGCTGGGTTTGAGATGAAAAAATTATTGAAAAATTAGAAAAAAACAGAATAATTCCAAAGAATTATTCCCCAAAATCTCGAAAACTATTGGGTTTAGGGAAAAATGTCAGAGAACTTTTTCATAGCCCTAGCAATTCTCTACAAAAAATGTTTGTGACATTTTTTCCAGAACCCAACAGATTCGGAGATATTCGCGGAATGAAGGAAAAATCAATATTGACAATTTCAAAATTTCACCAAACCTACTTTGCAAATATCTCCGCAAATAATGGATTTATCGGAAAATGCTCGAAAACAAAGTTGTAGAAAATATCCAGTTCAACAAAAAATTTCTTCTCATATTTTTCGATAAATCCATTATTTCCCGAGATATTCACGAAGTACAGAAAAAAAGTTTTTCTCTCCATTTCCAAGCTAAACTTGTCTTTTCTTTTATAGTTCTTTTTTTTACAGCTCTTGAAATTTTTCTCGAGAAATATCTCCTGACATTCCTCCTGTACTCACTCATTTCCGAGCTATTCTTGGAAAAATTCGCATAGGAATCGTGAAATTATCATTTCCCTATGAAAAATATCACGCCTTCAACGAGTGCACCAATTAAACACCAAATTTGCATCGGTATCGGGATTTAATGAGAGACACGACAAACAAGTTTAACTTTAAACACGAAGATAAATCCTTGAGCTCGTCATTACTCAAAATATCTATCATTACACACTGTTGTTCCGTACTCTCATTTTAAGTCATTAAAACAAGTCTACAAAGACGAGGTAGAGAGAAAAAAAAAATTGAGGTCGAGTACAAATATAATGGTCTAATTGTAACAATTTTCACCCCTCGGTAATAAACCGCGCAGCTCCAGACATCTAAATATACTAATATCATAAAACCCGAGACATAATTACTCCGAATATATTTGGAGTAATAAAAGTGCCGGGAGCTCCATAAAAAAAAAACTAAATATATCAACAAACGAGTGCTGAAAAAAACTCAAGCCAAGGGCAGAATAACGAAAAATTCCACAGGGTTGTGCGAGGGGCGGAGAAACGAGACTCAAAAATCAGAGGAAAAAAAAACGAAGAACTCAAAGACGTCTCCGGGTTCGAATCGAAGGACATTGCTGGTATGTACACGATATATTGTTTACTGGGTCAAGGGATCTCAAGTTTGTTCGTGCGACGCACTCGACGGACACTCACATGCACGTGGAAAATGCCTCGGGCTGTGGGTACTTTGGTTTTTTTCAATAGATGTGTGAGTTTTTTTATTATTAGAGACACGTACGAAAAAGTTTGATGGAAAAACTTGGCAAATTGGCTGGGAGATTCTCGTAGATTTCTGTTGAATTTTGCGGGTTTTTTTAAATGAAAATATATTTTATAGAATTCGATTTTTCCATACAATTTATTCTTATTGAGGTATTTTCTATTGAAATTTCTAGGCTCAAATTTTCTACATTTTTCTTATTTTTTTATTATTAGAGACGTACGACCAAATTTGATGGGAAAATCTGAGGAATTCGCTGAGAGATTCTGGCGAATTTCTGCTCAATTTTCTATTACTTTTTGGTCGAATCTATTGGAAAATTCCGCAGCTCATCTGCGGATTTTTTAAATGGAAATTTTCAATGAAAAATATTTTATAGAATTAGATTTTTTCATACAATTTATTCTTATTGAGGTATTTTCTATAGAAATTTCTAGGCTCAAATTTTCTACATTTTTCTTATTTTTTATTATTAGAGACATGTACGAACAAATTTGATGGGAAACCCCCAGCGAATTCACCGGGAGATTCTGGTGGATTTGACTGGAATTTTGTATTAGTTTTTGGTTGATTTTATTAGAAAATTCCGTAGCTCATCTGTGGGTTTTTTTTCAATGGAAAATATTCTATAGAATTTAATTTTTCTATACAATTTATTCTATCGAGATATTTTCTATAGAAATTTCTCGGCTCAAATTTTGGAAAAATGGAGTGGAAAAAACTTGGAAAATTCATGTTGAGAAATTGCTACAGAAAATGTCTCAGTAGAAAAAATTGTACAGAAAGATTAAATTCTACTGATTTTAATGATTTTCTCGACAGAAAACTTTCTATGGGACACGCACGGACACTCATATGTACGTGGAAAATGCCTCGGGCTATGGGTACTTTGCTTGTTTTAATAGATGTGTTAATTTTTTTGTTATTAGAGATACGTACAAAAAAAATTGATGGGAATTCGCTGGGAGATCCTGTTGGGTTTCTATTGAATTTTCTATTAGTTTTTGGTCGATGCTATTGGAAAATTCCGTAGCTCATCTGTGCTCTTTTTCAATATAAATTTGCAGTGGAAAATAATCTAGAGAAAAAATCAATAGAATTAGATTTTTCCATAATAACAATTTCTCGGCTCAATTCTTCGATTTTTTTCCATTTGATTTTTTTAAACGAAAAGAGATGAAATGTGGAGTGGAAAAAAATGGGAAAATTCATGTTGAGAATTTCCCATAGATAATAGAATTTCAATAGATAAAGTTGTGTAGATTCTGTACACTGTAGAACGATGAAATTCTATTGATTTTTTTCTGTCAATAGGTTCTATTGGACATCCTCTATGAAAAAAAAGCGTGGTAAAGCTGCGAAACTTTTTGTGAAAAATTAAATGAAACAGAAAAAAAAAAGAACCTGAACAACAAAAAAAATAGAATGTGTTTCCTAAAAAAACGCTTTCTAGAATTGTTAAAAAATTTACTACTTAATGAAAAGGATTAAAAAAATACTTGTGGAAATTAAACGAACCAAAATGAATGAAAGAAATGTCAATCTAAAGAATATTATATTTCGATACGATTGCGTAAGCGTTTTTCGACCCATATATGGCGCTCGCCGAAGGCTTTCGCGCGCGTGGGGCGTGAGTAAAATTTGACTTTACGCACAAGTGATTAAAATAGGCGAAAAAATTCGCAAAAGAAAAAAAATGCATTCTAAAATCAATGAAAAATTCCCAAATTAATAGTCGAGTGCACGGAGAGAAATGTTCAATAAAAATTGCGGAACTCTCAATTCACTCACCGATTTCGGAATCGACTCAGAAAATTTAAGCGGCGGTATCGTAATTTATCACAGGAGATTCAGATCAAAATTACGGAACGCTCCGGAAAAATTCAGTGACAGTTCCGTAAAATTTCCTACAGCCACATTTCGTTAGGGAATTACGGAAAAGATAGGTAATTTTTATTGAATATTTCTCTCCGTGTGAGGATTTCTCCGTCATTTCCCTGCGATCAATTAACGACAAATCAATCATTCCGATGACTTGACAAACCGCCATTGAGTCTAATGAAGCCCACTTTGGGGACAATACAGCGAATCGTATGTATTTCTGTAATGACTCATTGAAAGCATTAAACTCTGTGCGGATATGTCATTTGGATGGATGAAAGTCATTGTCTATTGGCCCGCGAGTGCCTCGAGCCTCTGTCTCGTAATATGGTCATGGCCATCGTGGCGAATCACCCCGGGGGCCTCGCACTCGTGTAACTATTATACTATGATGTATCTAACAAATACACTAGTATCTGGTTCTGGTATTCTCGAGTGGTTTTCGTTCGCGTCTAAATGTCTGAGACTGGAATATCAGATCATAATCTGTACGACAATTTACATTCAGCGGGGGAATACGTTAAGTCAATGTTTTATTCAACATTTCGGCTTGTTTTTGATTGAAAAGATTGAATATTGAAAATAAATAGATTAACTAATTAAATTATTTGACTTGAGCTTTTTTTATTCATTCGTTTTTGCTGGCGAATGGAAACATTGTGTTCGTCAAATCTGAAGTTTACAATTTTTTGGGGCAGGGTAACTAATTTTGGCCTCGGGAGTTCGAATATGCAATTGCATATTCGATATGATAACAGAAAAAATAATTGTTTAAATAAATCCAATTGTGATTTAAAATATTCTTCCCACCGTCGTCTTGATTGAGTTCGATCATGTGATTTATTGTAGGATCTGTTGTTGAAAAAATTTATTTTGGAAAAAATATGTAGAGAAAGGTAGAAAATGTTTACGTTGGGGCAATGTCGAATTAAATTAATAATTAAATCCAATTTAAAATACATCGTCATAGAAATTTAATTCCGAAGCAAATTGCCAATTTATTAGCAAAAATATATTACACTGTGAAAATTTGAAACAATTTCCCACTTGTTTTAAATTTTATTCCCTCATGCATTAACTTGATTTCATTCACTTAATTATTTACTCATTCATTTTCATATTTCACTTATTTTTATTCTGTAAACGCAAGACATTTCCGCAAAAATTCTCCTCACTCCCTTTAAACCCGGGATGTTCACCGAAAGATCAATTATACAGAATGAAATGTGGAATTGAAATGAACCGAAGATGAAAAAAAAAATCGCTTGGATTCAGAAATCAGTGACTCTCCCTGATTCACGTGGCATTATATCCATTTTTAATCTCCTCGTATGATGAATCGGGATAAAACTGATCCACATATTTGGCAAGCTACCCTGACCCAGTTTCCGGCCCCCATGGTATATGATTCCTGTCTCGCGAACTACTGCCAGCGGCTCCAACCAATCGTGCTACACTCGATGCAGCCCCAGGGCACAAGCGTCGAGTGTAGGAATCTCGCATGTGTTATCCTGTGCATTTATCACATGTTTATTGACGTATTGCTAATGTTTGTCGAATGCTCGTCCTTCGCTCTTCACTGGTGATCACGATTTTTGCTCATTCATTTCTTCAATATCTTGATACACCAGTGGGAAAGAAGAATATTCTCAGACAAGATGATTATTAAGTTATGAAATTGTGTGCTGAACATTGGGAAAGATTAATATTCTGCGAGGGAATTTAATGGAAATCTAGCGAATTTAGTAGAAAATTGTATTCGATTTCTGTCGAATTTTCTTTTAGTTTTTGGGTGATTCTATTTTCAAAATCCGTAGCTCATTTGTACGTGTTTTTTATGGAAATGTTCAATAGAAACGATTTTATAGAAAAATTCAGTAGAATTTCATGTTTCTGTGCAAATTTCTATTGAGACATTTTCTATAGAAATTCCTCAACATGAATTTCCCCTTTTTTTTTCACTATTTTCCGTCTTTTTTCATTCAATAAATCCAACAAGCAAAACTTGGAAAATTTTAACCGAGGAATTTCTATAGAAAATGTTTCAATAGAAAAATTGTATGGAAAGATCAAATTCTACTGAATTTTTCTGTGAAATAGTTTCTATTGAACATTTTCAATAAAAAAAAGTGCAGTAAAACTGCGAAATTCTTCAATAGAATCGGCCAAAAACTAATAGAATTTTTTTGCGAATTTTATTGAAATAAAAAAAATGTTCACTGGAGAATATTCTACAGAAAAAATCAATAGAATTTGATTTTTCTATGCAACTGATTCTATAGAGTTATTTTCTATAGAATTTCCTTGGTTCAAATTTCCATTTTTTTTCGTTCGTTTTATTGAATAAAAAGTAAAAAAATAGAGTAGAAAAAATAAAAAAATTCATGTCAAGGAATTCCTATAGAAAATGTCTAAAAAAAAAGTTGCGTAGAAAAATGAATTTCTACAGATTTTTTCTACAAAATATTTTCTACTGGACATTTTCAATAAAAAAAGGGCAGTAAAGCAGCGAAATTCTTCAACAGAATCAGCCAAAAAATACTAGACAAGTTCAATAGAATTGGCTAGGTCTCTCCACAAAATTTTTCCCCTCAGTTTTATGTCACAACTGCTCGTAATAATTCAATAAAATCCGCGATGATGTGCTCTGATGTAATTCGATATATCAAACGTTTCTCTGTCTAGTTCAAGAGGAGATTTATTCAACATGTCGTGAGAGGAAGACCCACTGACAAATGCAGCGTCCGACTTATTAAATCGCTAGGGCTTTTACGTTATCGTCAGCCTGACGGCGGCTAATTGCATTATCTCGATCTGAATTTGCGAGTTGTACTCCTCGGTTGGAGAATGGGCTAAAAAACATGAAAAAATTGCAAACCAAACTCGGAACTCGGGAATGTCTCATTTTTTAATGCAATGTAGAAATAATTAATAGTGAATCAGTTAATTATTAATTAATTAATTACCAAAATTTTTTTCGTAATACTACTCATCCCCAACATAATTCACCCATCAACGAAAACATTACGACATCAGTCACCTTTAATTAATCCTCAAATACCTCAGTAATGAGTGGAGCTACAGAAAAATCGCACACAATATTTTTTGCAGAAAATATCATCAGCTACAAAAAATCTCAGCTGATGTTTTCATCTAAAACCACTATTTTCCAAGATAATTCCATAAATATTAAGAAAAAAAATTATGTTTTCACTCGATCCGTTCTCCTCATAAAATAATCTTTAAAAAATTCATAACTCCATTGTTATTTTATCCGCAGCCTTCGCATACACCAAACAACGTAACGGCATTCATGAATTCCCACTGAATCATAAAAACAGTCGGAGAAAAACGCATTGTAAACAAGTGCATGACGCATCTTCAATTATCGATTGAAAGGGAAAAAGTAAATCACGCAAAGAGCGAATTCACCGGTATAATGCAGTAGTTACCGTACTATCGAAAAAAAAAAAATCACCGGGGATTTTCTCATCTCGCCACAATAAAATCTCATAAACTAATCCATTAGATACTCACGTAATAGCCGGGGGAAACCGTACGACTGTTATTGTCCTGTATGTGAATGCTCTGGTGACTCCAATAACTTTACGTAAACGTGTTAATTTGATTATTGACGGGTAATATTCTATCGCTGGAGTAGTACGGGTGATTGGTAACGTGCTTGTTCATCTCACCACGTGGGGTGGCATAATGTGTTTGTGGCTAGTAGGATCAGAGGATGATGACGAATCCTGAAGAGGAGGGGAACGAATAAACAAATGTATTTTTCATTCCCTGAGTTTTAATTTCATGATTAGAAAAATCATCAATTTTGTGATTGACACAATTTGGATAATCCTAAATCCTGATTTCTTGCTTCCTGATTCAAAATTTCGCAACTCCTAATTATGCAAATAGGTTTGTGAGGGAGAAGTGAAAGGAGAAACAAATCTATTCCTGAGTTTTTCATTTAGTGAATCTTAATTTTACGATCAGAAAAATTCTGAATTTTAATTTTATGATTAGGATAATCCTAATTTCCTATCTTCCTGATCCTGAATGTCTTGATTGCTAATGATGCAAATAGGGAGCGTAATGTGTTTGTGGATAATAGAATCAGAGGATGACGAATCCTAAAAAGGAGGGGAACGAATAAACAAATGTATTTTTTATTTTGTGAGTTCTAATTTCATGACTAGAAAAATCATAAATTTTACATTTCTGATTGTAAAAATTTTGATTGCGTAATTTGGATAATCCTAAATCCTGATTTTTTAGCTTCCTGATTCAACATTTCGCGGCTCCTAATCATGCAAATGAGAAGCATGAGTTTGTGAGGAAGAAGTGAAAGAATAACATATAATACCTATTCCTGACTTCGTAATTTTCTAAATCCTGATTCCTAAAAAATATGGATTAGGATTCGGATTTGTTAGGATACTGATTGTAATCCTAATTACCTAATCAAATGAGGAAAATCCTAATTCCCAAAATTGAAGAAATACGGAATAAGGATTAGGATTGCCTAGGATTAGGATCAATTAGGATTAGGATTGTAATTCTCAAAATTAAAACAATTCAATTCCCTTTCAGGAAAATCCTAATCCTACTTCCTAACAGTTTTCTTTCCTCTTCTTGCAATTCCTTTCTGAATTGCAATTTTCATTTTTTTACAATTCAAAAACTCGTAGGATTGACTAGGATTCGGATGTGTTAGAATTAGGATTGTAATCCCAATTACCTAATCTAATGAAAAAAATCCTAATTCTCAAAATTGAAGCAATCCGAAATAAGGATTAGGATTAGAATTGCCTAGGATTAGGATTAATTAGGATTAGGATTGTAATTTCCAAAGTTAAAACACCTTAATTCCTCTTTAGAAAAATCCTAATCCTATTTCTGAACAGTTTCCTTTCTTCTTCTTGCCATCCCCTCCTGAATTGCAATATTCATTTTTTGCGATTTTTTTCGGTTCAAAAAGTAAAACACTCCTCATGCAATGCGATCTGTGAACACATTCTCGAATTTTCGAAATAGATTTTTTCTCCTCAATACCCACATATTGGTGAGAAGGAACAAACGTGTTGTACACGTCCTTTGAGTGCCCCCGAGGCGATATAAGGCTCCTTACGCGACACCAGCCGCACTTGACCCATATCTTATTATGCTCGCAGCGTCCGGATGCGGTGCGAATCGCGTTGATCTTTTGGAGGTTATCAGACTCAATGTAATGTACATATGTAATACCCCGTTGATTTATATTTCGTTAGAACTCGATTCACTATTGAAGGAGTGAAACAATAGGGAAGAGGGAATAAATCGAGTGCTTCTTTAATCATCAATAACTCAAGATCGGCAGAGTGAAATTCACTAATTTTTTTTTTCATTTTGATTATATTTTTTCTGGGTTTCAAATGAGACCTGTTTTATCTCGATCGCATCATTTGGTCAGGAGATATTGATGATTTAAGAAGGTCCAGTCAACTTTCCAGATCAATTTTCATTGAATATCTCCGAATCTACTGAAGATAAATTAACAATTGAATAATAAATTTTGTAGTTGTTAAATTATCAATTAAAAAACAATTAACAATAAAAATTATTCAATAACAATTGAAAAATTTTTGTTTGTAAATTTTTTTTTTCAATTAATTTCGAAAAAAAATGTTCCGCATCATTTAATTAGGAGATACTAATGAGTTAAGAACGTGCACTCAACTCTGCAGATCAATTTTCATTGAATATCCTCGAGCCTATTGAAGATGAATTAACAATTAAACAAACAAATAAAATGAATCATCAAATAAAATGAACAATTAACAACATAAAATAATTGATTAACAAATTCTGTTGTTATAACAACGTCAAAACAAAAAAAAACGACACGAAAAATTTCTTTTAACATTTAATTAAACAATTGAATAATCAATTAATTTTTTTCGTAATAAAAAAATTAAAACAACGAAAAAAATGCGGAAAAAAATGCACTATTTGTCTTCAATCCTGAGATATTTGCAGATGCAACTGATCTATTCTCATCTCAAGTAAAATCCATTTATCCTATTCCCGCGCTCGACTCCTGTTTTATTCTGTTTATCATTATTTCTCTCAATTCCAAAGCATTCACTTTGTTATGCCCCGTCTAATCGTCTGGAATGATTAAATTGCAGTTGTCTACATAAAGTAACTATTTATTACGAAAATATTCTTCCGCAATGTAATATATTTATCCGTCTCGTGTACCCCCCCAGAGTTTTCATTCTTGATTTATCAATAGTCCGTGTATTATTCAATCCAGTTGGCCTTCGTACATTTGCACATCCTTCTTTTTCTCATATGAGAAAACATATCCTGGAGATTTCTCGGAACTTTTTGTGTTTTTACTATTTCATATTTTTCTCGATACTTTGACTGGCTCGTGGGTATATTATTCCATTTGTGTGACGTCAAAGTTTGATTCGAGATTCATCATATCTTCGAGTTTTATGAAATTTTCATGAGAGACTCATTGATAAATCATCTTATGAAGCATCTTGTAAAAATAAACATGATTATTCTCTATTTTTCTCAACAATGCCCATCAAACTCATTTATTTGGTTATTTACTTAATGAATTATTTCAGATGATATTCTAAACTGTTCTCTAAACATTCTCGATCGCGAAATAATTAAGAACCTAAATTTTATCGATTGATCAATGAAATGTAATAATGTCTCAGAATTATCAATAAACACTTCAATCAAGAACAGAAAAACAAAAATAATTAAAAATAAACATGATTATTCTACATTTTTTATTTTATTCCATAATTTCTTTAATTATTCCAAACCGTTTTTTATACTTTCTTCCTAAACTTTCTGATTCACGAAATAATTAATTCCATTTTATCGACTAAACTGATCAATCAAATGTAATAATTATTAAATGTAATAATAATTTACCTATTTGATTAATTATTGCAAACGATATTCTGATATTTTCTCTCTACACATTCTCATTTGCGAAATAATCAATCAATTACACTTTATCGATTGAACTGATCAATCAAACGTAATAATAATGTCTCAGAATGGTCAATAAACACTTCAATTAAAAAGAGAAAAACAAAAAATAATTTTAATGAACGATCGCGCGAAGGTCGAGCAGTTTAATGAAACGTTCACTCATAAATGTATTTTGTTGCAAATAAATAGATAAATAATTTATATCGTTCCAATCAATGGCTGATTCGAACCCAATAAAATCTTCCATTATCTGTGTTCATTAATTCTAGTTCAATAAAACAAACTTCGTTCCGCAACTGCTGGGGATCATAATCCTTCAATGAGGCAATTCCCTCCCCACGAGGTCATAACAAGTGGCTGATTGCAGGTTTTAGGCATCTGTTTGTGGTTTCTTTTAATGAATTAACTATTTCCCCCCTGAGAAATACAATTTTACTGTACTATTTTTAATTTTCTTTTTTTTTTTATATATTATATTATATATACTACAAAGAACAATTTTCCCACGAATGTCAAATCCGGTTTTTCATCACGATGTCTGGAAAGTGGGATTTTACTCCGCTTCGCGTGCGTAAAATTTTACTTTAGGCACTAGTGATGAAAAAACACTTTTACGCACTCGGAAAGAAATATACAATTTTTTTAGTTTAATATTTTTTATAAAATTCAATACTTTATGAATTCAATTTCCGTTACCTTTTCCCATCATCATTTTGGACCCAAGAATTGTTTAAAAAATGGGGTCAAAATTTTTTGAATTTCACTCTCTTGAGTTTTGAGTTATTGACCATTGAAGACAATCCATTCAGCCCTGCTTTCTCTCACGAAGATACTTAAATTCAAGGATAACTCGGGAAGATACAGTGCGAATTTCATAATGTTCGATCGCAGACAGTCCATTGAGACGATTATCTCGAGCTATGAATGAAGTAAATTCAGCAATTATTTCTTGAGTAATCGTTCAACAATGGATTTTCGAAGAAGATCCAGATATAGCTCGAACGGAGTTCAATGGATTGCGTTCAAGTATAACACGTTAATATTTTCTAGAGATATTTAAATAGATTGAGTGATTCGGGGGCGAATAAATCAGTTGGAAGTGTCTCGGGTTGATTCCCGGTCGAACTGTCTTTTTTTTTTCAGTGAAGTTGATTGCAAATTAATTAGAGGAAATTGTAAAAAAAAAACAACTTGATTGTTGCACGATTATGCAATTTTGTCACATGTTTTTAAAAGGATTTTTTTCGATACCAAAAAGTCAACAGATGTTTATTTTTTGGTATAACTTACTCAGCAATTGGATGATAATTTTTTTAATTGGAAAAAAATATCGGGAAATGCGATATTCTCTGAACTGAATTATTTTGCGTACATCAAAGATTTTTTTTTTAATTCTATTGGAGTTGCATTATCATTCTATTGAAATTCTGCCGGAAATTTGATTCGGTTTTTGCTTTAGAATGGAAGCCTTGTTTTTGACCGATTTTTCAATTTTCTAATTTTGATTGCAAATGCAATTTGAAATTAAAGTGAAATTGAAAAGAGAAAAAAATTTAATAGAAAAACCTATCGAATTCGTTAGAAAATTCTATTGAATTTCTATTAGTTTTTGGCCGATTCTATTGAAATGTTCAATGGAAAATATTCAGTAGAAAAAGTCAATAGACTTCAATTTTTCTATATAACTTATTGTACTGAGATATTTTCTATAGAATTTCCTCGGTTCAAATTTTCCAAGTTTTTTGTTTGATTTTCTTGATGAGAAGAAAAATAAAAATAAAATGAAAAAAACTTGGAAAATTTGAGTCGAGCAAATTCCATAGAAAATATATGAAAAGAATAAGTTGTATAGAAAAATCGAGTTCTGTTAACTTTTTCTATTGAATTTTTTCTATTGAACATGTCAATAGAAAGAGCCAAAAGCTAGAAAGTTTAATAGAAATCAATAGAATTTCCTAAAGAATTCTATAGGTTTTTCTATTAAACTGTTCCGTGCGTGATTCCCCCGATTTTATCAAAATTTTCGAGCAACCCCCGTCGCCGGTCGAAAAATCCCCGTAACCGGCCAGTTAACAACCTATAAATAACGTAACATTGGCCTCAGTGGTACGAGGATAGAGTGACTCTTGACCGGCATTCTGGAAGGTCGAAACCCCAGCCGAGGTCCTGGTGACCCTGCCACAAACCTCTGCCGGCTACCACAATTCCCCCAAGGAAGTTAAACGAGTCTAATACTCTCACGTAACTCGCGCCTTTCAAACCCACCACAATAATCACCATTACCCCCCAAACGATTATCGAGAAATGGAGGTGGTATGAACCTGGTGCGTCAAATGGTGGTGGAAGAGACTCTTCGTAGTGCAGGCGCAGGCGCACAACAGCCGGGGAAAGTACTTAAAGAGGTCTGAGGTAATTCAAATTGAAAGGCCACTGCCACCTCGACCGCCGAAGCTGTCTCTTCCAGCGACGGCCGTAAAATCGCAAAGAGGAGTAGCACATCCTCTGAAAAAACATTTCAGGTGTTGCAATTGAACGATGAAACCCTAGCAATTGAGTTGAGGTGAAGTGAAGTGACGAAAATTCATCGAATAAATCAAACCCCGAGAAGTCGTGAGAATGGATGATCAGTTGGAGATTCAGCGGGAGTCGTTGGACGCGGTGGGAAGTCTGTCGCATGTGCCGCCGCCGATGAAGAAATCGGACACTCGTGACAGCATATCATCAGTGGACAGTGATCTCAGCCTGTCCTTTGATCGTCGCGGTTCCAAAGGGGAGGAGGCTGACCTGTCGGACTGCAACAGCGGAACTGACGACAACGAGAGGCTCTCGGACTCTCAAACCCAGTGTGATAATAGCGTTAATAATCTCAAGGACACGGCAGACACCGCACCACCTGAGGCGCCAGGTGAGGAGCCGCAGGTCGCCGAAGACCCCCAGCAGGAGATCATAACGGTCAGCGACGATTTGGCGGAGAAGATAGCTGCGCAGGTGGAGTTCTACTTCTCCGACGACAACATCGTCAAGGACGCATTCCTCCTGAAGCACGTCAAGCGAAATAAGGAGGGCTATGTCTCCCTGAAGCTCATATCGAGCTTCAAAAGGGTGAAGCATCTCAGCAGAGATTGGCGGGTTGTTGGGGCGTCGCTCAGGGCCAAATCGACAAAGTTGCAGGTGAATGAACAGGGGACGAAGCTGCGGAGGCTCAATCCCCTGCCCCAGTATGATCAGACACTGCCGTCGAGGACTGTTGTTGCTGCTAGACTTCCGGTTGATAAAATAACGATTGAATCGGTCGCTGAATTGTTTGGCCAGTGCGGGGAAATTGCACTCATTAGAATTCTCAAACCCGGACATCCTGTACCAGCAGAGGTACAAAAACAAGTTATTCATTCTGTTATTTTTATGTTTCTGGGATTTGATTTATTTGCTGACGCGTTTAATGAGCCGTTTGGTTAATTTATTGATTTGTTTGTCGACAGATTCGTCAGGCCATTGCCAAGAAATCTGAGCTGGGAAGTGATGAGGAATGCGCGGTTATTGAGTTCACGGATTCGGCGGCGGCGAGGGCTGCGGTGGGGCTGTCTCTGGGGGAGGCGAAGATGTTTGAACTGCAGACGTCCGCCGGCGAGAAGAAACGGAAGCAGGCGATTCTCGTCAAGGAGGGACAGGGGCCGACGGTGAAGAAGAGCGGGGCCAGCAGAATTGCGGCGAGACAGAATGGATATAATTCTTCTAGCTGTCCCAGTGGGTCCGACGAGGAGGTCCGCAGCTCCAGGGCCGCTAGGGGCGGCAGGAGGACCGATTCCGGGGCCAAGAACGGGTTTACCGCCAGTGGACCACAACCCATACCCTATCAAGGTAATTGTTATGCACGAAATTTTACGGACGAATTTTTTCAGTTCATGGGAGATTTAACCCTAGTCTGGTCAACCCTACGCGGGGAAGTGCCGCCGACTTTGGTCACGTCCGCGGGGAAGTGCCGCCCTGTTATTTAGGCCCGAACGTTGCCAAATTCACTCTACACTGCCCGGGCGCGTTTAGCGAGTTTCCGGCAACGTCGCGTAACAGGCAATTTCATTCAACATGGGAAAAAATAATTCCTCTGTAAGGAAAAAATTGTTTTCTAAAGGAATTTCGAGAATTATGTTGTTCTGACACTACTCTAATTTTTTAGATACTTTAATTGGAAAAGTCAAATTTTTTTGCATTTTTCCGATCAGCCATTCAATGGCAATTCAAGAAAAACGACGGGCTGCGGCGTTTTCCTCATATGGTGACCAATCTAGGGTTAATGAAATGTCAATTTTTTTTGTTCAATGACTTGGGAATTTTTGAGAATATTTTTGAATGTGAACTCCAACATAGGCTATATGTGGGTTTAAATAAATAAATAAACCCCTTAAAAACGTCTCAAGGTCCGCCATCCCCGGAAGTCTGGCTTCCGCGTCGTTTCTCCGCGTGCGTGATAGGAGCGACAGACCAGCTGGAGAGTGGCCTCCTCGTGCGCCGTCTCTCAGGGTCCAGCTCGGACACCACCAACTACTCCAACTACTCCCGGCGGTTCTCCACCTGCTCCTCTGGCTCCGACACAGGCTACACCTCCCCCGTCCTCCACAATCCCCATCAGAATGCCCACAACAACCTCTACCCCCCGATGAACTACTGGTCGAATCAGTCGCGGAGGTACTCCTGCTGCGGCCCCAGCCAGTCACCGCCCTTCAACTACGGGAGTCCCAGTGGATTCTACCAGACGACGAGGAGAGGCTCCACCGACTGCGGGCCCTTCCTCAGGAGACTCTCCACCTGCAGCAGGGACTCCGGCTACGAGGCCACCAGGAGGCTCTCCTCGTGTTCCTCGTCTTCCGAGTCCTGCGGGGGCTTCAGGTCCCGCAGCAACAGTGGCTTCGTCCTCATGGCGCATCTGCCCGAGAACGTGACGAGGATGCCCTCAGGGCCCGATGGCACCAGAGGCTTCGGGAGGAACAACAATGGCGAGGGCAATACCAGTGTTCAGACCTGCGGTTGAACTGCCAATTTTCGTATTATTTTTATTAAGGATTTAGTTTATATTCGCTCAGTCATCAATCGTCATTTTGGAGCGGGGGAGAGGGGAGGGTAGAACTCGGTGGAACCGTCATTTGGAGGTGAGGTTTTGCTAAATGTCTCAAATGGGAGGGGATTTATTTTCTTTGTGCGAAAAAAAGTCGTGGACATTTTACATGACTTTTTCCGTGATTTTTTTAATTAAAAGAAAAGATAAATAGGGGAGGATGGGGTAAAATGGACACTGGACTTTTTTTAAATTAGTTATAACTCAGAAACTAATTTATCAATTGAGCTCAGTTTAGGCTCATTACAATGCGAAAGAAATGTTGTTTGCATTGAAAAAAAATTAATGAATTTCATCAGCATTTCAAGCTATCATTAACATTTTTAAAAAAGTCAAGTGTCCATTTTACTCCAACCTCCCCTAGAGGGGAACAAATCATGTCGAAGAATTTTTGTTGGAAATGTCGCAATAGAAGAACTTGCATAAAAGTATGAAATTCGGTATGAAATGAAACGGTTTAAGTCGAGTTATCTTCCAGTTGAGTTTTTTGGGATTATTTCCGAATCTAAGGGAGATAGCGCAATTTTTGTAATGACATTTGTTGTAGCTCTCAATCGGCTCTACAAAAAAGGTTGTAATAGAAATTGTGCTATCTCGCTTAGATTCCGAGATACTCATTAAAAACTGGTCAATAGTCAAAATTGAGTCAAAATTGGTACCGTTTTACCGCTTCGCTACTGAAATAGTTTTTATCGGAAATTTTCGCAACTCATCTGCGCGTTTTTTTAACAGAAATGTTGGTTAGAAAATAACTTGTAGAAAAAATCAATAGAATTCGATACTTCTATGCAACTTATTCTATTGAGATATTTTCTATGGAATTTCATCGGCTCAAATTTTTCAGTTTTTTCTGTTTGATTATTCTAGGAAGAGAAAATGAAACAGGAGTAGAAAAACTTGGAAAATTCATGTCGAAGAATTCTTATAGAAAATGTCACAATAGAAAAAGTTATATAAAACTACTAGATTCTATTTTTTTCTATAAAATGGTTTCTAGTGGAATTTTCCTATTAAAAAACGGGCAGTAAACCTGCAGAATTCTTCAATAGAATCGTCAAAAAAATTGTAGAATTGTCAATAGTACTTTTAACAGCTTGATATTTCTCTACAAAAAAACCCTCATAAAAATTTTGAAATAATCTCCCTCAGATTCAACAATATTTGACATTTTACCACTCCATTACTGATTTTTTCATCTTCAGAATCATTTGTATTTATTCCCTAGTCTAGGAAATCGCGTGAAATTAAGAATTCTCCATTAATTTTTCTGTTTAATGCAAATATTGTGAAGGAAATTGAGTGAATTTTCTAGTTGTGACTTGGAGTTTGAGCATTTATTATAAGTGAATTTTCTGGTATGTGATAACAGTCGCTCAGACGCTTGGAATTGTACGAGTGAATTTATTTGTGTGGTTTTATTTGTATATAATATTCATGTTTTAATAGATATATCTATAGCCCTGTGGAAATGATCATGTAGTCTAGGAAATAATGTATTATGAGACGTAGGTTTTTTATGGATTGATGGAGGATGAACATTTTGAAATAAATCCAGGTTGAGAAGTGCCTTTGATGGGATTTTATTCACGACTTTTATTTCCTTATTTCGTATCGTAGTCGCGGATTGTTTTGATTATTCATGAAAGCGTCTAATACGATTTTGAGAGTTGAGAATTGTGTCTTGGCAACCGGGGAAATGCCAGGAGTCTGTTGGGATAAATTCTTGTTCCAAAATAAAAATTACTAAAATCATTTATATTTATATTTTTTTCTTGAGAGGATAACTTTAATAAAATTTCATTTCTTAAAGGGACCTCTTGTCAGCGAATTGATAAAATGGTTGAGCAGAATTAAAATGGATGGATGATACCAGGAAGTGAGGCAAAAATGTTCTTTGAATAATTTATTTTTTTCAAAATATAGGTTATTGAAAATATGAACTATTCCATGTTCTCTTAATTTTGAGTGGATAGTTTGAGTACAATTTCATCCCAGCAAACAGTATGTCGACAATTTGTGGACAAATTGCCGGTGTCCTGTTAAATTTTAGATGGCACTGGCACAATCTGTTTTCTGGGATTCTTCAAGAATCGTGTCGCAATCTAAATAATATTCTTGTCAGTGTATTATTAAGAAATGCGAATGGTGTTATGGAAAGCTAAGCAGCGTTGAGTGTGGTTACTAAGTGGATGGGTGTTCTGTTGACAGGGTCAAAATATCTTTCTTTGAATAAATTTTTTTTCCAAAATAAAAATTACTAAAAACAATTACATTTCTATTTTCTTTTTTTTGAGATGGTAACTTTAATAAAGTTTAATTTTTTAAGAATCGTGTTCTCTTGAGTCAGTGGATTCATAACAACATTTAAGCTGAGATAATTATAGTAGACATGGGAATCACATTGGGACAGAAGAAGTCCCGGTGTAAACGGTAAACGGCTCCTTTGATCCCCCCAATCAGCGCATTGTTGACGAAACCAGTCGGTAAAGAAAATCCCAACCCAATTGTTGAGTTGAGGTTATCCCAGTCATAAGCAATAGATTGCCTTCATCTCCCCCTGAAGCAATTTTTTACTTAAAAATCAGTGTTATAAGTGATAAATTCTAAGTAATGTCTCCATCCAAAAGTGATAAACTCGCCAACGGCTCAAAATCAGAGCTGAGTATATGGACGCGTGCCATAACTGCCAACTCAGAGTGGCCTGACAAGGTAAACATAACCTCGTACACTTGACTCCAAATTTATTTCACCGAGTTTTTACGAAATATGAATTAATGGGGGGGAATTGATGGTTTTAGGAGGAATTTCTCGATGTTATCTACTGGAGTCGACAGGTCATAGGGTTGATCATTGGAATTGCATGGGGGATAATCCCCCTCAAAGGCTTTGTTGCATTGTTGCTGTCAGTATCTATATTATGGATCACGAACGAAGAAATTTCACAGAAAAACCTAGCGAATTCTATTGGATTTCTATTGAATAATTTCACAGCTTTGCTGCGCGACTTTTTTTATAGAAAATGTCCAGTGGAAACAATTTTATAGAAAACATCAGTAGAATTTCATTTTTATATTGAGAAATTCTCTATACGAATTCCTCGACACGAATTTTCTGTTTTTTTTTCACTCAATTTTTTTTTCTCTTTAAAGAAAAAGTTGAAAAAACTTGGAAATTTCTACAGAAAATGTTTCATTGCAATATTTTCCATTGAATATTTCTATTGACAAAAAGGTGCAGATAAGCTGCGAAATTATACAACAGAAAAGCTTAAAAATTAATAGAAAGTTGAATAAAAATCCAATCTAATTTTCCAATAAATTCGCTAGGTTTTTCAATGGAATTTTTTCGTACGGGACATTTGACAAACAATCGGAATTTTTCTCAGATTTTTTATAAAGTTAATTTGAATTCTTGCAGATTTGTTGTTGTTAATGCTGGAATAACGTATTTGTACATTAGTAATTTCCAACAAATTGATGAGGAGGAATTTGGGGGCATCTGGGAATTGACGAAGGAAGGATTTATGACGTCTTTTGCAGGATTTTTGGTAATCAATCGTGCCCTCCTTAACAGTTTCAGAATTTATTAAGAGAACTTTTTGAAACTCTTGAAATCCTTTACAAAAAAAGTATTGATGGATTTTTTTAAAGCCCTTCTTTCAATTTTTTAAAATGAAATATGCAATAGAAACTATTTTATCAAAAAAGTCAATAGAATTGAATCTTTCTATACAACTTATTCTATTGAAAATTTTTTTGTAACAGTTCCTTGACATGAATTTTCCAAGTTCTTTAGTTCAATTTTTTCAATGCAGAGAAAATAGATAGAGTGGAAAAAACATGGAAATTGATGCTGAAGAATTTTATAAAAAATATCTCAAATAAATAATTTGAATAGAAAGATCAAATTCAGTAATTTTTTTCGCGCCTGAATTCTTTATTCATTTTCTAAATTATTCTCTACAAAAAAGTTTTTCCTGACATTTAAAATTCTATTTCAACAATTACAACAATTCAACATATTTACCTTTTTTGTATTGAATTTCACTCTTTAAATCAATTTAATTAATTGGATTTGGTCGCATTCCAGGTGACTTGGATAATAATATACTCCGGATTACACTTCGAATGACATAAAGTCTCAGGAACAAATTTCCTACTCATGAATTCCTCATAATATGCAGACTTGAGCACATGGATTCACCCACTCTGCATTTTCAATACTGTACATATGTATCTCAGATCCTCGCTCAGCGTCTCCATATTGTTATCCAATAATTTTCATTTTATTTCTTGTCGATTGAACATTTAAAACGTTTTGAACAAAATAAAACACAAATTTATTGATTAATCGATGGTGTTGTTCAATGTTGAAGACAAATGGGTCTCCCTTCCCCTATTTTTCTTAATAAGTGAATGAAATTTATGAATTTTTATTCTTATTTTAAGCTACACAAAAATTTTTTTTCTTGCAATAAATTTTGTTCAAAATTAAAAAAAGAAAATTATCTCTTTTTATCAAAATTATTATAATAAACCCTAGAGACTTCTGCTTTAAGATTCAAACTTCACTTGTTGTCGACTCCATCATAAAAAGATCTCTTTGTTTTGTTTTAATGAACCGTTCCCATAATTCAATTGGTATTGTGTCATTTATTGAGAAGAATCACCAACAAATTCGTTCATGTCCTGAAATCGCAGAGAATTCATTAATTTCCATTGAACTTTCCCCAATCTCCATTGAACTTTCCTCAATCGTCAATCAACCATCTCTTCTTATCCCAAAATAAATGGGCAAAAAATTGAAACCATCCAAACGCAATTGATTTATAACACATTTTTTATTACAAAATGAAAGGGCAACAAATAGTTCATCCAAACATTTCACTTATAGTACATTTTTCATTACAAAATGAAAGCACAACAAACAGTTCATCCAATCATGAGTCGTTTTCTCCCTCGAGCCCTCACATCCTCATACTTGGCGACAATTTCCCTCCTCTGTTTATCGTCCACATGTCCCTGATAACTATTCATAATTACCGAGAACAATCCCGGCACTTGCGAATGAGAACTCAATAACGAGCGTTCAAGAACGTATAAATCCACAGCCTTGTCTTCAGCGGTCGAATCAATTCTCGCTAGGCCAAAGTCGATGAAAATGAAGGCATCGTTTCGCGTCACCTCCCCCTCAATCAGTTCATTTTTCACGAGAATGTTGGATGTGGTCAGATCACCGTGGATGAGATGCTTCGAGTGGAGTTTGGCTATCAATACTCCCAGAGACTCGCCGAGGCCATTCATCCAGATTTTCTCATCAATTTTGTTTTCAATCTTCGTGTCTATGTGGAGTTTCAGGGGTATCGCGTTATTTATGTACTCCATGTAGATGGAGCGCTCTTCTAGGTCTACGTAGAAGATTGTGGGAGTGGAAACTCCTGGAAAAATCGTTATCATGTCGGAGCTGGATGATCTAGTGGTGGAATCAGTTTTAATCAGACTTCAGTTTTTTATTCATTAAAACTTCAATTTTTCATTCATCAAAAACTTCACTTTTTTATGAATATCTGGGGACTGAACGAGATGGCAGACGATTTATAATATTTCTTTTCTGGAAATGGAAGGGAGAGGGCAGGAGATTTATAACTTTCTTTTTCGTTAAAGAAAGGCGAGAGCTGCGAGGAAGTCCCCCACGATAATTTTTCATTTCCATTAAATTGAGATTGTTTTGGAGCAGAAGGATTTTTTTTTTTGAATAATCCATTTTTTAACTCGAAAATATTAAATTAATGATTCCTGGGAAAATAACTATTCCAAAATTGCTAAAAATTTCATTTATTTATATGTAAATCGTTTTATTACGGATGTTCGGTGAAATATTTGGAATCTGTCATATATTTTATTTGTCCTGTATCTTTTATTTGCTTAATCATCTTGGTTATTAGTGGTTTCCAAGGTCTACTTTCCCGGTTTTTCTTATTCATTTATTATAATTTATAAAATTGCATAATAATAATCCGTTAAATTTTTTAGTCTCCACTTCTCAATTTCCGTCATTAATTCTTCCATCGCCCGAAAAAAAATCTATTCCAAAACTTTCCGTAGACATTGAATAATTAATTTATTACTCCTTCCCGCCCACTTTTTCCATCACCCAAATGAGATGTCAAACAAATTTAGTTTTGTGTTTGTTTTGATCACAAAGAAAAAGCACTTTTTATTGATCTTTAACACAATTGTTACAGATCATGATCTTCACACAATTTAACCTCTTGTGAATTAAGAAAAAACAAAAAATAATAAATTAAGCGCAATTAAATTAATCTAACTGTGAAGACGGAAATGAAAATAAAATGAAATAGTATAAATTAATCTAGTGACGAATTAAAGTGATAATTCACCTGCTATTTTAGCTCGAACGATAGCTCGACTCTCATTCTTCACCCGCTCCTTGCTCAACGCCTCGTCAAGATCCGGATGTCTGTAAGTCTTCTTGAACCTCTCTTTGACAAGTGTTTCCCTCCCCAAGTAAGAGCCCTTGTAAATTCGCGCTTCAGCGCCTTGTGCGATGAGCTCAAAGCCCTCGCGAACCATTTCCCCCGGATTCCTACCCCAATTAACTCAATCAACTAAATAATAGATTATTAAAAATAATAGATTATTAAATTGACTCAATTAATTAAATCATCCAATATCCCGGAGAATCCATCAATCAATAAATTATTTATGAAATCATGAAATTGTGAGGATGCAAAACCCACGAGTAAACAAAACACGGCACGTGGTTATGTTTTAGCGAGTGTTTCCATTGACACGAGTGGACGGGCGAGTGTTTCCAATTAGCGTCACTCTTCATCATGCGTCCCACTTTATGCGCAGTAGCGCTAGCAGATAGTAATAATAGTACTCGCGACGTGCAGCGTGTACACACGAAACAAAACACACGAAAAAATAAAAATAAAAAGTTTATAAACTCTAAAAATTGACGGAAAATTCAAATTTCGAGGATGCACTCCTGAATTTCACGTTCAGACACTAAAAAAATTGCTGAATCTCGGGGATCGGAGGAGATAAAAGTGAAAAATCACTGGAGAACTCGATCATTACTAGCGCTAGCGACACAGTCGCGCGAGCGGTTTCATCCCCATGGTTACGAGAATTGTTTCCGAATGTAAAATTTTTTTTTTCTAAAAAAAGTGACTTTAATTTTATAATCATTACAATCGACTCCCACTGTTAATCAGAACATCCTGATTGAAAAATAACGGTCAATCAGTTGAAAAAGGGATAAACAGCCCGTAAAACCTAGAAGTGGGACGACCGCAAAAACAGAACATCATTTGTTGACGGCTATCGCTGACGTGCGGTTTTACGTTGCCGAAGATGAAGGAGGTGGATTGCACGGTCGACGTTACTCGGTTAATAGCGGAAATGCACAAGCGACCGGCACTGTGGAACCAGAAACACGTGCTGTATCACAATCGGGAAGTTACGAATCGAATGTGGATCGAGCTGTCGGCGATACTGAATGTTCAGAGTAAGGTTATATTCTTTAGTTGTGTTTGTTTCGTTTTTATTATTACGTTGGGATGAAGAGCGAGATTGGGTACTTGGGGAAGAGCACAAATTCTTTTCAGGGGTTTCCGCAGTGGGGGAGGTTGGGGCAAAACGGACACTTTTGACACTTAAAACAACTTTAAATAAGTCAGAATTTGTCAATAGAATCCGCCAAAAGCCCAATAGCAATCTACACGGAGCGAAATATTCAAGAAAAATTACGGAACATTTCACGTAATCCGCAAGCGAGAATCGTTTTCAGTGAATTTCTATAGCAATATAAGAGAATAATTCTGAAACATTTAGTAAATTTTCGGATTTGTCACCGAAAAAATACGAAAAAGTCACGTAATTTTTCTGGAAGTTGTAAAATCTAACAGAAACTTCNCACGGAGAGAAATATTCAAGAAAAATTACGGAACATTTCACGTAATCCGCAAGCGAGAATCGTTTTCAGTGAATTTCTATAGCAATATAAGAGAATAATTCTGAAACATTTAGTAAATTTTCGGGTCTGTCACCGAAAAAATACGAAAAAGTCACGTAATTTTTCTGGAAGTTGTAAAATCTAACAGAAACTTCAAGACTTATTATGCCTCAGAAGATGAAAATTCTTGGATGTTTAAGAATTTTTACGAAAAGTTCCGGAAAAATTACGGAACGTGTTGTTGAAATCTCCCCCTCACGGTGACTCATGGCTAGCCGTGAGGCGTCGGACGGATGAGTAATTTTTACGGAACAGATCGTAGAATTTACGTGACGATTGACACTTTTTATTGAATTTTACTTCGCTCCCAGATTACGTTTCGAAACGTAATTTTCATCACGCTGTGACGAAAAGTGAACTTTTCGGCGAGATTGGGTACTTGGGGAAGAGCACAAATTCTTTTCAGGGGTCTCCGACACTTTTGACACTTAAAACAACTTTAAATAAGTCTGAATTTGTCAATAGAATCCGCCAAAAGCCCAATAGCAATCTACAGTGAGAGAAATATTCACGAAAAATTACGGAACATTTCACGAAATCCGCAAGCGAGAATCGTTTTCAGTGAATTTCTATAGCAATATAAGAGAATAATTCTGAAACATTTAGTAAATTTTCGGGTCTGTCACCGAAAAAATACGAAAAAGTCACGTAATTTTTCTGGAAGTTGTAAAATCTAACAGAAACTTCAAGACTTATTATGCCTCAGAACATGAAAATTCTTGGATGTTTAAGAATTTTTACGAAAAGTTCCGGAAAAATTACGGAACGTGTTGTTAAAATCTCCCCCTCACGGTGACTCATGGATAGCCGTGAGGCGTCGGACGGATGAGTAATTTTTACGGAACAGATCGTAGAATTTACGTGACGATTGACACTTTTTATTGCATTTTACTTCGCTCCCAGATTACGTTTCGAAACGTAATTTTCATCACAATGTGGCGGAAATTGGACTTTTAGGCACGCGGAGCCTAAAAATATTGTTCGTAACTCGTGAAAAAATGTTTTTTAGCTCGTAGGATTATATCACTCGCCTTCGGCTCGTGATATAAACCTCCCACTCGCCAAAAAACACTTTTTTGCACTCGTTACGAAATATACTATTTTACGTCTTTTTTCTGGTAATTTTTATTGAATATTTCTCATGGCCGCCGCGTCACTCAGCGTCACCCACGTGGTAGTGATTGAAGTTGTGAAGGGGAGCATCGATTGCGGCTCGGGCGACACTGGCCAGTCCCATACGCGGTGTGACTGAGCGTCACGCGGATGGCATAACCAAGCCTGCGTCACTTACCTTAAAAATAGTCGTTACAGTGACATAACCGTTCATGTCAGACTGGCAATCGAGTCGATCGACGCCGCGAATAAATAATACAATCGCGATTATGGAGGAGAACCGGGGGGCAGGTGTGAGGGAATTCCCCGTGGAAATCTCTCTGAACAGCCCCAACTGGACGCCATTGCAAGTCGTCCCGAGGCGAACACCCAAAACTGGGGCCGAACGGATGAGAGCGTGCCGCGCGCGGAAGAGACTATTGGCTGCGGGAATTAATCCCGAGGTTTTGGAGGCTGATGATGCCTTGAGAGCCGCATTGTACCTGCCGTCGAGTTCCCGACAGCCGTCAAAAAGTGGGGCTGAACGCATGAGAGCGTTGAGAGAGCGTAAAAGAAAATTAAAAAGTCGCGAGGATGATGAGGAAGCTGGAACAATTCCAAATACTCCGTCCACTGAAGACGAGACCAATTTTCAGGCGGATTTCGAACCTGTCCCGGAGATCAAGAAAGAGCCAGAAACCGAAATAGAACTAGAATCTCCGGGGAGTCACGATAGGATCAGTACCGAATGTGACTTAGGTGACATGAACGGTATTGCGCATAACACGTTTAAAAAAATTCATAGAAAAACCTGGCGAATTCGCTAGATAATTCTGGGGATTTCCGTTGAACTTTCTATTGGTTTTTGGCTGATTCTGTCGGAATGTGCAATAGAAAATATTTTTTTTTATAGAAAAAGTTGAGAGAATTCGATTCTTCTATACAACTCATTCGAAATGACTTGATCAATTTTTATTATTTGGACATCACAAATTTCATCACCTCAAATCAACAAATGACCGCAGAGGCCAATAGCTACGAAACAATATAGAAATCCAATAGAATTGTCTAGACAATCGAATTCGCTAGACAATTCTATTGAATTTATATTGAACTTTATATTATTATTATTTATTTATTTATGCAATTATTATTTATTTATTATATTATATTATTTATATATGATATATATGATATATTATATATTATTATAATATTATATTATTATTATTTATTTATTTATTAAATGAATTTTTACGTTCATCATCGAAAAATGAAGAGGAATTGATAACTATTGAAGAATACAACGAAAAGCTAGTGGTCTGACATAGAAGTAGAGTGAAGAAAGATGGAGACAGATACTCTATCATGCACAGAAACTAATAAATTTTTGAAGAGAGCGTATTGAGGCATTTAACCACGTATGAAAAAATTTAATAGAAAAACCTAACAAATGCGCTAGACAATTCTATTTGATTTCTATTGAACTTTTTATTAGATTTTGGCATATTCTATTGAAGTATTCTATAGAAAAGTCAGTGAAATTAGACTTTTCTGCACAACTTAGTCTATTGAGATATTTTTTATCAAATTTCTTTGGCTCAATTTTCCAAGTTTTTTTGTTCGATCTTCTCGATGAAAAGAAAAGAAAAATGGAAGGAAAAAAACTTGGAAAATTTGAGCCGAGAAAATTCTGTAGAAAATATCTCAACAGAATAAGTTGTATAGAAAAATCGAATTCAATTGACTTTTTCAATGGAATATTTATCATTAAACATTTCTATTAAAAAATACAATTCCCTAAATTTTTCTACGATATTTTTTGTACGTGAAGTAGCCAAACCAATTTCCGAAATCATAACAGGCAACGGTGGAAAAAATAGTGAGCATTCTTGCTGGCGTCTGAATTGCAATGAAATCGGTAGCGAAGCGTAAAACAATTCAATTCGATTTTGACCACTAGTCATTTTCAATGAATATCTCGGAATCTAAGGCAGATAGCAAAATTTTTGTTGGAACCTTTTTCATAGAGCGAATTAAGAGCTACAACAAATGTGATTACGAAAATTTCGCTATCTCTCTTGGATTCGGAAATATTCCTCAAAAACTCAACTGGGAGATAAGCCGGCTTTACCACTTCGCTACTGAATTGTTTTACCGCTTCGCTGCTGGAATGTCTCACGTACATTGCACATCCTTATTGGAAACTTGAACTTGAACGTGAACTGATCGACTTTCCTCTTCTCAACTTTCCAGAGCCATATCTCAAAACAAAATGGAAAGGCCTGAGGGACAGGTTCAGGTATGAGATGAAGAAAGACATTCTCTACCGGAAGACGGCAGACCCGAAGAACAAGCCGACTTGGAGGCACTACAAGGACCTTCAGTTTCTGAAGGAGCAGATGCTCCCGAAGCCGCCGATCTCGGACCGTTCGGGTCGATGGGAATTCGTGGATCCTCTGACCCTGAGCGTTCGTTCATCGACTGTTCAAACTTCTGGAAAGAAGACCAAGAGGACGAAGATCAGGGGCGCTGCATCAGCCTCTGGGACTGCCGACGGTGATAGTGAGGACGTCAACTTCATCGATGTCAAGGAAGAACCGGAGTTCGTACCTGATGAGGTTGAGGAGAATGGAGAGGAGGATGAGGACGAGGACTTTGATAAAGGCTTTACGAGTTGCGAGGACTCTAACAGAACCTCTGAGAAACAGAATGGGGAGGGAATGGGTTCGACGAATGACGTTAGTAATGAAAATACCAGTGGAGAGTCTTGGGTTGACCCCGTGGAAACGAGTGGCCAGCTTGATGACAATTACCATTTTCTCATGAGTCTATTACCTCACATTCAGAAGCTATCGGGGGAGCGGCAAATGTTGCTGAGGATGCAGATACAGGAGATGGTTTATAAAGAAGTGTATAAGAAATGAATGAAGTCATTGTTGAGGAGAAATACTAGAGAAATTGTGAACGAGAATGTGATTTTTTTGCATGAAGATGGGAAATGTACATAATGTGAAGAATGTGTTTGAAGAGTTGGGGATTTTCTTTTTTTGGTTATGGCAAGGCGGATATTCAATTTTTATTTTGTGTTAAAAAGTGACTTCACATGAGAATTTGAGAATAAAAGGAATTTGCGAAGACTCTAATGAACTTTTTGAAAATCCGAATGGGGAGGAACTGATTCGACGAATGATATTAGTAATGAGAATACCAGTGGAGAGTCTTGGGTGGACCCCATGGAAATGAGTGGCTAGTTTGATGACAATTACCACTTTCTCATGAGTGGCAAATGTACATAATGTGAAGAATGTGTTTGAAGAGTTGGGGATTTTCTTTTTTTTGTTATGGCAAGACGAATATTCAATTTTTATTTTGTGTTAAAAAGTGATTTCACATGAGAATTTGAGAATATAAGGAGTTTGCGAAGACATTTGTAAGGAAGCGTATAATAAATGAATGAAGTAATATTGAGGAGAACTACTAGAGAAATTATGAGCAGGAAAATGATTTTTTTTAATGAAAATGGGAAATGTTCACGACGTGATGATTATGTGTTTGAACTCCAAGATATTATTGTTAAATGAATATGTGGAGGGGGGGGGGGAATGAAGAACTGACGCGGAATTAATGAATCATTTTGATGATTGCATTAGCATTTCTTTCTCATGATCGAGACATTCAGCACGTTCTGCGGAACATGAAAATGCAAGTGTGAATATCAGAACTATTCAATAAATATATTTTATGAGCGATTACATTATTTTTCGAACCCTCCCCCAGAAATTCCATGAATGATAGCTATTTTAAAGTATATTTCCACATATTTCGAAAAGCTTGAGAAGAAACTAACATTCTATTTTTAATATCAACAATATTATCATTAAGCAAACGTAGAGTCACAAAGGCTTGACTCAGTGAATCACTTCCACACAGTCACCAGGTTTTTCTCACGCATTCACTCGGAGAATTATCTGAAGTGGAGAAGTGCAGAGAGAATCTCGAAAAACGAGTAGGTAAGATAGACTCATTTATTATTTCGACATTATCTTGTGAAACAAGCTAGCCCACGAGAAAATTTGAAGGGACCTTGACAGATATTTTCATGACATACAAGTATAAAAACAGAAACGAAAATTTCGAAATGTTTTTTTTCTAACTATGCAATTATCTCGGCGATGAGTGATCGTGAAGCAAAAAGTCAATAGACATTTTTTGTTGGAAATTTCATCACCTACAAAAAAGATTTTATCTTATTTTCTCCTAAAACCACTTGTTTCGACGACAATTCACCATTAAAAACCCATCAATATTAAAGGAATTTGCGACTTACATTGATAAAGATTTAAATATTCCCCATCAAAATAGAAAGAGTATGAGGTTGATAATTTAAATTTGCGATTGATGATGAATTAAATATTTGATAATATGGGACTGTGAATTTCTCATCATGTAAATTATTCTAATTTCTTGAAAGGATTACCTAAATTATATTAAATCAATTTATACTAAATTATATGATATCAATTTATATTATATTAAATTAATGATTACTAAAAATAATTAAAAATTTAAGAGTAATGTCTGCTAAGCGACAGCTTCAAAATTTAACGGTAATTATGATTTATGAATGTGGCTATCCCTGGAAAAATCCGAATCTAAGGGAGATCACCAAATTTTCGTAAAGACCTTTTTTGTAGAGCGAATTCCGGGCTACAAAAAAGGTCATGACAAAAATTGTGCTGTCTCCCTCAGATTACGGGATATTCAGTGAAAACTGGCCAATTGTCAGAATCGACGAATAGTTTTACCGTTTCGCTACTGATTTTATTTCGAAAAACCCGTGAATATTTCCCGATGACCCTTCGTCCAATTTCGTATCCTCTCGCCGCTGATATCCCACCTCTCTTCGCGATACAATACCACCGATAGTACGAAAAGGGGCGTTTGGTACGGTGTGGTACGGCCCGACACACTCGGTTCCACTCGGCTCCACTCGTCAGGTAGTCTCAGTAGTGCACAGGTATGCACAGGTGTAAAATCCCTCATCACTCCCCAAAACACTGAATTTCCATCGTTATCGCGCCCCCCCGAGCCCCCCAAAACCCCCGAAAAACTCCAACCACCCCCCGAGCCCCGTAATTCTTCATAATTCCCGAAAATTCACCCTCAAATTTAAGGTTAAATACCTCAGTGCCAGCAAACTGTTCACCACAGGTACCACTGAATAAGTGTTTGTGTTGTATACGCACAAGTATGGCTGCACTCACAGACAACAGCTGCTTCGCATTATAATTCACGGTAATTCTCAGCACAATAATTCATATAACTAAAAGTCCACTACCACTTCCCCCCTAGAATAAAAAAAAATGAAAATAATTCCTTTGGACTGTTGGGAACCGGTGGAAAAACAATCAGAGTGCATCGCCAGTAGGAAAATATTCCATTGTTTTCTATTCTATTTTCGGCGAAAGTTGACGTGTACAATCACAAGTCAAGATACTTTTACCTCTGTCTGTCCCCCCTCCTCTCCCCCTAGAAGGTGTTGTTCTTTTGTTAATGCACCTGAAAATCCGATTGTTATAAACTTTTTTTTTCATGCGCTTCCGCTTTTTTCCGATGGGTTTTTCCACATGTGGGACAGCTCCTACGAGTTAATTAGGTCTCGGATTTTTTTTAGAATTTGTTATGATAAAATGCGGGGGATAGAGGTTTTTATGTTTGAGAGATCGAAGGGAATCGTTGGTTTTGGTGATTGAAAGTAGGATTTTTCTATTCATAACGGGATACATAGAAAATTACAAAGTAGTTTGTTTGAATTGAATAAATTCTATTTGAGTCAAATAAGTAGTTTTTTCAGTGTCAATAGAATAATTGTTCAAACGGCCAAAAGAATTAATTTATTAAGTCTTAATAATCCTCTGTTTGGATATTTAAATTAATAAAACTGAAAATCCGATTGTTATAAATTTTTTTTTCATGCGCTTCCGCTTTTTTCCGATGGGTTTTTCCACATGTGGAACAGCTCCTACGAGTTAATTAGGTCTCGGATTTTTTTAGAATTTGTTATGATAAAATGCGAGGGATAGAGGTTTTTATGTTTGAGAGATCGAAGGGAATCGTTGGTTTTGGTGATTGAAAGTAGGATTTTTTTAGTCATAACGGGATGCATGAATAATTATGAAGGAGTTTGAGTTGAATAAACTCCATTCAACTCCATCCAAATAAAGACTTTAATAGTTAGAACTGAAATAATTGCTCAAACGGTGAAGAGAATTAATTGCTTCACATCTAATAATCCTTTACTAGAATTAAATAAATCGTTTATTTGATTCTAAAAGAGGAGTTCATGCATAATGAACATTATGAAAAAAGTAAAAGATTAGATTTCAATTTTAAAAAAATCAAATATTCTTTAGAAAGTTAAAAATGGAAGGATTCAAAAAATTATTCACTTCAGTTGCAGCAATTTTTCCCCTCCCAATAAATACCAAATAAAACAAAATAATTCACTGAGAATTCTCACCGAGAATTCTCACATTATTAACGCCCTTCCCTCGAATTTCACTCCTCAAAAAATGTCAAAATCCAGTGACCCAAACAGACCTAAAAGAGTAGAATATTAGATTTTAATGATTAGAAAAATAAATTCTTTAGAAAGTTAAAAATTCAACGGAAGAATTCAAAAAATTATTCACTTCAGTTGAAACAATTTTTCCCCTCCCAATAACTAACAAATAAAATAAGATAATTCACAGAGAATTCTCAATGCATAACGCACAACACCCACCGCATCCCACAAAACCCTTTCCCCATTATTAACTCCCTTCCCTCGAATTTCCGTATGCCTCCTCAAAAAATGTCAAAATCCAATGACCAAACAGGCCTAAAAGAGTAGAATATTAGATTTTAATGATTAGAAAAATAAATTATTCTTTAGAAAGTTAAAAATTCAACGGAAGAATTCAAAAAATTATTCTCTTCAGTTGAAATAATTTTTCCCCTCCCAATAAAATAAGATAATTCACTGAGAATTCTCAATGCATAACGCACAACACCCACCGCATCGGACAAAACCCTTTCCCCATTATTAACGCCCTTCCCTCGAATTTCAGCATGACCCTCCCAAAAAATGAGCCCCAGACGACGCGAAGCGAGCTGAAACCCCAAACCGCGAGCCCCATAGAATGGTAAATTGGGCCTTTGCCGCAGAAGGCCACCCGGACTCTCTCGACCCCCGCAGCCCCCCTCGCCCAGAGGTGGCCAGTGATGCCCAAGTGGTCCATCCCACCTACACTCCACCTATGGGACTGAATGACGTCACCCCACTGAGTGATGGGAGTACCGTGACCTCAGTAACGACAATCGCCGCGACCGAGACTGTTCCCAGCATTCACAATGATTCTCCCCTCAAGAATGTCGCCGGTAGGCGTGACTTGTCAGGAGACAGTGATCCCCTAGGTGCGAAGAGTCAGAGTGGTCCGCCATCCCTATCGACAGCAGTGTCCAATGCCCCGGGTGGGACCCCGACTATCACATCAGGCCTAGTTCTGGAGGAGAATTACGAGGGTTTCGGTTACGTCGAGGAGCTGTCGCCCAGTCAGGGCAGCAGCAGCTGCAGCTCAGCGCCATCGCCTACGAATGGACAGTCGAGCAACTCGACGAAGACGTTCAACAACAGCCCTGTGGGCACCCTAGGGCGACACACGTGGCTGAGGACCTCCCTGCGACGCACCCCGACCACTGGGAAGAGACAGCTCGGCTCAAATGCACTAGCCAGCCAACTCTACAGGAGCGGAAGTTTCAACAGCTCTGGGAGGGGCTCCACCTGCGACGCAACTGACGATATGTACAGTGACATTTCGCTGGAGGATGACGTTATCGATCTGAATCACAGGGTGAGGATGATACAGGAGCAGATGGACGCGCTCGTCGATAATCAGTCGAGTTTGTCGATAAGTTCGGAGAGGTATGCGAGGGTCAAGGAGGAGAATGCGACACTGCAGGCGAGGGTGCTGATGCTGGAGGAGGCGGCCAAGGACGCGGAGGCTAGGAATGAGGAGAAACTCCTGGGGGAACAGAGGAGGCACAAGGAGTGGATGGCGAGGCTGGAGAGGGAGAAGCAGCTGGAGCTGGAGAACTGTGGGATCAAGATGAAGGGCCTCGAGGTGGAGAACAGCCAGTTGAGGGAGCAGGTGACGAGACTGCGGCAGCAGTTGAATGTCGCGAGGGAGGAGAGGGAGAGGCTGGAGAATTCCCTGGAGGAGGCGAATGCAGTCTGCGAGGGGGCGAGACAGGGGGAGAGGTCGGCTGTGCTGAGGGAGAGTGAGTTGAGAGTGATGTTGGATGCTGCGAAGGAGGAGCTGGCGGCGAGGGCGAGGGATCGGGGGAGGATTGAGGAGCTGCTGGTGGAGGTGGCGAGGCTCAAGACGGAGAACAAGAGTCTGGAAGAGGCCAGGGATGAACTCCAGGCGGCGGCTGCTCTGCAGGTGGGGAGGGAACTCCTGTTGTTGAATCCTACGACTTTGGAGAAGAACTCGAAGAGTCTTGCGGTGGAAATGTCGGATGGCTCCAGGGACAGTCTGGATGGGGAGGGGAAGAAGAGGAGTTTGGGGGAGGTGCTGCAGGCCCTCAAGGAACAGCAGGAGGTCAATGCTCAGTTGAGGGCGTATATCGATGGGATTCTGCTGAATATTGTGGAGAATTATCCGCAGTTGTTGGAGGTCAAACAGCCACAGTGACGTGAGAAGGGATTTGGGGTCTGTGAAAAGGAATGAATGAAGATTGGGCGCAATTTTTCTGGGAATATCTTTGGCTCGATGAGTTTAGGGAAAAAACGAAAAAATGTCTTTTGCATTTTTTAAACCCAGTCCCTGAGACATTACCAGAAACTTTAGGATCCTCTAGAATTGTGTAAAAGGTATTATATTTGCAAATTTTTCTGTGAATCTCTCCGAAACGCAGGGGCTTACCAAGAAATCATTATTTGATTGATGAATGATTAATATAATGTTAATTTCATCCAAATGAATTTTTCAAAATTTTGAAAAAAGGTTTTGGTGAGCCCGAAAGCATTCACAACCCCATTGATGATAAAATTGACACATGTTCAGTTGAATAAAGTAATAAATTAGTATTGAGTTTAGCTATTTGAGAAAGTAATTGCTTTCTTTATGATATATTGGTCCGTCCTTGCATCTGATAATGAATTGATTGTACATAATGATTTTATTAATTTGTTGATATGATTATAGAAAAGAGAGAATTTGTTGTCAATTGACTGACGATTAGACATGTGATTCAACCAGTATCAGCAGCAGTGTTATTATTTTTCTATAATTGTATTGTATTAGGGTAGAATTGATTGTATCGTTAATTTATTTGATATAAATAGTTCAGGATATTTTTATGTCACTTTACATAGAAATTAGTCACTCTGCAATGCATCAGGGGTGTTGGTAGGGTTCAATTATGTACTGTATACATAGATAATTAATTAGGAAAAATCATGGTTCATGTATTAAAGAGAATCTCGTTACAGTGTAATCTCATAATGGTAGAGTAAACAGGGGCAATTAATTAGATTAATTATCACTCATAATGGAATGATCTTTTTAATGTTTACCGAATATGATTTAGGGATCTGTCAGGTGTATGAGGATTCATAGATTGTGACATGATATTTGTTATATACTTGATTCGTCGATATTAATGTAATAAATTATATTTTTTAAATATAAAAATTAGTGGAGTTAAATCATTTCCCAGACGATTTTTTTATTCAATGTCTAGATTTTTTTTCATAATTATATCTTCTCTTTTCAATTTTTCGATATTTTTACTTGCAATTTTTTGAAGTTTTTCGTAAAATAATTCATAAATTAAGGAGACGATTATCTCTCCTCAATAAAAAAAATCTAGATTATTATTCTCATTACCCATTTCTCGACAGTTTTATTTGTATTTTTGCAATTGATAGAATTTTTCAGGCCTCTTTATGATCTCTGATATGTTTTTTGCATTTTTTGATAAATAATTTATAAACTAAATAAACGATTAATTTTCTTTCTCTGTATAAAATCAGAGATTATTATTCCGTTCAATTTCTTTTGTTTTTGTCACTATATAAATTTAGTAGCGAAGTGGTAAAACGGTTTAAGTCGACTTATCTCCCAGTTGAGTTTTTGAGGAATATTTCCGAATCTAAGGGAGATAGCGAAATTTTCGTAATAACATTTGTTGTAGCCCTTAATTGGCACTACAAAAAAGGTTATAATAACAATTTTGCTGTCTCTCTTAGATTTCGAGATATTCATTGAAAACTGGTCAATAGTCAAAATTGACTTGTACCGTTTTACCATTTCGCTACTGAATTATTATTCAATATTTATACATAATTTCAGGGCCTGAAAAGCTGCACGAAAAATTCTATCTCGACCTTTTCCGTTGTATTTTTGCAATTATTAAATTTCTTTTTTGCAAAATTCTTGGGGAACACGCACGAAAAAATTTAATAGAAAAACCTACCGAATTCGTTGGAAAATTCTACTGAATTTCTATTAAACTTTCTATTAGTTTTTGGCTGATTCTATTGACATGTTCAATAGAAAAAATTCAACAGATAAAGTCAACAGAATTCGATTTTTCTATGTAACTTATTCTTTTCATATATTTTCTATAGAACTTGCTCGACTCAAATTTTCCAAGTTTTTTTCATTCTATTTTTCTATTCTTCTCACCAAGAAAATCAAACGAAAAAACTTGGAAAGTTTGAGGCGAGGAAATTCTATAGAAAATATCTCAAAGAATAAGTTATATAGAAAAATTGGATTCTATTGACTTTTTCTATTGAACATTTCAATAGAATCGGCCAAAAACTAATAGAATAGTTCAACAGAAATTCAATAGGATTTTCTAACGAATTCGCTGGTTTTTTCTATTAAATTTTTTCGTCCGTGAAAAAAACTCCACGTCCTTTTAAATATTGGGTATCGTTAGACAGGTCAGTAATGGGGTCAGGGATACGTTAGAATTCTGCTGTATCACGTGATTGTCACTTCTGCAGGCACGCGACGTCCGGAGACATGTCCAGAAGTGTCAAAAAAATAAAATGATCTGACGTTTCGTTATCAGCGCGGGCATGTGTGTTTTGTGAGCAGATGGAGGGGGCGTGTCTCACAGGGAGTTCTGTCTCGTGTGATTGTGCGGCTGAACAGTTTGTTTTTATTTATCAAGCGTAGATTAACGAGAAGGGATAAACAATTGGGGTGAATAGTCATGATATCCGAGAGGGATTATGCACCGCTGAGTGCAGCTTGTGTCAGATCTCTGAATGATAAGATGTATGAGAAGAGAAAACCAGCTGCTGTGGAAATTGAGAAGTAAGGTTATGCATTATTTACGTATGTTGATGGAAAAAATGACAACAATTTCTTCTGTCCATTCTCTTACGAATCCAGTGATTTACTGTTTGTTTATCTTTCATTATTATTTATTCGTTATTAGGGGAGGTTCGCTAAAACGGACACTTTTGCCTTTTTTTAAAATGTTAATGAGGGGTTGAAATGTTGATACAATTTAATAATTTTTTTTTTAATACAAAGAACAAGTCTTTTCCTTTGAGATGAGCCTAAACTGAGCTCGATTGATCAATTTTTTTCTGAGTTATGAATAATTTTAAAAAAGTCTAGTGTCCGTTTTACCCTACCCTCCCCTATGCATTGCTTACTGTTCAATGATAGTGATAATTCCAGTATCTGATGGAGAAGAATGATTGTTTAAATTCATGTGAATTTGTGGAATTGTTGAGAAGACATTTCCAAAAATATTTTCACAGAAATTCGTCATCAAATCGTATTTCTCATTTTAGCATTCAGCAATGAGAGGATTTTAATATTCCATATGAAGTCAGATAATTTCTTATTCATCTAAGAATATAATGTTTAGAATTGCCAAAGCATTTTCAGCAGGAAATGAGATTTCCGAAATAAAAAGGCTTCTGTCGATGGAAAAAGTCAGATAATTTTTTCATTTATTCATTTTTTGATGAATAGAGAATTTATTATTCATTTATAAAATAAATTCTATAAATAATTACGTAAATTGAATAGTAATATTATTAATAGAATTTCTAGAATAGGGGAGGGTGGGGTAAAATGGACACTAGACTTTTTTTAAAATTATTCATAACTCAGAAACAAATTTATCAATTGAGTTAAGTTTAGGCTCATCACAAAGGGAAAGAGTTGTTCTTTGTATTGAAAAAAAATTATTAAATTTCATCAACATTTCAACCCCTCATTAAAATTTGAAAAAAAATCAAAAGTGTCCGTTTTACCCCAACCTCCCCTACATTCTACAAATAATATTTTTAGAATACACAAATTGGTCGTTGAATCAAATTTCTCATTTTAATATTCAGCAATGAAAGACTTTAATATTGACTTCTACATGATATCAGCTAATTTTTTATTCATAAAAAAATCATATTTTCAGGATGGTCAAAGAATTTTCAGCGAGAAACAACACTCCCCAGATAAAAAAGCTTCTGAAGGTTCTGGGGCAGGACTTCGCGACCTCTCATAATTCTCACACGAGGAAGGGTGGACTGATAGGATTGGCCGCGATAGCCGTTGGCCTGGGAAAGGACACTGGACAGTACACCGAGGAGCTAATCCACCCCATTCTGGCGTGCTTCTCAGATCCCGATGTTCATGTACGTTATTACGCCTGCGAGAGTCTGTACAATGTCGTGAAGATAGCCAGAGGCGCTGTTCTGCCACTTTTCACGGATATCTTTGGGGCTTTGAGTAAACTCGCTTGTGATCCTGAACAGAGTGTCAAGAATGCAACCGAGTTGTTGGACAGATTGATGAAGGTAATTTGAAGGGGATTGTGGAATTTCGGAGTGATGAAGTTATCTCGAGGAATTTCAGGTGCACTCAGAGAAAAACAAACACGTTGTCAAACAAGTTTGCGATCTTGTTTGGGCCAACAAAATCGCTAGTTGAAAATTGGCAAAAAAGAATTTGTTTCGTTCGAATTTGAAAGTCTCAAACGCGAATAATTGTTCTGCTTTCGACAGCAACGAAATATTTGGGTCAAGAGGCGGATAATTCACACCAGACGGTGCCTTTTCGGGGTGAAAATATCTCATGGAGGAAAATTTGTCAACAAATATTTTATCCCCAAGTTACAAGATTGCTATCATGTCATTATTATTGTTTCATTTAAGGGTTCATTTGTTGTCTCTGATTATTAGACAGCCGAAACGAAAAACTACTATCCCTTGTTTCGCATAAAACAAAGATTTTTCGGGACAAGTAAGACTTGATTGTGAACTTTGTCGTTTTTCTCTCAATGTGGGCACGTAAGAAAAAATTCAGCAATGCAGCGATAAAAAGGTTTAAGTCGATTTTGACTGTTGGGCAGTTTTCAATGAATATCTCGAAATCCAAGGGAGATGAGAATTTTTTTGCCAACACCTTTTTTGTAGAGCACATTGAGAGCTATGAAAAAGGTAATTATGAAAATTTCGGTATCTCTCTTAGATTCAGAGATATTCCTTGAAAACTCCTCGAAAAAAAGAGCTTTGTTGAATTAAATATTTTTCACTACTCCATTTTTATTTCTCTCTCAGTGTATAGTAATCCCCATAGATCCCATGATCGCGTGATCTCCTCGTGAAGTACCCTGGACTGTCCATTATTTTCGTATTGAGTCCCCACGGAATACGTGAGAAATCCCACAGGATGCTTTCATATATTCCTTCCGAACGGTACAATATTTCGGATTCCCTGCTATAGGTATGACCATTATATTCATTCATCTCGAGGCTTAATCTCAGTTTTTAAACTTAAAAAAACTACAAAAATTCTCAACAATCATGCAAATGTAAACCCACAGTTGCAGGATAATAACTCGAAATGTTGAGTTTCGACCGTCTACTTCATTCATAAATTTCCTTCCTCTCAGTCAAGAGCATATTATATTTACATAGCGCCATCAGAGCTCATTTGAAATTCATATAAACATCTTCATTCAAAATTTAGTATTCTCAAAGCTCCTGTCGTATTTTCCCCTCTGACGCTTTCAAATTCACTGAAAAACATGAATTTTACGTTTCTACTCTCATGCAAATCCTCTTCCCAATAAACTCCTCGCAAGAAGCTCCTTCGATCATCAATTCAATCTATCAATTCAGTAGCAACGGGATAAGAAGGCTCAAATGAGATACGAAAGACTTTTAAATTTCAATTTAACACTACTGTGCTTCTATTGTGATCTAATTACTTGAGTGTTTACAGGGGAAAATAAAGGCTTTCAAATCAAATGAAATCTTCCCTTTAAATTTCCAGGACATCGTGACAGAAAGCGGAATGTTCGACCTAGTGGGCTTCATGCCTCTCCTCCGCGAGCAGATCTACACAAAGAACCCCTTCGGCCGCCAGTTCGTGATATCCTGGGTGTCGGTCCTGGACGCAGTGCCGGACATGGATTTCGTGGTGATCCTCCCCGAGATCCTGGACGGCCTCTACAAAATCCTGGAGGACCCAACCCCGGAGATAAAACGAATAACCGACACAGTCCTGGGGGAGTTCCTTCGGAGCATAAAGGCCAACCCATTGAGAATAGACTTCGCAGGAATGATAAACATCCTGATAACCCACGCCCAGAGCACAGACGACCTGCTGCAGCTGACAGCCATCACCTGGATCAAAGAGTTCGTGAATCTCTCTGGGCCGACGATGCTGCCTTACACCTCTGGAATATTAACAGCCATTCTTCCCTGCCTAGCCTACGACGGGGACAACAGGAAGAGCATAAAGGACACTGCGACGCAGGTCAACAGTTCCCTGATGAAGCTGATCACCAGTAAGGAAACGATTCCATCGAAAGCCAACATCATTCCCGAGGAACAAGAGACAGAACAGATGGAGAGCCCCAAAAACGCCCAAGACCAAAGCCCAAAGGACCAGAACAATCAGGACCGAGTGATCCTGGTGGAGACCCTGGACCTCGTATCAGTCGTAGAAGTCCTCACGAAACACTTGATGCACACATCAGTCCAGACCAAAGTGGCCGTTCTAAAGTGGATTCACCTACTCTTCCTGAACATTCCCCACAAAATGTACAACCACATCGAGGAATTATTCACAGTATTAATGAGAATTCTGGGGGATACATCCGACGATGTTGTTCAGCAAACGCTCGTTGTCCTGGCCGAGATAATCGGATCGAATTCGGATTACACTGGTAGTGAGCACGATAAAGAATTCAGTAAAGAATCTCTCGGCACCAGTGGGGATTATGGCTCTGGCTCAGTTGGCAATAAATACTTTACGAAGTTCATTGTTAATCTGCTGAGGCTATTCTCCCAGAATCGACATTTGTTGGAGGAGAGGGGGGCTTTTATCATCAGGGAGCTGTGTATTTTGCTGAGTGCTGAGCAGATCTATAAAACACTTGCTGAGATTCTCCTGGAGGAGCAGAACTTGCGGTTCGCTTGCATAATGATTCAGTCGCTGAACGTCATACTGCTGACTAGTTCAGAGCTGTTTGATCTCAGGAACAAGTTGAAGAACCTGAAGTCTGAGGAGAGTCGAGGGCTTTTTGTCTGTTTGTACGAGTCATGGTGTCACAATCCAGTGGCGACTGTTGCTCTCTGCTTGCTTGGGCAGAATTACTCACACGCCTGTGATCTCGTCAGGTCTTTTGCCAATATCGAAGTTACTGTTGAGTTTCTCACGGAAATTGATAAGCTCGTGCAGCTCATTGAGTCGCCGATTTTCGCGTATTTGAGACTGGAACTGCTGGAGCGGGAGAGAAATGAGGATCTCGTTCGAACGCTGTATGGGCTACTCATGATCCTGCCCCAGAGCGATGCGTTTGGAACGCTACATCGGAGACTAGCCGCCATTCCTCCAGCTAGTATATCTGCTGGAGGTGACGGCAAGGACAGGGGAGGGAGGAATGGGGGCAACGGTGAAATTGATTTTGGAAGGCTTCTGCGGCACTTCGAGAGTGTTCAGGAGAAGCACAAGGAGCTGAAACATCGGCACAGGCTGAATTTACTTGTTGAGAGGGATGTTTCTGAGGGGACGTGAGACGAGGGTCATGAGTTTGTGATTGTGGAGGGAAGAAACACTGGTTTTGAACCATTTTGCTTCGCTTGAGGCTTGAAACAGCGAGGAGGGGTGGAGATGATTGGTGTTTTGGATTGGCCAAAAGAATTATGTATAAAAATACCAAATATACTTAACCCTTGAGTGGTCGCACTATGGGGGAATCGCAGCTTTTGTCGATTTTTTTTTCTCACGTGAAAAACTCGTAAATGAAAAATTTATGAAAATTTGTGTTTCTATTCTCAAATAAACCGAGCGCATTGACAATTTTTTTTGGTCCATACTTGCACCAATCAGTTATCAGAATCTTCTGAACACTCGACTCGCAAAAAATTCCAGTGTTTACACTCGAAAGATCAACATTTTGTATCTAATGAAATTAAATTCAGTAGTGAAATGGTAAAGGGGTTTAAGTCGACTCATCTCCCAGTTGAGTTTTTGAGGAATATTTCCTAATCTAAGGGAGATGGCAAAATTTTTGTAATAACATTTGTTGTAGCTCTCAATTGGCTCTACAAAAAAGGTTATGATAAAAATTTTGCTATCTCCCTTAGATTCCGAGATATTAATTGAAAACTGGTCAATAGTCAAAATTGACTTGTACCATTTTAGCAGTTCGCCATTGAATTAAATTAAATTATAGGATTATTCGTCCACTATTCTTATTTGATATCTCCATTCCTTTTTCCTTGAACGTTCGAAATTGCCCGTAAACTACAAATAAATATTTTTTTACAAAAATTGTAAAATACACGGGACTGCGAATCGCCCGCCGTGCGACCAACAATGTTCGGTGAAGAACTGCGACTACTCAAGGGTCAATACCGCAAAACAAACGATCAAATAAATCTACATCTCACGCAAACATCTGTAAATTACAGCAATATTTTATTAAACGTTATTCATGATTAATGAAGTCATTCTTACGATACCCTTGAATATCCAATGCCTATCCCCTGAATGCACTCTGGTCATTGCAACGCAAGTCACCACATTCTTAATGACGCTTGTCGCAATTAAGAAAACGATAGACAAAAAATGGAGGGAATCAAAGAAGCCAAAATGAACGTAATGGATTAGGACGAAAAAGACCAAAACAATCAGGCCTTGAGGTATTTTGAACTGACCAATAGAGTAATGTATAAAACTACCAAATATCTTTAATACCAAAAAACAAAAGATCAAGTAAATCTACATCTCACGTAGACATCCGTAAATTCCAGCAATATTTTATTAAACGTTATTCATGATTAATAAAGCAATTCTTACGATACCCTTGAATATTCTCCTTTTCCTCATTTCCACCATTGCCATCGCCCCCAGACTTCTCATCCTCATCTTCCTCACCATCACCATCGCTCTTCCCCTCACTATGCCTCTGCAGCCTGCAGGACTCCGAAAGCCTGGCAAGGCCATCAAAAAGATCGTTATTCTCCTTGAGAATCCCCCGAATCTCCAGCTGCGTATCACAGATATTCCTCCACATCTTGGTCCCCTCCTCCCTGATGCAACTTGGCAGATGCGAGCCGTTCTCCGTAGTTTGCCCACTCGGTAATTGATCGAGTAATTTACAAAGTGCCTCGTGGCGTTCTGCGCTCTCATCCGCGAGTCGATAGGCCAGTGCCTCCAAGCTACGTTCGTAATTATCAAGATCCTTATCCAACAGCTGAATCTGCAGGTAGACAGTCTGCGCCATTTTGTACCAGTCGGCGAGTGACTCCGACCTCTGAATGATCGAGGGAATGCACTCCGTCTCCAGAAGCATCTTCATCCTCCTCCCGGTCTCGGTCACCTTGATCCTCTCGAGAACGTGAAACTGCTCGTCGTTGTAAGTGAGAGTTCTCGTGGCCCTGTCCCTCAGCAGATGCTGCCAGCCATCCCTCAGCCTGTCGACGAGGGCCGAGGCCCTCTCACTGGCCTTCTTCCTCCAAGGACACACCAATTGTCTCGTCGAGGAGTCCCACTCCCCCTTCAAAAGCCCGTCCTTCACGTACTTCTGATACAGCTGACTCACAGCCGGTGCAATCTCACTGAACAACTGCTTCGTCTTCGTCTGGAGTTCACTCTTCCACTCGTTCACGTCGAACTGAAGAGCCTCACTAGCCGACGCAGGACGAATCGTCTTCTCGAGGGACAATTTTGTGAACGCCTGCCTGCAGAAGAACTCGTAACGCTCGACGGACAGAAGCGTCTTCTCGTGAGCCTTCGTCAGTTCCTTGAGACGATCAACCTTCTGCAGCAGCTTTGTCAACTGCGAGATTAAGAGTCCAATGAAGGACGTCACGGCCTCCTGCGACAGCTTACTCGAGGAGACTAGCTTGTCAATCGTCCTCTTGCAGGAATGCCCAGCCGAACACGCCAACTTGGCTTGACTCGCGTCGTTCTCCACCGAAACAATATTCGCGAATGTCGGAAAAACAATCGGCGTTTCAATGCCCGCGTAAGACCTCAACTTGTCAGAAGTCGAGGCAGACGACAGGGAGGACGTCACAGACGTCTGGCTGGCGTCAGTCCCCTGACCACTGCTCGGAGAGATATTACTCGTCTCGGGAATGGGAACGATCGGTGGAACGACGTTGTTGTTGTCCCTCGAGTACAGCGTCAGAGGGCTCTCCGCCGAGATCTTGGACAGGGGGTACCCTCTGGCGGGCGTCGACTCCTCAATCAGCAGAGAGATCGGGGATTCCCCGAGGAGAATGACCTGAGAACTCGGCGAGACGTCCGTCTGCTCCTGCACTGCAGCCCTCAGCGTGTGGAATTTGTCATCAGGCTGGAGGTAGATGACGATCGACTGCATCGTGTGCATATTGAAGAGGTGAAAGGCCTTTCTCGAGAGGATGTCTGTCACCTGGCTGAAGAACCTGTCGAAGCTCCAGATCCTCTGTCTGTCGACCTCTAGAAGACCTGCTAACAATGGAGTCACGATTTTCTTGATTCCACAGCTGAGTCTGCAGTTCTTCGGGAGATCCCGGCTCCACTCGATGGGCCCATTCTCCGTCGTCTGACTCCCGGAGATCACCCCCGAGGACTTCTTCGTCGTAATGTGAAACATTGTCTCCTTGTTTCGACGACCGCCGAACGGCCTGAAGGGGTCAATGGTTGTTAGCAGGGACATATAAACATTAATAAATTCTGAGAGCAGAGGGTGATTGCAAATCGTTTAGTAATCAATGGTACAAAACGGTACAAGTCAATTTTGACTTCTGACCAGTTTTCAACGAATATCTCGAAATCTAAGGAAGATAGCAAAATTTGTCTTATAACCTTTTTTGTAGAGCCGATTGAGAGCTACAAAAAATGTAATTACGAAAATTTCGCTATCTCCCTTAGATTCGGAAATATTCCGGACTAACTCTACTGGCAGATAAGTCGAGTTAAGGAGTAACAGAATGTCGCTAATTTGCCAAATTTTTGAACAAATTTCCTGCTGAAGGCCATCGATATTTTTACAAATCGAAGCACATTAATATCCAAGATGCGATGATCAAGATCAATGTGCTGTGGGTTCAAAAAATATTAATATAACATTGAGCACGAAATTGTTTGAAAATTTCAGCTGTGTGAACTTGGAGTCGAAGTATGATAAATCGATTTTTTTTCTTATAGTATAGATTGTACTCAGTGAGTAACTGAACGTACCACATTCATTTTCGTTTGTACCCCGCATCCCTAGACGTAAGGGGTGCTGAAAAAATCGTGCAGCGTCGGAAATGAAGGTACGGAAAAAATTTTCATGAGCAAGGATTCAGCATGGATAGTACTTGTATGTACTATATTTTTCCATTTCATTTATCAACCCCTTCAATACTTTACCCGCTTCTAAAATCTTAAATGTATGAAGGACGTCAGGAAAACATACAGATAGCTTCTAAATCGTTAGTATGTACTAGTTTGTACCAACGAAAATTATTCATTATTATTATTATTATTATTATTCTAATCAAATCACCTGATTCCATTGTTATCAACCGTAAAATCATCGTAATGGATTCCATATGTAGTTCGTGAAGTTTTGATATGGGTACGTCTCATCTTCCGTACTTCCACTCCCATCGCAGTACAAACGGAACAATTTACTGTACATGATAATGAGACCAAGTACAAACCATTGAGAGCTTCAAAAACAGTCGTAGATTATTCAGAAAAATGATACAAACGTTTTTCTGAATTTTTCCGAGATAATCGCGAAAACGAAATCGCCAAAAAAAAAATTTAATTTATCTTTCATAGGGTGTAGAACGTGGAAAAACGTAATTCTGAGTCGTCCATCTTCCTATAGGGAACCCAAAATTGGTTTTAAGGCTCTATCTCTCATAGTTTCCGAGATAATCGCGAAAAACGAAATCGCCAAAAAAAATTAATTTAATTTATCTTGTATAGGGTGTAGGACGTGGAAAAACGTAATTCTGAGCCGTCCATCTGCCTATGGGGAACCCAAATTTCCTCAGGAATCGAATGGAATAGGTTTTAAGGCTCTATCTCTCATAGTTTCCGAGATAATCGCGAAAAACGAAAATGCCAAAAAAATTTAATTTAATTCATCTTGTATAAGCCCTAGGAAGTGGAAAAAGGCNAAAACGAAATCGCCAAAAAAATTAATTTAATTTATCTGGTATAGGGTGTATGAATTCGAAAAACGCAATTCTGAGCCGTCCATCTGCCTATACGGAACCCAAATTTCCTCAGGAATCGAATGGAATAAGTTTTGTCGCTCTATCTCTCATAGTTTCCGAGATAATCGCGAAAAACGAAATCGCCAAAAAAATTAATTTAATTTATCTGGTATAGGGTGTAGGAATTCGAAAAACGCAATTCTGAGCCGTCCATCTACCTCTGCGGAACCCAAATTTCCTCAGGAATCGAATGGAATAAGTTTTGTCGCTCTATCTCTCATAGTTTCCGAGATAATCGCGAAAAACGAAATCGCCAAAAAAATTAATTTAATTTATCTGGTATAGGGTGTAGGAATTCGAAAAACGCAATTCTGAGCCGTCCATCTACCTCTGCGGAACCCAAATTTCCTCAGGAATCGAATGGAATAAGTTTTGTCGCTCTATCTCTCATAGTTTCCGAGATAATCGCGAAAAACGAAATCGCCAAAAAAATTAATTTAATTTATCTGGTATAGGGTGTAGGAATTCGAAAAACGCAATTCTGAGCCGTCCATCTACCTCTGCGGAACCCAAATTTCCTCAGGAATCGAATGGAATAAGTTTTGTCGCTCTATCTCTCATAGTTTCCGAGATAATCGCGAAAAACGAAATCGCCAAAAAAATTAATTTAATTTATCTGGTATAGGGTGTAGGAATTCGAAAAACGCAATTCTGAGCCGTCCATCTACCTCTGCGGAACCCAAATTTCCTCAGGAATCGAATGGAATAAGTTTTGTCGCTCTATCTCTCATAGTTTCCGAGATAATCGCGAAAAACGAAATCGCCAAAAAAATTAATTTAATTTATCTGGTATAGGGTGTAGGAATTCGAAAAACGCAATTCTGAGCCGTCCATCTACCTCTGCGGAACCCAAATTTCCTCAGGAATCGAATGGAATAAGTTTTGTCGCTCTATCTCTCATAGTTTCCGAGATAATCGCGAAAAACGAAATCGCCAAAAAAATTAATTTAATTTATCTGGTATAGGGTGTAGGAATTCGAAAAACGCAATTCTGAGCCGTCCATCTACCTCTGCGGAACCCAAATTTCCTCAGGAATCGAATGGAATAAGTTTTGTCGCTCTATCTCTCATAGTTTCCGAGATAATCGCGAAAAACGAAATCGCCAAAAAAATTAATTTAATTTATCTGGTATAGGGTGTAGGAATTCGAAAAACGCAATTCTGAGCCGTCCATCTACCTCTGCGGAACCCAAATTTCCTCAGGAATCGAATGGAATAAGTTTTGTCGCTCTATCTCTCATAGTTTCCGAGATAATCGCGAAAAACGAAATCGCCAAAAAAATTAATTTAATTTATCTGGTATAGGGTGTAGGAATTCGAAAAACGCAATTCTGAGCCGTCCATCTACCTCTGCGGAACCCAAATTTCCTCAGGAATCGAATGGAATAAGTTTTGTCGCTCTATCTCTCATAGTTTCCGAGATAATCGCGAAAAACGAAATCGCCAAAAAAATTAATTTAATTTATCTGGTATAGGGTGTAGGAATTCGAAAAACGCAATTCTGAGCCGTCCATCTACCTCTGCGGAACCCAAATTTCCTCAGGAATCGAATGGAATAAGTTTTGTCGCTCTATCTCTCATAGTTTCCGAGATAATCGCGAAAAACGAAATCGCCAAAAAAATTAATTTAATTTATCTGGTATAGGGTGTAGGAATTCGAAAAACGCAATTCTGAGCCGTCCATCTACCTCTGCGGAACCCAAATTTCCTCAGGAATCGAATGGAATAAGTTTTGTCGCTCTATCTCTCATAGTTTCCGAGATAATCGCGAAAAACGAAATCGCCAAAAAAATTAATTTAATTTATCTGGTATAGGGTGTAGGAATTCGAAAAACGCAATTCTGAGCCGTCCATCTACCTCTGCGGAACCCAAATTTCCTCAGGAATCGAATGGAATAAGTTTTGTCGCTCTATCTCTCATAGTTTCCGAGATAATCGCGAAAAACGAAATCGCCAAAAAAATTAATTTAATTTATCTGGTATAGGGTGTAGGAATTCGAAAAACGCAATTCTGAGCCGTCCATCTACCTCTGCGGAACCCAAATTTCCTCAGGAATCGAATGGAATAAGTTTTGTCGCTCTATCTCTCATAGTTTCCGAGATAATCGCGAAAAACGAAATCGCCAAAAAAATTAATTTAATTTATCTGGTATAGGGTGTAGGAATTCGAAAAACGCAATTCTGAGCCGTCCATCTACCTCTGCGGAACCCAAATTTCCTCAGGAATCGAATGGAATAAGTTTTGTCGCTCTATCTCTCATAGTTTCCGAGATAATCGCGAAAAACGAAATCGCCAAAAAAATTAATTTAATTTATCTGGTATAGGGTGTAGGAATTCGAAAAACGCAATTCTGAGCCGTCCATCTACCTCTGCGGAACCCAAATTTCCTCAGGAATCGAATGGAATAAGTTTTGTCGCTCTATCTCTCATAGTTTCCGAGATAATCGCGAAAAACGAAATCGCCAAAAAAATTAATTTAATTTATCTGGTATAGGGTGTAGGAATTCGAAAAACGCAATTCTGAGCCGTCCATCTACCTCTGCGGAACCCAAATTTCCTCAGGAATCGAATGGAATAAGTTTTGTCGCTCTATCTCTCATAGTTTCCGAGATAATCGCGAAAAACGAAAATGCCAAAAAAATTTAATTTAATTCATCTTGTATAAGCCCTAGGAAGTGGAAAAAGGCAATTCTGAGCCGTCCATTTGCCTATGGGGAACCCAAATTTCCTCAGGAAGCGAATGGAATAGGTTTTAAGGCTCTATCTCTCATAGTTTCCGAGATAATCGTGAAAAACGAAAATGCAAAAAAAAATTAATTTACGATACTATAAGAAAGACAATCGATTTATCAAACTTCGAGTCCAAGTTCACACAGCTGAAAATTTCGAGGAAACGGTGGCCTTCTGTGACCCCTTAAGGGTGCCAAGTGAATTTGAAAAAAGATTCAAAAAACATTTTTTCTTTCCCTCCATCATTGGAGAAATATGTATTCATCCATCCGACGAAATTTCAAACCCGCAACCGGAACTAGACATCGAGAAAATAAATGCGGAAAATCCTCTATTTCACGTGACGAATCTCGAGAAACCATGAGATCAAATGGGTACGGCGGATTGAAATATCTCTCTTATTCACCCCGCTACCCCATTGTTTTTTATCGCCATCACATTGACACATAATTCCCCATATCTTCAAATTTTTTCAAATTTTTCTTGAGTTCCTAGGGGGTTGAAACGTTCAATTTAATCAAAACTCCATAAGAGGCCGTGTATAAGACTGATTTTGTTCATTTAATTTCTCGATATCCATAAGTTCTAAAATTTTAAAATCGTCACCGATGTTCACCATCTGTCTAATACTATTAATTAAAAAAATTATAACTTTGTTGGTGAATGTAAATTTTCAAGGTAATCGCCAAATTCACTTGTCACCCTTAAACCGTTTTACCACTTGGCTACTGAAATAAATTGACCCAGCTAACTGTGTTTACTCGCCTGAAGGGTAGATTACCAGTGGCCACGTGGTACAGCGTCACACCGATTGACCATAGATCGACGGTGGCCCCGAAGGTCTTGCCCACTGGCTTCCTGAGGACCGCGCGCTCGTACATGTCAGGGTGGAGGTACTCCTCGGTGCCGTAAAGCGACATGAACTGCTGGTCCTCGTGTAGCTCCCGAGCTGCACCAAAGTCCGTCAACTTGTAGATGGTACTGCCGTCGTCGGCGATGTACTTCATTATGTTGCCGGGCTTCAAGTCCCTGTGGACGAGATTGTTGTCTCGCAGGTGCTTCATCCCGGCGCAGAGGTGCTCCAGAACGAGGAGAAACTCCGACTCCGAGAGGCCGTAGGTGTTCTCCGGATCGTCGAGGATGTTGAAGAGGCTGCCACCCGTGCACAGCTCCATCACTATCACCTTGCCACGACCGTCCTGCTCCTCCTCGATCGCCAGGAGCTTCACTATGTTCTCGTGTTTCACCTTTTTTAAGACCTGAAATTCACGCATCTGGACGTCCATTGGGCGCATGTGGGAGAGCTGGTTGAATGTCTTCACGGCCACGGGTTGGCCGTTGTTCTTGTCGACTCCTTGGAAGACTGCACCGGTGGCGCCCTTGCCGAGGACGCTTGTCGTGCACCAGACGTAGTTCGCTGAACCGCG